>NC_091691.1:79844886-80158409 GCF_041296265.1 Equus caballus
TCTGGTGGGACAGCTGTACTTATGTGAATTCCAGCAAAAAGACTCAAGCCTGACCAACTTTTCAAGTGCCCACTTGACCCAAAGGAAGCTGCTACATCTTTGCCAGGCCAAATGAGGAGAAAGAAAGCCTATAATCCACACTGGCCCTTTCTCAGCCTTGCTCTCTTCAATTACCCCTTCCTCAGTTTAATAGACACAAGGTAGACCAGCAAGTCTTCTGCCTAAACTATTCAGAACTTCAATTTTGTTTCTCTCAACATATATTTTTGTCTACTTTTCAAATATGCATATATGATTATTACTTATTTTTCAATGACTCTTTAGTATGACATTTTATAGAATCATAATACATTTACGTAAATATTCCTAATCTTATTTTTGAAGAATGCAGTTTATTTCCTTTGTTTTTAAAATGAGATTTAATGTCTGGGCATTAAGTACTGGTTGCATAAATTGTGCTAAATTCGTACAGTTGAATGTTATGGAGCTGTTAAAAATTGTATTACTGATAGAGAAAGATAATCTTGTTATTTCCTTAAGAAGTTTACAAAATAGTATGTATGATATAATGCCACTTTTGAAAAATGAATATATACCTTATCACTTTCACATATGCATACATGTGCAAAAATGATAAACAACAAAATATAAATAATGGTTCTTTTTGGGTAATGAGGTTATGGTAAATTTTATTGATCTTTGTACAATGAGAGTCTATTGATTGGTTAACAAGAAAGTAGGTATTATTATTTAAAACATCAATAAAATGAAAAAAGCACTCTAGTGCCTGGCTAGAAATGACGTGAATTGTTGTGTCATTGAAGAAGATGTGTCTCTCAGGGGTATCGTTTTTCTTTTAGGTCAAGACACTGAAGAAGCAGGGAGCTCCATGTCCACTCTGGAGAGGTCACTGGCTGCACGCCGAGCTACCCGTGCCAAGCTCATGATTCCTATGGACGCGCAATCCAACAGTCCTAGTGAGTAAAGATTGGTACTACAATAAAGAAACAAAGTGCTTTCTGTTTTCATCTTTTCTATATCAAACTATCAAATGATATTTAAAGTTTTCTCTGAACTTTCTGGGCAAATGTACATAATAAAGAATGACTAAATCCATATCATATATAATTAGAACTCAGTGCTTTTACACTGTTATTGTTGTGTTTGTTGCATACAATCAAATGGTCTGTCTGTCGGCAAACAGATGGCTGCATATTTAAAGAATTGTAAAAAATATGAATTGATGGAGAAAGAGCCAAAATTTCTGTCGGTATTATTGATCTTATTCTAATGCTCATTGCTTCTTTTACGTTTTTAATAGGTCCAATTTTCAGATGTAAGTGATCTAGCACACTTGAATCAAGTGTTAACAGATATCCACTTACTACACCCTTCTTGTTGAAATTTTCTGTCATACTCCCGCATTCACTGAAGACATTAGCATCTGGGGATCACTTCCTTTCCAATTACCTCTGTGATCAATCCTGGTAATTTGATATCTATGCAGATAATCCATCCAATGCCCTAAAGCGTTAGTTCCTTTATGTTATCTGCACTGATATTGGCTTTTTCCCACCTCAGTTTGTCAATTCCATGTCATACACTAAACCAATAATTGCAACCCCTACAAATTGTTAGTTTCTATCATACCATTTTCTATCACCTCGTTACTTTCCTGCTCACTTATTTTATTGCTCTCCTGCCAGCGATTCTTCAATTCCATTAAGACCTCCAGTCCATTAACTCTGCCGCCTTTCCACTGTGCCTCATCTGCCTCGTGTTCTCATTTCCCTCTGAACTCAGCTTAGAATCCATAGTCACTTATTATCTTCAGTCCCTTGCAAACACCCTCATCATCTTTTGTCCTCCTTCCGCATCATACTCACCTGGAAAAAATTCAGCCATGGTTATATTAGCTCTTCTACCAACTCTTACCATGTATCCTAACAGCTGACTTTATCTGGAGAAAGCACCTTCTTGCTGGGCATTTACAACCACTAATTCAAGGTGAGTGGTCATCTATTAGGAAATGCCAATGTGTTTCTCTAGTCAATCATTGTCTCACTTTATAAGATGAATGTCTTATACCTAGTCTTACTTTTCAGATTCCCAATACATCTCTCCTTTCCCTACTCTCAGCTAATAATCTTTCTTCTTTTATCACTAAGAAAGGAAGCATTCAGAAATGGTATCCTTATCCTTCCATCAAATCTAATCAATGTGTTTGTGCTCCTACCTAAAACCAGCTCTTTCCCTGTTGTCATCCCTCTTCACTTACTTAAAGACTCTTCTGTAATTATCCCTGCCCTTTGATGTGTCATCCGTTGTCTCTCCTTACTGATAATTGCAATAAGCATACAGGCATTCTGTCACAACCTCTATTTTAAAGCACTCTCACTTGATACCACTTCCCCTCCAACTAAAGCCTCATTCTTCCCCTTTCCTGAAAAACTTTAAAAACTGTCTATACTCAGTTTTTCCTCTTTTTAATCTTCCTTATTAGTTTTAATGAGATTTTCACAGTCCCTGTCTACTGAAATCATGGTTGCTAAGGTTATCAATAATCTCCAGATTGTCAAATCAAATGGTCAATTCTCAGGTGCTCAGCAAAATTTGACATTGCTTCTCACCTTTTTTCCTGAAACACTTTCTTCACTTGGCTTGTAGTATACTAAATGCTCCTGGTTTTCTTCCTATCCCACTGGCTGCTCCTTCTCAGTATCTTTTACTTATTCCTCTTCTTAATCCCGATCTCTAACAGTCAGAGAGTGACCCGGGGCTCAATTCTCAGGTTTTTCTCTTCCATCTACACTAGCTTCTTAGATGATGTCATCTAGTACCAATGGCCTTAATGCCATGTAAATACTGATGAATCCCAAATTGTATCTCCAGCTTAATCTGTTTCCAGAATCCGTATCAACTTCTATATCAACTGTTGACTCGGCTTCTCCAAATGGAAATCTAGTAGTTGATTCAGCTACGTTCAAAATGGAAATCTTGCTTTTCCGTAATTCCCTTTCCTTCCCCCCAAATGTGATCTTCCTACTGTTTTCCCCCATTTCAATAAATGGTACCACTGGTGCTGGCTCCATGGCCGAGTGGTTAAGTTTGCCTACTCTGCTTCAGCAGCCCAGGGTTTCGCTGATTCAGATCCTGGGTACAGACATGGCACCACTCATCAGGCCATGCTGAGGTGGCATCCCACATAGCACAACCAGAGGTACTCATAACTAGAATATACAACTACATACCGGGGGCTTTGGGGAGAAGAAGAAAAAAATAAATAAATAAATGGCACCATTGTTCATTCGTTGACTCCTTTTAAAAGCTCTAGTTTCATGCTTCTTTATTCTGACATCCTCACACCCCAAATTCAATCTTTCACCAAAGCCTGTAGTTCTTGTTTACAACACCTATCCCAAATCTGACCAATTCTTCCCATCTCCTCTGCTCTGCCTTTAGCTACACCACCTCCATCTCTTACAGATTATAGACTGCAGCTATAAGCTCGTAACTGGTCACTTTTCTTTAACTCTTATCCCAACAGTAAGTTATCTACACAGCAGCCTTTCAATATATGAATTTGGTCATGTTACTTCTGCTGACTTCCCATTACATGTAGAATAAAATACTGTGATTTTACCATGTCCTACAAGGCACCACATGCTCCAACCCCCAGCCATAACCCTCACTTCGCCTCTTGCTACTACTCTCTATAATCGGTTTTAGCCTCACGACCCTCTTCTCTGTTCTTTGGAGAATAATGCATGTTCCAACTCAGGGGCTCTTCACTTGCTGTTCTCTTTGCCTGGAATCTCTTTTCTTTAGATACTTACGTGGCTTTTCCCTCAGGTCTGTGTTGGACTGTCACCACCACAAACAGGTCTTCCCTGGCATTTGCCTAACATAGTCTCTTCGGTCGCTCTACCTTCTTCATTCTGCTTCATTCCTTTTTTTAAATTAATGTATATGACCACGCTGCTTGCATTTTTGTGTTTCTTTATTATTTGTTTCCCATATTTTAATATAATCTCTATGAGGACAGAGATTTTGCTTGTTTTGATCACTTTGTACCCTCAATACCCAAAACAAAGCCTGGCATGTGGCAAGAATCAATCGACACAATTTAGTCAAATGAATGAATTAATGATTGTTTCTTTCTACTTACAATATGCCATGTTTTCTCTATGCTCCAATACATCTTTCAGTTTTGCTATAGTAAATGCAAAAACTCATATCGAATTTATAACAAATGCCAACTGTTTAACCCACGGGGTAGATACTATTATTATTCCTGTTTTACTGATAAGAGAGCTGAGGCCTGGAGAGTTTAAGTACGTAGCTTGCAGTTGCACAGCGAGTAGGTGGCAGAGCCAGAATTTGGACTCAGAAAATCTAGCTTCAGAGTTCTGCACTCTTAATCATTATGCTCCCAGCTGCAATACTCTGTGAAGCTATTGTCCTTTTTCTGTCATTCTTTTCACTGCAGAGAGAGACATTGTACACTTAGCTGCCTCTTTTTTTCCTCTCCTGCTACTTTCCTCTTGTAACTAAGTTCTATCTGTGCCAGTCTTGTTTAGCTTTCTTCTTAAAAATCATTGTGCTTCAGAATCTTTCTGTCCCCTATATAACTTCCTCATCCAATAAGTTCCCCTATCCCATTGATTTTTTCCCACAATATCTGTGAATCCCTGGCCACCTTCTCATTCCCAAGAGTCATGTTTTTATTCTCTTCTTTATGACCTCACACCTGAACTGTCAAAGGATCTTCAAAATTAGTCTTCCTCTCTCTAGCATCTTCCAGACTCATGCATCCTGCTTGCCAGGTTTCTTCTTAAAATAACTTAAACAAGGTATTCCACTCCATAAATTTCTCCAATGGCTCTCCATTGTCTGCCAAGAAAAAACAACTACAAACCCCTCAGCATATGGTATCTTAGTCTACACTTCTAGTTTCCTATTGCCATGTCCTTGTCTGTATACTGTAGACTTTTGCCAAGTCAGACTACTTGTCAGTCCAGAAATATACATTGCCCCTTATTTTTTCCCTCTGAACACTTCTTACCTTTTGGAATGACTCAATGTCTACCTCTATCTAACAGTGTTGTATGCTTCTTTCAAATACTAGAGCAGATATTGATGCTGTCATAAATTCTTTCTTTTCTGAATATTCTATCCAAAAATGGTGGAATCTTTTCTCATGTTTGAATAGCATTTTCTTATACCACTTTCATGACATTAATTACACATAGTACTGCCTCAAATCCTTAGTTATTCAAGTCCAAATCTTCCCTTCTCTAACAGGTTGTGAATTACTTTCGGATAGGGAGGCAATGTATCTCATTCATCTTCACATTCGTATATTGTATGCTTGATACCTAACACAAAATCGGTGCTTGCTAAACATCTGTCAAATGACTGAACAAATAAGTAAAAGTATTATAAAAATGGCTTGTGTTTATAACACATCAGTGTTTTAGGGTTCTTTTTTAATCACTTATGTATAAAATATTTTCTAATAAAATTTTCTGATATATTAAGGGCAGTTAAAGTTGTTTTCATTAAACAGGAAAGGAAATAATGAGCTTAGAAAGAAAGAGAAATGAAACGAAATCTAACAAGTATTGAGAACTTCTGAATATTATTCACTTGCTAAATACGTGGCTAATTATTATTTCATTGAATCCTCATAATATTATGATGTGGTGAGATTATCTTGATTTTACAGATGGGAAACAGAGACTCAGCTTACAAACTTATTCCAGGACACACCTGGGCTACCTCTGAACCTCTCTTGTATACTGGTTTTCCAAGAATAAAGATGCCTTGCATGCCTTATACTATTTATATCTTTTTTTGTTGTTTTTAAAGATTTTTTTGACAGTAGTATCTCCAATTTACAAACATGAAAACTAAGGTTCTGAGAATCCGAACCCCAAACCCCTGCTTGGTCTATCCACTATATATATCTTTTGAAATAACTTTATCTCATTACATTTTTTGTTATTTCCAAGCTCTCTATTGGTAAAACTCTATCTAACAAAAAGAAATTACTTCAACATATAGTCAAAGTTTATTTTAAAATAAATTCTTGACTATTCTGATAAATAAAGTAGGCTCTTTGCAACTGACATGATTGATAGGCCTTAAATAACTATGCTGAAAAAATTATAGATCTATATCTTGGCAGAATTAAGATTTCGTTCAGAATAGTAGATACATCTACTGACAGCCTCATTTGCAATTATTTAGATTATCAAGTCTTGGATCAAGTCTTGTATAAACCAAATTATAGCATTGTTCAGATTTCTAGTCACATGTATGAAGATGTTTGCTGTTCCACTTAAGAATCATTATTTTTGTGAGATTATTTTTCACCTCTTCCTTGTCATTCCTTACCATGCTCTATAAAATGTTAATTAGCAGATAAAATATAGACTATCTGAAGTGATTTTTAGTTCTTAAAATCCATGGGAAAAGGTATTTGATTTCATTGGAGTGCAAAATATGTTTGTCTAAGATTATAATTCCTGGTGGAAAACATTATGTGGCATATGCTACACCTAACCCTCGAACACACTTCGCAGCTCAGTAAGCTGATGCTCATGAGAAACTCCCCAGCTGAGAGCATAGACAGCATAAGAACGCAGATATTTTGATTCCCCATCCAGGGCTCTTTCCTGTAAAATGGTGGCAAAGAATGACTATTTTTACAATTGCCAAAGGATTATTTTAAATGTTTTTTCTTATTATAAATGAAATTAATTAGAAGAAATCAGAAGTATCGAGTACATCTTTCCTGAATTTTTCAAGGGTGTATAAGGTTGTAGCCTGGGTTTCCAGGAATCAGGCTCTGAGACAGAGATTGGAACACCGGAAATTTATTAGCAAATGCTTTCTGGAATAACACCTGTGAGGATAAAGGGCCCTGTATCAGGGCAAGGGAAAAGTTAAACTGGTGATGCAGTTTAGTGGAGGCCTCAGCTGACCCTACAGGTTGCTCTGGTGCTGGGATTGTCCTTCAGAGTTGTCCCAAATGAGGCAGGGACAGCGGGTAGGGGTGGCCGTTAGGCTTCTGTACCTGTCTTCAGTAGTCTCTGATGCAGGTTGCCCCCAGAAAGTGGAGTATAACCTTGGATGAGCAACTTTAGGCTGAGAGCAATTGCTGGAGAGATGTAGATGTTCTTACATTTCTAGCATTTTATTACTCGATGGAACATAACTATTTCATTGGCCTTGAAAAGATCCCCTTTCCATTTTCAACCTGTGTTTTCTTCTTGTGTAAAATGCTGGAGAAGAGGTGGGGAATTGGATCTAGGAAGGATATGGATGGAAGCAGATGACCTATAAGATCACATCAGTTATAAAATTTAGATAATTTAAGGTATGAGAGTTTCTTGGGCAGAATCTTTTTAAATTTCTTTATTTTTTCAGTGTTTTCTTTCCCTGTAAATATTTGAGGACAAAGTTAATGTAAGGTCAGCCATTAAAGGAAAAAAGAAGTCTCAGAAAGGTAGCCTGAAGAGTCTAGTAAAACAACTTAGGTAGGGGGCTGGCCCAGCGGCATAGTGGTTAAGTTCATGCGCTCAGCTTTGGCGCCCCGGGATTCGTAGGTTCGGATCCCAGGCACAGACCTACACACCACTCATCAACTAATGCTGTGGCAGTTCCACATACAAAATAGAGAAAGATTGGCACAGATGTTAGCTCACGGACAATATTCCTCACCAAAAGAAAAAGAAAAAAGACTGAGGCAAAGGAAGGCATACAGTTTTGCTCTTGTGATAGTTTGAGGGCTGCTTATGGCTACTGGTTTTGGGGCTTTCTAGAACATTCACTGGCAGCCAACTCTTTTTCTCCCTGCTTTAGTCACTTGACTACAGAACTCAAACAATGAGTTGGAAAGCTACTGAGAAATGAAATAAGGCTACATGAGAAAAAGCAGTTTTTAAAAACTGGAGTTCTATTGGCTCAAGGTACTATACTACCAGAAGTCTCTCTTGCACACAGATGGATACTGAGAGGGACTGGCCTGTGAGAGGATAATCCCAATCTCTCAAACATTTGACTCCAAGTCAGAATCCATCTTTGACTCTTGCATAAATGGTGTGAGAAGCCAGTATCCTAAGATGGGTCCCAGCTTAACAGCCTTCTAGAACTGAGTGTTCATTCCATCACCCTGCAGCCCTTGTGTATGCTCACACCTGACGAAGAATGTTGTCTTAGGAGTAATGAGTGCAAACAACTCTTCTCGTACCATAAACATCAATGCATACGAATTTTCAGCTATTCAGAACTGTGAGAGCACTGGCAAGGAGCAGAAATTTCAAGCTCTCTTAAATTTGCCATAGAAATAATATCATTACCCCATGTGTGATTCTAAATAATAATTTGATTACAAAATTATTAAAATCAGGTTTTATTCTTTGAGTCTTGAATGACATGCTTCATTCCTCCTCTTACTGTGAATTTCTGTGGGAGGTAGTATTTTTTATGCACATCTATAGCTCCCACAGTGCCCTTTGAAAGGCTTGATATAAGAGTGGGCTTAAAAACAGTTGTTAATGAATGAGAGTTGAAAATAAGGAGGTTGTTTATTGATGGCTCTATAAGCAAATGACTTTTTAAATGCAATTAATGATTAGTAATTCTACTGGATTATCAAAATCAGTACGATTGTGCAGACACGGTCAAGATATGGCTTTTAGGCTCAAAAAGGTGCCTGTGTGCAGTGTAGAATCATGTTTTTAGGAAAGATTTTACAAGGCAAAAAATGGCTTGCTTATCAGAGACATGGGAATATTCGAGAAGGGATCTGACAGAGTTGGTGAAAGTAAAGAATTTAGGATGATGGAATGCAAAAGGAACACAAACATAGCTTTTAGAAAGGTTTTCTAGAGCAAGATGAAAAGTAAAGATCCTTTACTTTTTAAGATTTATGTCGCCTAATTATTCTTTAATTTCTAACGTCTGAGAGATTTCTACAACAAAATGCACTGTCTTTGATTTTAGGACCTTTCTCATCTGAGTCAAGGTCTTTGGGGAGTACTGGGGTAATTTGTAAAAGATTAAGATAGATGTGCTCACAGCATCTTGGGAAAGTCACTAATCTGCAGAAAAGGAAGGACTGTCATGCCTCGAGCTCATCTCAAAAGAATCCTTTGGACTTAGATCAGAATCTACCTTTCCTGCAGTCTCATCATCTGATACTTATGGTGCCAAAATGTATACCCAGATGTTTACAGCTATTTCAGATTTCTGGACTTCACAGCCATAGCTCATTTGAGGAGATCTCGATTGAGAAGGGCCAGGGAGTGAAGACTGTAGGAGGCTGTGAGGGGTCTTACAGTTTCCTGCTCACAGTGTACTCCATTTGATCTTAGTACATTTTCATAGCCACCCTTGGCAGGCACTGGTCCAGTCACCTCCACATCATATCTCATCTTGTGAAATGTGTATAAAGCACAGGAAACATAGGCCAGTTAGACTTAGATAAACTAAAGGCTTTCCCTTAGCTCATAAATGACAGAACCAGAATTTGAACCCAGACTTTTTTTTTTTTTGCTGAGGGAGAGTCACCCTGAGCTAACCTCTGTGCCAATCTTCCTCTGTTTTGTACATGGATCACCACCACAGCATGGCTACTGATGAGTGGTGTAGGTCTGCATCCGGGAACTGAACCCAGGTCACCAAAGTGGAGCACACTGAACTAACCATTAGGCTGCAGCACCAGCCCAGGATGCAGATTTTTTTTTTAAAGATTTTAGTTTTTCCTTTTTCTCCCCAAAGCCCCCCAGTACATAGTTGTGTATTCTTCGTTGTGGGTCCTTCTAGTTGTGGCACGTGGGACGCTGCCTCAACGTGGTTTGATGAGCAGTGCCATGTCCGTGCCCAGGATTCAAACCAACGAAATGCTGGGCCGCCTGCAGCAGAGCACGCGAACTTAACCACTCGGCCACGGGGCCAGCCCCCAGATTTTTTTTTTTATTATCATAATTCCAGTTCTTTTCATTCTCCACAGGAAGAACTTTTCCCTCTCATCTCAAAAATCTTACAGTGTCCTAATTCCCTTAGGTTCAAATCTGAGTTAAAAACTACAATTTAATTGCCTCTATCTTAATCTATTGCACTCCTTTTTTGAATGTAAGACAGGATGTTTTTGGTTTTTTAATGGAACTAATTATATTTTAATGACAATAATTTTAAATATCTTGGTGAAAAATTTGGCTTATTTTTTAAGTGGTCATAATTTTTCTTTTTTTTTTTTTTTGAGGAAGATTAGCCCTGACCTAACATCTGCTGCCAATCCCCTTCTTTTTTCTAAGGAAGAGTGGCCCTGAGCTAACATCTGTGCCCATCTTCTGCTATTTTATATATGGTGTGCTTGAAACAACATGGCTTGATGAGCAGTGCATAGGTCTGCACCCAGGATCCAAACTGGCAAACCCCAGGCTGCCAAATGGAGTGCACAAACTTAACCTCTACGCCACCAGGCTGGCTCCTAAGTGGTCATATTTTCAATTTTTATTTATTTTTAACAGCTTCATTGAGATATAATTGATACATACAAAATTGGACATATTTAATGTATACAATTTGGTAAGTTTGGACATGTGCATACACCCATGAAAGGATCACCACAATCAAGGTATGGACATATAAGAAGGGTGTTTTAAACAATATTTCCTGTCAAATGGTATTCAGCTGAGTCTCGTAGGGGGATCTGTGAGCCCTGCAGATTAATAACAACAACCAGCATTTTTGAAGGGCTGACTCCTGACCCTCCACTATGCTGCACTTCTCTGTGGATGGTCTCTTCAATCCTCACAACCGCACCATAAAGTTGGTACTATCATTATCTCCACGTTATGATGAGAAAACTAAGACATAGGGCGCTTAAATAACCTGCTTAAATTAATGTATAGTTGTCTATTACCCCCAAAATGTAGCAGCGTAAAACAGTCATTTATTTTCTCAATAGCTTCTGAGGCTCAGGAATAGAGGCATAACTTGAGTAGGTAGTTCTGACTGACTCAGGGTCTCAAACTGTCTCATGAGGTTTCTCACAGCCTCTTGGACTGCAGCCCTAAGTTCCCTACAAGGACCTCACCACTGGATGCCAGCATGTCCTCAAGACATGACTCCTGGCTTCCATCAGAGTGAGTGATCCAAGAGAGAGAGCGCGCCATCTTTTTTTTAACTAAGTTTAGAAGTGACATACCATCACTTCTGCTGTGTTCTGTTGGTCACCAGGTCAACCCTGGCAAAATGTGTCAGGGAACTCCACAACGATGTGACTGTCATGTGGTGGACATCAATGGGAGGCATCTTAGATACTAGGTATGACACTTATTCACTACCAGGTGGCAGAACTCCATAATGAACCCAGGCAGTTTGACCTCAGTGCCTGAGCTCTTTGCCACTATGCTGAGAATAACTACAGAACACATATTTATGAGTGTTCATCCTTTTCCTAAAGGGGACTTTGGTAGAGTTCCTGGATAGTGATGGATGCCATTCAGTAATAATTGCTTGCCAAAGGATACCTGAAAATGTGAAAGAGATAAGAATATTTATCAAGGGCAATAGACAAATAATCCAGATTTTATGCAGGTCATTGTGGAGAAGAAATGGCAAGGAAAGGCAGTGTGAGAAATCATTTCACTTAAACTCTTTTCCAAATATTATCTTTATTCTTAAATTTTTCCACCTCTCCTTCTCAACAAATCTCTCGGTTCTTTCAAGTATCATGTTGAGAAATATCTACGGAGGGCTTTATTTCTTAAAATTGTATCTTTAAAAAAAAAACTCTCTGCTTTAGGTTTCCTATAGCTCACATTTAGTGCTAACATTTTTAAGAATGTTATAAAAGTTTTCAAATATCAACATGCCCTGTTCAGGGAGCTAAGTAATTTGGTAAGGGAATTTCTACTTGAAAAATCTTTGTGCATCAGTGCGGGATATAAATTCAATTGTCAGAAATCTGTGTTAGAACAGATTTCTTGTCATATTTTGCCACAGAGCAGAGATTTATTGAAAATGCTTGATGATATCGCTCTCTGAGCTGCTTTCCATAAACAGAGCAGTGGAGTGAAAGCTTTGAATTGTAGTGTCCGTATGTGTGTGTGTGTGTGTGTGTGTGTGTGTTTGTGACTCCCAAAACTGACATCTAAGGAGAAAATACCAAAAGGCACTTCAGTGCATGGTGTTGTATCCAACTTACTCAGAATGATTATTTTTGCAACAACTACCTTGTAAGTTGTTGTAGACTTCTGTGCCCTTTTAGAAATGAATCATGGATCAAAACACCTCAAAACCAAAGCGTGGAATACTGACTCTTCTATTTCATGTCAGGGACTAGAAGAATGGGAATTTTCAAAATACAGAAACATATAACAGATTTATTATTTTTTAAAGACCTTCTATTATTTGCAAAGCTTTTGTACTTAGATTAGTAGTCAAAAAGCAAAACGCTTAGAAAGTAAAATTTCTTTCTTCGGTAACAAAAGCCTTGGAACTGGAATATAAATTTAGTCTCTTGGGTTCTCTCAGTTCTGTAATTTATAAATTTTGTGTCTTGCCAAAATATTTTATGTTTCTCCATTCAAATTTATTCAGCTTCGACCACGAGATATTTATGAAATTCTTTTTCTAAATGTATTATAAAATATTGGCTAAGTTCAAATAATAATAGTGATGAGGAAATATGCACAATTTGTGGAGTGGGTGCCTTCTATATCTAAGGGAGACTGTCATTGTCGCATTTATTTATGAGTAAAATTTGTCAACACAGGGAAGGATTTGCAATCTGGTGATCAACATAAATGACAGTACAATGATCCTGTTTGATCCATAAGATGGGTTAAATCATTAAGTTGACTGCCGCAGAGACTGGGATTTTGAGTTTTCTGAATACAGACTATGTTATCATATGACTTTTATTTACAAATATATTCAGGTCTATTATTATTATTATTATTACTATGGTAACTATACACTCCAGGAGGCTAAATAATACATTAAACCACTTAAAAAGTCTCCAGTGGGTTAAAATGACAGATTTCTAAATATTGCTTCTAGAAACACCTTCCTATTAACTCACTTGAAAAAATGTGCAGTACCTCTTGTGCTGTACTGTGAGACACAAAGACTACACAATGACCACCTCTCTCTTTAGGGGATTTGTTATCGTTTTGGCTGGTGTCTGGCTTGAATCTCTGATTCTCTTTAAAAATTTCCTTGTCATTTTTTTCTTTTCTTTTTTCTGCGTCTGTTCATGTGTTTGTATATCCACAATTTACTTTTTATAAAATACCTTTATTGAGGCGTTGTGCTGTATACCACTTACTCAGAAATTTTCATTCAATTCTTCCCAAAAATAATTTGGAAAACCTGTATCACCTCACACCTTTGTAATTTGACATTTAAAGTAGTTTGTTATAAAAATCTGTGAAAGATGTAATTTTTCTGGTATACCGCTCTTCTAAATAACTCCAAAAGCATGAAAATACCATAGCAACTTGATATCCACCGTAATTCACTTACAAAATACATGAAGAAGCTCTTCTTTAACAGAGAAAAAGTTACATCACTCATGTTTCTACTTGAACTAGTATCTACATTTCACTTTCCCCACAGAATAATATACAAATGACATCTATTTATGTGAGTGTCTTTTATTGATCAGCTCTTATTCCTTTGCAGCATTATCTTTTTATAAACTGAAATTGTATGTTTGTATTATAAGCTTATGTAAACGTAAGTCTTTAGCTGCTATTTTTTTCTTCTGAGTTGAGTTAACATTACAATTAGTATTTAACCTACTTAAAAGAATTAGTCCTCATTGTGAAACCAATCAATCAAAACCTTTTTTTCTGAAAAAGCCTGACTTCGTTTTTCAATTCAAATAAGCATGTTCTAAATACACTGAAAAATAAATTCTGGAATGCAATTTTAAAAACTAGTTTACTAGAAGTAGCCCTTTTTATTTAAAGTGTTATATATTTAATATAATTACTCTGCATTTTAAGTTAAAAAATATTTTTTAAATCTACATATTGTTTCTAACTGATTTACAATATAATTTGTATGTGTGATTATGAAGTTGCTTATGTCAGAGGAATGTGACAGAAAAAGAAAGGTTTTCTCTTGGCAAATGTGCATGCCTGTGCTTCTCAAACTCCAGTAATTAGTATTATAGTATAACGAAAAATAATGTATATAACAGAAATAGCTCCCTTAGTTTCATAGACAGGAATATACTGCTGAAATTGATCATCCCAGTGGCTGGTTTAAATTTTATTTTTTGTTAATATGAAGTAGGGAATACTAAACAGCTTGTAAGATGATATAAGATGAAGATTGACTACAATTAGAGTAAATATTTTGTAATATGATATAATTGAATAGATATTGAATAATGGAATTGACAGTGTTCACTAAACCTAGAAAATATGGTGTGAGATATTTATCTGTGTGTTTAAGCCAGCATAACTAAAAAATGTTTGACATTCTCAGAAAATATCCAGTTACATTTAAATTTATGTGTCACTAAGTTGCACTGTTTTGGCTGTTTAAAGGTATTTTCTTTCTATTTATATATAAATCCTTATCATGATTATTGAGAATATACCTTACTTTTCTCTCTCCATACTACATCTCAAAAGCATTACATTCTTTCACAAAATTAACAGAAAATTCCCATTTCCTCAGCCCACTCTACACAATATATTTGATTTCTGAACAACCTAACATTCTTAATGTCGTTCTTACTTAAGGAGAAAGAATATGACAAAAACAAAACAAAACCCAGGAAGCCTTAAGGTGGCTTCAGGGTGGATTGTTTCTTTCTTTGAAACCATAGAAAGTTTAAACCTCAGGGTAAGGCTCTGTATTAAGGTGCTTGAGGAGTGAGCTTCTTTTCTAAAGTGAGAAAGGGACTTTCTCGAAAGAGAAGTAAGTAAAGGAACTTACAAGACACTATGAAGAGCGTGCATGGAGTTGAAGATGTGAAAATTGATCATTTCCTTTTTGCTTGTTAGGTAGATACATAAAGATTTAAAAAATAATCATAATATCTTTGTTTTGCAGCTGTTGTGAGCGCCATCCCTGTGCCAACCCTAGAAAGTGCCCAGTACCCAGGAATCCTTCCATCTCCCACGTGTGGATACCCCCACCCGCAGTTCACCCTCCGGCCTGTGCCATTCCCAACACTGTCAGTGGACCGAGGTTTCGGAGCAGGAAAAAGTCAGTGTAATGATTTTCCTTTCTTTTTACTAAGAAGAAGTGAATAATACCAAGGATGTCTTGTCAAATGTGTAGCATTCTAACATTCTTATCCTTTGGAAAGATCGCTTTACCTGTGACCTGGGTACTAGAATTTTCTTTTCCAATGTCAGTCCTTTGGATCCTACTTATATACTCTGGGAGTGAGTCTCTTAGAGTCTTTCCACAGTACATTGAACTCACAATGTGGGAGTCCTGGAGAAACAGAGTTAACTGGTTCAGTAACAATGATGTGATGGGTGCTTGAAATTAAGATGTTTTGCTAACCAGGAAGTTAGTAATGAAATGACTATCCTCCAATATATTTTAAGTATCTGTGGGTTATATTTAAAGATGTCTCATTGATTCCTGTTGAATCAATACTTGGATGAATGCTTTAGCTTTCTTTAGTTAAATAAGTTAGGCAATACCTTTTTTATCTTTAAGAAATGATTGTTGAAAAAAAAAGATTTCGAGTAATATTTCATTTGTTTTATTTATTTTTCCAGCTTAAATGAGATGTAATTGACATGTGACATTGTGTAAATTCAAGGTGTAAAATGCATTGATTTGATACACTTATATATTGTAAAATGATTACCATCATAGAGTTAGCTAATACCCCCATCATGTCACATAATTACCATTTCTTTTTTGTGGTGATAACATTTAAGATCAACTGTCTTAGCAGCTTTCAAGTATATAGGACAGTATTATTAACTATAATCACTATGCTGTATGTTAGAACCCCAGAACTTATTCATCTTATAAGTGGAAGTTTGTACTCTTTGACCTACATCTCCCCATTTCACCATCCGCTAACCCCTGGTAATCACCATTTTAGTCACTATTTCTATGTGTTTGGCCTTTTAGATTCCACATATAAATAATATCATATGGTATTTTTCTTTCCCAAACTTATTTCACTTAGCGTAATGCCCTCCATGTACATTCATGCTGTTGCAAAAAGCAAGATGTCCTTCTTTCTCATGGCTGAATAATATTCCATTGTGTATATCTCCTACGTCTTTATCCATTCATCCATTGATGGACACTTAGGTTGTTTCCATATCTTGGTACTGTGAATAATGATGTAATGAACATAGGTCTGCAGATGCCTTTTCAAAATCCTGCTTTCATTTCCTTGGATATATACTCAGATCAGATAGTAGTTCTATTTTTAATTTTTTGAGGACCTCCGTACTATTTTCCATAGCAGCTGCACCAATTTACTTTACCACCAACAGTTCAAAAGCATTCCCCTTTCTTCACATCTTTGCCAACGCTTCTCTTGTCTTTTTGATAATAGCCATTCTAACAGATGTGAGGTGATATTCATTGTGTTTTTTTTTAATTTTTATTTTTTTCGGATGTACATCATATTTCAAATTCTGGATACATTACATCATGTTCACCACCCAGACACTAATTATAGTGCATCCCCTCTCATGTGACCCTAATCACCCCTTTTGCCCTCCCCCCTCCCCCATTCCCCAATGGTAACCACCAGTCCAATCTCCAATGCTATGTGTTTATTTTTTTTTTTGTCGTTTTTATCTTCTACTTATGAGTGAGATCATATGGTATTTGACTTTCTCCCTCTGACTTATTTCACTCAGCATAATACCCTCAAGGTCCATCCATGTTGTCACAAATGGCTGGATTTCGTCATTTCTTATGGCTGAGTAGTAGTCCATCGTGTATAAATACCACATCTTCTTTATCCATTCCTCCCTTGATGGCCACCTAGGTTGCTTCCAAGTCTTGGCTATTGTGTATAATGCTGCAATGAACATAGGGGTGCAAGTAGCTTTATGCCTTTGTGTTTTCAAGTTCTTTGGATAAATACCCAGCAGTGGAATAGCTGGATCATATGGTAGATCTATCCTTAATTTTCTGAGGATACTCCAAACTGATTTCCATAGTGGCTGTACCAGTTTGCACTGCCACCAGCAGTGAACAAGGGTTCCCTTCTCTCCACACCCTCTCCAACATTTGTTGCTTCCTGTCTTGTTAATTATAGCCATTCTGACCGGAGTGAGGTGATACCTCATTGTAGTTTTGATTTGCATTTCCCTGATAGCTAATGATGTTGAGCATCTTTTCATATGCCTGTTGGCCAACTGTATTTCTTCTTTGGAGAAATCTCTGTTCAGATCTTTTGCCCATTTTCTAATTGGATTGTTGGTCTTTTTGTTGTTGAGCTGTATGAGTTCTTTGTATATTTTGGATATTAACCTTTATCTGAAATGTGGTTTGCAAATATCTTCTCCCAATTGTTAGGTTGTCTTTTCGTTTTGTTGATGGTTTCCTTTTCTGCACAGCAAAGGAAACCATCATTGTGGTTTTGATTTGCATTTCCCTGATGATTAGTGGTACTGATCACCATTTCACATACCTGTTGGCCATTTGTATATCTTCTTTGGAAAAATGTCCATTCAGTTCTTTTGCTCATTTTTTTAATCCAATTGCTTTTTTGCTATTGAGTTGTGTGAGTTGGTTATGTATTTTGGATATTAACCCCATATCAGATATGTGGTTTGCAAATATTTTCTCCTATTCTGTAGTTTTCATTTTTATTTTGTTGAGGATTTTCTTTGCTGTGCAAAAACTTTTTAATTTGATATTGTCTCACTTGTTTATTTTTACTTTTGTTGCCTTTAATTTTGATGTCAAATCCAAAAACATCATTGCCAAGATGATGTCAAGGAACTTACCGCCTGTATTTTCTTCTAGGAGTTTTACGGTTTCAAGTCTTATGCTCAAGTGTTTAATCTATTCTGAGTTGATACTTGTGTATGATGTAAGATGATCTATTTTATTGCTGTTACTGTTTTATCTATTACAAAACAACCTATCTCACATGAGTCCAGATTCCTTCTTTCACATATGACAATTCAGCTTTCCCAACACCATTTACTAAAGAGAGTATTCTCCCCTCCATTGTATATTCTTGCTTCTTTTGCCTTAAATCAATTGAACATATATGCATGGGTTTATTTCTGGGCTCTCTGTTCTGTTCCACTGATCTATGTGTCTGTTTTTGTTCCTGTACCTTGCTGTTTTGACTACTATAGTTTTGTAATATAGTTTGAAATCAGGAGGTGTGATGCCTGCAGCTTTGTTCTTCTTTCTTAAGATTGCCTTGATTGTTTAGGGTCTTTTGTGGTTTCATACAAACTTTGGGATTGTTTGGTGTTTTTCTGTGAAAAATGTCATTGGAAATTTTATGGGGATTGGACTGAATTTATAGATGGCTTTGAGTAGTATGGACATTTTAACAATATTCATTCTTTTAAACCATGAGCATGTAATATATTTCATTTTATTTGTGTCTCCTTCAATTTCTTTCATCAATTATTGTTTTCAGTGTACAGATCTGTCAGCTCCTTGGTTAAATTTATTCCTAACTATTTTATTCTTTTTGATGCCATTGTAAATGAGATCATTTTCTTAATTTCTCTTTCTGATCATTCATTGTTAGTGTTTAGAAACACAACTGATTTTTGTATCTTGATTTTATATCCTGAGAATAGTACTTCATTTGTTTTAAGGAAGGTAGAAATGGAGAGAGACTCTCAAGCTATTATATGTACTCTGGTGATTTTTCCTATGCCATTTGACTATTATTTTTCTTTAAGCACAGGATTTTAAAATCGATTTTATGGCATTCTTCTCTTAGTTAAGGACAGGTGACTCAGCAGCTATGTGAGATAGGTTGTTTTGTAATAGATAAAATGGTAACAGCAGTAAAATATATTTGCAGGATAGCTATATTTTTTCCAACCCAACAGGGACAGCTCTAGGAAATCATAAATCGTCTAGATGTAGCAAGGTTAGAATTAAAAGGCATCAAAAATCTGCCAAGAGAGAATTAGATTTATTTTCCCTTTTCTCACTGCACACCATGTCTACAGAATAGAGTTGTGTGCAAAAACGCAAGGAAAAACAGTCCCCCAAACCATATTGAAGGAAATTAAATGAGAACGATGTGAGAAATCCCTCAACCCCAAATTTCCAAATCCCAAGACAATTAAGAAAGTGGTTCTAGTCAAAGAATTCAGAACCTAAAGTCCTTTCAAAATGATCTCTCCCCAGCAGAAAAGAGAGGTTTATAATTTTAGTTTGGTTTTCTCCTTATTGGATCATTCTTTACTCCTTTCTTTTGATTTCATCTATATTCTCTAACTTTAAAAGAAAGTGTAAGAAGAATGTGTACAATGACCTGCATCTGTTCACTACGGCAAGCCTGAGACAAGCCAAAGTTCACTACTTTTTTAAAATTAGTAATTAGCTATTTTATTTTCTTCATGCTGTGTTCCTGTCGTTTCTTTTCCTTTTTTAAAGGCATAGTCTCCTTCTGAAAATCCAGCATCCTATATACTCCTTCCTTTTTCTCTTGATTTGGTCCAGCAGGCAGAACTGTCTCACTGAATCGTGGGGAAAATGATTCCAAAAGTTAAATTTCAGTGAAAAAGAAAACAATAAATAAGCTGGCATAAAATTTGTTTTTATCTGTGGTTAGGAACCACAGATTTGTTTATATCTGTAGTTAAAGCCTCGTGTACCACTCTGGTGCAGGATGTTGTAACTGAGGCCGGCTGTGCCTATGTGGAGTCAGGGAAATGAGAAATCTCTGTACATTCCCCTCAATTTTGCTGTGATCGTTAACCGAAAATTGCTCTAAAAAGTAAGGTCTATTAGAAATAAATAAGCACATAAAGAAAGAAAAGGATACAGAAAAATCTAGTCTCTTAGTAAATTTTTTATTTTATTTATTTAAAAGTAAGGATCATTAAATAAAGGTCATAATATAACTATTATATCATATATAATATAAATATAAAAGATGTAATATAACCATTACATAAAGTTTTGTGAATAAAGGATTCTTAACAGTGTGATTAGCTTAATAATTTTTGAACATCATGTAAAACCAAAAGGCACGGACATTCTACTCCTGGCCAAGATTTCATAGATTTTTAAAATATACATTCAGTTACTCATAAAGTATTTTTCAGCAATGCTATGTGCAATGCAAAAGGAATAGGAACTAATATGCGTTTCTAAGTGATTGCTTCAAAAAGGAAAATAAATAAGTACCCTCTTTTCTAGGAAACTAAATATTCTCTAAATCACTGTCAGAACCAGTTAACTTCCAGCCATTCAGCATCGGTTTCTAAATGCCTTGGAGAACTCTAAATATCCCTGTTCTCTCTCAAGCAGAAAACATTTCATGACTCTGGCTGGAAATGTCTTATTAGTCACCTTGAGAAACAGCAAAAGGCACATAGGAAAAGAAAAATTTGACTGCGCCAAATGTGGAGACGCTCCTTCCTCCAAAGTTACCTGAAAGACCTTTAAGTTTTCAAGAACTGAGTGACTAAAATCCTGTCGCTCCCCACCCCCAAGATCTATTGCTTTCTGAAGTCACAAATAAAGCTGAATTTCTCTCCTACCGCAACGAAAGGAAAGCTATAGGATACTGTCCATTGGCGTTACACACGTTCAGTGATCCATAGATAAAGATTTATATAGTTGTGATGGACAAATATTTCCTCTTCCTGCTAATGAACGGCAGTTCTGCTTTTAGTCTAAAGAGGCAAATGAGCTGAACCTGGGGAACAACCAGCAGCGCTGTATTTTGAAAACCTCAACCAATAGATAGTCTTGAGGCTTCATTTCTACAAATCACTAGAAAATTGGTGCCCCTATTTCTTCATCTTTGAAACAGATAGGTACCAAAGAAAATTCGATGATTTCCACTATTCCTTTTAGTTCTGTCTTTGTTAGTAGGAAGACTGGTCGACTTTGTCCATGTTATTTTTCTGCTCCAGCTCTCCCCCAAATTGGAAGTCAACCAACAAATGAGACTTGACCTAGATAAAACCAGGAGCACAATGGAGTTCATGGATTTTCTCTAGGGTCTTTTCAAATATCCAAGCTGTAAGGAACTGAGGTTACACAGGAATATTGCATGGCACTGTTCTTCTGAGATTAATGAGTGAATTGAATTCTGAGAACTGTTCGTGTGTTGAAGTCTTTGCTTAGAGTCATTGGTGTGCTATATTTCTTTCAAATATTGCGATTTTAGATAGAAGAAAAATCCTCATTTCCATTTTTGTAATATTTTTGCTGGTTATTCAGTAGCAATTATTTATGTGTTGACATTAATTATTATAAAGTGCCTTGAGATTTGACTCTGCTGTGTAATTGTATGCTATTTGTACAATGAATTCCCACTATTTCATCATTGGAAAACGAGTGTCTTGCCAGCACATATTTGATTCTCACTTTACTCTGAATTGCAGGGAGGCCGCACATCGTGGGTGGAAGGAGGTTTTCTTTGCTTTCAGAGCTCTTAGCACAGCTAAATGTCATGTCACTGAGCCAGTTTGTTTCACTTAGGTGTCCTGAAGCTGGTGCCTGAACTGGCCAAACGGACTCATCTGAAATGAGAGCTTTTCTCCAGGGGAGCAGTTGCTACTGTGTTTGTTTAAGAGTTTTCACTGCCTTAAATGTCAGCCAGTTCTGAAAAGCCTTACTTTTCCTCCACGAAAATTATAAGAATTATGAATTGTCTGTGGAAAACCTGTACCTTGTCCACTGTATTAGGTATTAGGCAAAATTGTCATTTTGAACAAAATAAAAATAGGTCTTTATGGATTAGTGATGCATTCAGTCTCGAGAATAGCCCTCGCATTCCCACCTAGCACATTAGATTAGGCACTTTCTTTTTCATTATATGGTATATTAAGGATTGATTTCCCTAAAGAGCTGGTTCATCTGTGTCAAGCTACCATTACTTCCCTCAAAGTCAAGATCCAGACCGTGGTGTTCCCAGTGGGAATCATGACGACCAGCTGGAAACCCGGGGATGGAGGACTGGGCATGAAGAGAATTTTTGTTTGTAGAGATGCTGATTAGCAATGCCATTAAAGAGAATAGGAATGAGAGTGGCCCCCAAAATGAGTGACGTCATCAGAATTCATGTGAAGCCTGAGGTTTTTAAAAAACTAAATTTCAGAAGACTAAAAATGTGCACGTAAATTTTATTAAATCTATGATCACAATAATATTTCAACATGGATCTTTTTCATTTCAAAAATGTAGAAGAAATAGAAAAGGAAAATACGAAGGAAGGAATAAAGAAATAAAGACATCACAAAACATATTCTTTCTTTACTGGCTAAAGCAGTTTTGAAACTGTGATATGAATTTATTGCAATCCATTTCAACAGAGACAATTACTTAAGGCAGATTTCTGAGGAAAACTGTGAAATTTCTTCCCCTCAGGAGGTATTTTTAATATGATAATATGGACTCTTTAATAAAAACCATCCCATTGGCAATGAAGAGGGACCTAGATATAAGTTCCTACAGCTTCTTCTCCCTCTTCCAGAGCTGAGATAGAGAGTACTTTTATTTGGACCATTGGCTTTTGGTCATTTTTCCCTTTAGACCAAATATGAGGCCAGAGTAAAATCTGCATAATTTTCCTCATCTCTAAAACTCCTCTCTCAACCATCTAATTACACAGTCTTAATTAAACATAAGCACACAAATGCTCCTCTCCCCTTTACATTCTTACAAGCAGTTTAGCTCCTTATAAACACCTACCTGAAGCCCCCATGCCTTTTGCCCTTATCTGAGAACAATATCATCAAGGATTTGCCTTAACGATTTCCTTGCAGCCCACATTATAACCTTGAGATTTTGTAGGTGTGAGCCCCTCGCCTTCATCTTCCTGGCCTAGAGATAAGGCACTTCTGGTCAGTTTGTTGTCTTGATTAATTTTCCTTGTTTGAAGAAATCTTTTAAGTCTTTGCGTGTTTTTTAGCTCTCGTTGCTATGTGGCTATATTCTGTCCTCAGCCAACCCTACGTCTCTCCTCCTCCGTCTTTGAATGTGGCAAGCCTGAATGCTGCTCAGTGACCCAGAGGACCTCTAACCCTTTCTGAATATAGAAAAAATGAGTTTTAATATCAAATACCCTCTGAAGGCACATTTCACTTTTGCATATCTTTAATATTATGTCTTGATCTTTGATATCTTTCATCTCTACTCCCTTCAGCATTATCAGATTTTCTTTCTATCTCCTCTGCCCTTTGCTGACCTCACTGAGCCTCCCAGAGAGTGGTCTCAAAGTTAGCTCACAAACTAATTATCTTGAAATATTTCCTGGTTAAAAATTCTCTTTCGAAAGTGAGATTTTATCATCTATAACTGCATTTTTTTCCAACTTACCCAATAGAAGTCTCTTAAGAAATGAATCATGAGCATACTCTTATTTCATCACCACTTATACCTACGATGCAGTGCTTTTCATTTGCAGTTAACTTGGACCTGTTGACTTTGAATGTGAATGAATAAAGTCAAGTCACAGTGTCCTTTGCACTGAGGACTGAGAATCTGCCTCACCAATAATTTAGTCTGACTCAACTGTGTTCTCTGGAGAAAAGGTGTGTTTCCATATAAAAAACTGTCTAATACCCAAAGGCTGTCACAAATGGCTATGCAAAACCTCTTCAACTATAGTAATCTGACTGAAAATTACAAGGTTTGCTACCAAAGAGGAAAAATTGCAATTCTGCATTCAGGCATCTTGTTCCAGCAGAATCATCTCACATATAACTTTTTAGTTAGATGTGCTTCTGTTTTGTTAGGGAAGATAATGATAGTGGTTATTATTTGTATCATTTTATTAGCAATGCCTTGAGCATCCGGTAACTCTGATTTGTTTGACAGTTGACATGGCATGTTTAAATCACAGAAAAATTGGCATATTGGCTGGTAGATAATAATGCAGCTGTAGCCGGGTTTGGTACATTGAATTTCACTGACATTGCTACTTATGAAAGGAAAAATAACTCTTTTTTCTCGCTTCATCACTTATGATTACAGGGCCCAGACAGTTTAGGCAATATAGTCAGTGCTGTATATATTTTACTGCACTCTCTGAAAGATATATCCCTGTCCTGGTGGATCTATTTCTTCTGTTTAAAGGAGCAGTGCTATCGTATCCCATAAACATAAGAGGATAGAGGAATAAAGATGTTCATAACTTGAAGAAGGGATTGGCCAGATCTTGGCATATTTCTCTTAACTTGTCCAGAGGCCCCTCAAGTGACTCAGGGAAAGCAAGTTTTGTCCTGGAATAATCAATGGCTTTTCTTGTCTCCATTGCAGCGGTGAGTGAAGGACCAACCACCCAACAGCCGTCCATGTTGCCCCCAACTCAGCCTGAGCATCCCAGCAGTGAGGAGGCACCAAGCAGAACCATCCCCACGGCCTGTGTTCGACCAACCCATCCACTCCGCAGCTTTGCCAACCCTTTGCTACCTCCGCCAATGAGTGCAATAGAGCCGAAAGTCCCTTATACACCGCTTTTGTCTCAGTCAGGTAAAGTGTGCACTTGTCCACATTTAAAATTGTTGTTAGGATTGGTGACTCTACTTAAGTGCATGAGGATTCCTGAGAGGCCTGGATGCAATATATCTTTTCAACACTGATTACGTGCTCAGTATGCTCAAATCTGTTATGGATACTTGTAGTACAACTCTCAAGTATCTGCCTTACAAGCAACTGGCTGGTTGTAGGGGCCTTTCATTCCTTTGGAAAGTTGTTTGTTAATCCTGATTACCAGTCCAGTCCTATTAATATATACTGTAGGTATGCCCACTGGAGAATGCTGGAAAATTTCCTGGTTCTTCAGTCTGCCACATAGATCCCAGGATTTAACACTAGACTCCAAGACTAGAGTTAAAGGTTCAAAAGCCTGCAAAACCACTTTTTAGAGAAATGCATTTAATCTTATACTTCTGCTTTGAGGCTTTCAATAGTCATCTTCCAGTGATTCTTATTTCAGAATTCCAGGGCCAAAAAAGAGTGGCAGAACCATTGTGGAGTCCAGCTAACTAATTTTAGAAATAAAAATTCCAAAACTTATATAGATAGGAAGTAACATCTCTTTGATGCCTTTCTAAGAAAATCAGATGGGAGAGATGAGAACGAAAGTCTCCAGTTCACAATGCAGTGTTCATGTTATGACCTCAGCTGGTATCCAGTGGGGCTGAACTAGAGCTCCTTTTTGGTTCTGTTGAGGATTAAAGGGAAGAAGGGGAGGCAGCGAGGGAGAAGGAAAGAAGAAGAAGAAGAAGAAGGAGGAGGAGGAGGAGGAAGATGAGGATGAGGACGAGGAAGAGGAGGAAGAGATAAATGAGATGAAAGATAGATCAATAGATAAGTAGATACATAGAGATAGAGAACTGTGTAGTGCTTAAAATTATGTGGAATATTAGAATAATTCTTAACAACCTCAGTATATCAGGCATAAGACAGTAAAGTTCAGTGGTTCCAAGTAACCAGAGGTGGCCCCCTCAATAGACAGAGGCAGCTGAAACGGCCAATCTGCCATCGTGTAAATACATTTGAGTAAGTTTCTGTTGCTCAGATCCATACCCACAGCAATTTTAGTCACTGATTAGTACATAAGCCTCATGATGACTAAAAAATTGGAAAAATAAGATTGCAATTATGAATATTACCTTCATAATAATATTAGGAATATATCTTGTTCCTAGCACCATATTAATTGATTTGTGTGCTTCACCTCTTGATATGCTTGCCATTCATGTGGTGTGTAATATGCATGCTCAGATGCCACGCCCGGGGAGCTGGCCTGAAGCACAAGAGGGACGGCAATTCCATCACTTGGGATGCACATTATACTTCAGGCCTGGCCAGGAAGGGATCCTCCCTGACACATAGGCTCAGCGCAGGTCATGACTTTATTTCACAGGAGGTAGCCCTTCTAACCTAAAAGAAGCCCACCCTAGGATTTAAGCAGGTCTGTATGGCACAAGCCCCTCTCCTACCCCTCACATATAAACACTCCACACACATTATGAGAACGGGCTGCTACTTTATATTGCCCCGAAACTGTGAGGTCCTTGCTAATTGAGACAGGGACAGTTTGAAGCGAGAGAATTCATTTAACCAATTCCTATGTCAAGAGCGTGCTGCTGGTGATTGCTGGCTGCACTGTTGCCCACTGCGATACCGACCAAGGGAAAAAACCTTGGAGGAGACTACTATTCTGGATAGATGGCAAGTTAATTGCAACTGCTAACAATAAGTAAGCCTTACCCAACATGCTATATGATGGCGTGCTTCTGAAGACTTGTAGCATCACATTTGATCCTCAAAACAGCTTTGTGAGGGAGTCACTTTCTTAACCCCGTTTCATGGATAAGGAAATTGTGACACAGAGAGTTTAAGTAGCACATTGAAGTCTACGCAGCTAGCGAGTGATGCATCTTTTCCTACTCTTTTCGGTTGCAGAAAGTGTGAGTTTGAGATTTTATGAACTCATTAGTACCTCTTAGTTTATGCCTAACTTATTTACTGACTAAAACAACAATAAATTTTTTTTAAAAACCTATTAAATTAAATCATTCCAAAGCTGATAATAAGAAAACAATGGGAAACATGAAAGAATTCTGAGTTGAGGAATAGCATTTCCTCACAAGCCTTCTTCACTCACGTTTTAATGAGGAAAGGTAAGAGATTGAACTATTCTATACTGAAGAACACCAATTTTATAACATCAAAAAAAAAAAAACCCTAAAGTGCCATGGTACTTTGTACTGTTAACTATCCTGTCTGCTTGGAAGTAAAGATTATTTTTTGGAGTAACTATGTCATACACAGTAAAAAAGTTGAAAATGATTTTCTGAAGATATTTTCAATGAAGATTTTATTGTGGTAGTAATGTTCGGTTTGGAACACAAGGTTTAGAAATAAACCCATTCTCTGGCGATCCATGATAACAAAATGACCCCAAAGAACCCTAATTTTAGAAAGAATGTCAGGCAATAGACAGAATAAAGGACTGGTATTGTCATTTGCTAGTTACTGTTTTCTTCTAGTTACAATAATGCAAAAGCTGCCTCAAATTCTGACACAATGTAGCATAAATGAGTGTATTATGTCTTTAAAAGATGGGAAATAGAATCCGTTCTTCTGTCTCTGCACCTATTCTCTCAAAAAAATAAGTATATCCGAAGAACCATTCTCTGATCTAATGTCATGTGGGCAAGATCTCATTTTCTTTTATTCCATTGTACATTTATGAGGCTTCTTTTGTTTTACTATTGGTCTTATTTTTATTCGAACAATTTCTTACAAGCCATCTCTTCTTTCATATTTTCCATATGTCTGGCTTAAGTTTTGGGGTGGATTTTATATTTTTCATAGTTCCCCCTTAAATGCCACCCTCCCCCACTCACCTCGAGGCACTCCTCGCCATCGCTTTGGCATTATTAAATGCCTTTCCCTTTCATGTTTCTCCTTCATTGTCTCCCTGTGATTCCTGTTCATTTCATAATGTCTTACCTCATGATTTTCAAATAAGTGCTCCCTGCATTGCTCCTGACACGTGGTAAATAGTCTGCTTTTAAGAAAGGGCTGATGTTTACTTATTCTAATAGAAAAAGAAAATTAGCAGACTGACAAATGTATTAGCTGTGACAGTAACAACATGCTTCTTAGCCTAAAAGATGAAATACTTAGAGCTTTCAACAGATTTTAATTCTAAGAAAATCATTACTTTAGTCTCACTGATTGATGAAGTAAGGTCATTCTCTTGTCGGCTTAAAAAAAAATACCTCAAATCATTTCATTCTGGATTTCGCAATAAAGGACTACCTAATTTCCTAATGAATTTATCTTTACTTACTGCAAGTAATTACTTTAGAATATGGTAATGTAAGGCATTGCTATAATTTGTAAAGATCGTGCCAAATGAGAAGCTCCTGCTTTGAAACTTTTGAAAGAGGGATCAATGAAGAAGCTCTTTGCCAATTCAAATTCCTGTGTGTGGTTCTTCACAGGCAGCATAGCCAAGCTGTGCCTCAGTTTACCTTTCAATAAGACACACAGAGCCGTGTTTGCAGCAGTTTTATATGAAGTATAGGGCGACACGTATTATGGAATATGATCTCCATGGAGTCGTAGAGAATTTTGCAGTATTTCTATAGTAAATAGTAATTAGAAAGTCATCCTGTTGTCATAACGACGGAAATTCTGCCTACCTGAAAAGACAGATTTCATTCATTCATTGTTTTTCCTTCCACCTACTGAGTTAAAAATTTAGTTTGTGAGACTCGAGGGTATTTTATGATGTTTCTTACAGTTTCATCGTCGCCTCGTGATAAAGCAGGTGTTTCTTAATGCTTCCTCTATAGCTGTGAGTACCTGTGAGGTCTTTATGCATTTTAAGGAGGCTGCAATCAGTGCGATTTGCAAATCACAGAGGTGGACATATAAGTGATTTGACTTAGTGCCCTTTCAGGTTAAATAGAAAATGTTTGATGGAGTGTTGGGCTTATGGCATTATAGATCTGACATAAATTCTACAAAGGGCCAAGATAGGGTGGTTTTTTTTCTTCACTAGTGAAAATTCCTTTTAGCCATGAAATGATCAGCTGCACTTTAAATGAACCTGGGTTAGGAGACCATTTGTCTTCTGGAGCTATAATTCTAAAGGGAAGGAAAATGTGCCCTCTTAAATAGTCAGTTTCCTATCGTAGCACTGTTTGACAATGTTAGCCCCCTGGAGTTCTTGCATCTTTGTAAAGTTGCGTAAGTGCTATATTGTCCTCCATTTATCTGTTGCATTTCTCCAGATTTTTATTTATAAAAGCAAAAACCTAGAACATTCTGATCTTTTCAATCTTCTAGGGATCAATACGTCAGTGGACATGACAAGACCAAAACTCTCTTCATTGTACTGCGAAATTGAGTTTGATTTTCCCTCTGCAAATTGTGGCATGTGCTTCAATTTGTCTGAGAATTGAGGACAAGGCGTGGGTGGAGGTGGCTGACAGTGGACAGAAAAGGCATTTGATTTATATTTTATGGCTGGTTGGGAAATCATGTGTTCCTGCTATAACCTGGTCTTTTTAGCAGGCCTCATTTCAGTAAATACGCTATCACACAAAACTGCCAATAAATTACCGTAATACATTAATACAATTGCTTTCTCTGAGCCACTTGTAGGCCGGTAAGGGGGTGTTCATCACGGATAGCACGAGTATTCCATTCTGCTGAGATCAGTCACAGGCAGAGGTCATGGCAGATCAGACTTCCTTTAGCAGGTAAAACAAGAGGGTCACTTTTCAGGCCAGTCAGATCAAATTAATCACTGGCACAGCTAAGGAGGAAAGATGTGTTGATTTGATGTTATTGTAGCCAATACCACCAATCAATGCTAGAGTGTAAAATTACACTACATCCTAGTAAATTTTATCTCATGTGTATGCTCATCTATGTTTTTATCTTGATAGCTCCTTGAAATTTTCCTGTCCTTATTCCTAACAGATGTATATTTTTTGAATAGGTGAAATTTGATTTGATTTGGTCTAGTTATCCTAAATTATCCTTTGGTAAATTGTAATTAAGACAAATTTACCTTATATGTCACCAATATTTGTGACACTGGAAAATACTTTGTATTTTAATAAATTACTATTTCCTCTAGCACGGTGTTCTAGTATATACATACAGGAAAGGTCTCTGCTAATTGCCTCAAAGAGAGGGAACCGATTTCTAGAGGAGATTTTATGAGTAAGCTGTGTGACTGCTGCCTCATTTATAGATGACAAAGGTGAGGTCTAAAAAGGTCAAGCAGTTTGCCCAAGGTCAACAATTGAGCTAATGGCCAAGTTTAAAGAATTCAGAGAAGTATAACACTGAAGAGAAACAAAGGATTTTATTTAGTATTTTTGTGACACAAATAGTTATTCTTGGATTGACTTTTTTTCCCCTTACAAGAGGGCTTCTAGGGTGATCCTAATTACTAAGTATCTCTCAGAAAGAATTTGTTTTGTAGCAGGTAGGTTGAGTCGTTTAGCCTAGTATTTGAATAAATATTTTATTCCTTTATGTTGGCTAGACAGAGGAAGGAAGTTACAGCAAGAGTAGTGACTAACCAGGAACTCTGGAATAGCTCCTATCTGTCTTAACCTCACCTAGCCAGTCTGTCATACCCCTCAACAGGAAGGCAAGGAGCCAGGGAACTGACATCTGTTGCTTTCAGCAGCACGCACCACAGATGGCCAGGGCTTTGGAGTCTAATAATAAAAATAAAGATAGCAGAAGGAAGTGTAAAATGAAGATAAAAGTTAAGGAATGTGAGAAGATTACTCAGATTGTGCATTAGAGAATGTGAGGATCAATGGGAGTAAAAAATGAATGGCTGGTATTTTTTAGAATTGCAAAAGGTTATTGGGAGGAGGGAGTGAATGATCACAGCTGCATCAAAATTTGAGTCAAAAAGTTTGATCAAAAGGACACAGTTAAAAAAATAAGATAAAATATTGCACCAGGAATCGTTAGGTGGCATTTAAAATTGAGGTTAATTATCAACTTAATGCAGTTAAATTCTAGGGTTAAAGTATTGAGCTGCCATCTAGATAATCATAATAGAAAATGAAAAAAAATCTATTTTCAGAACTTTGTTACCTAGTAGACTACCTAATTTGAAACATATAATTTACCCTTGGATTATACTGAGGAGTGGATGACCTCACAAGTGGCAAAGAATGATGGGGGAAAGGATAAGGAATAGGTTGTTTTCAAAGCAGCAAATATTCTTTCGAATTTCCTAAGAACCCTGATCAGTCACATGGTTAACTACTGCTGTTTAGATTTTGTTATTTATGAGATATCTTGAGGATCAAAGTGTCTTTTTTTAAATCAGCTTGAGTAAAATTAATAAGGCTAATGCTTTATATTTTGTCACCATTTATAGTTTATTTCCAAGTGAATTTATGCCTCCTGAAAAGTAAATATAATCACCCTTATTGATGCAGAGGTAGATTTTCAGAGAGGTTGAATAACTTGCAAACTGTTCCAGGATCGTGTATCGTTATTCTTGGGACCTTTATACAAACCATTACACATAACAGGCATTCAATAAATATTTGTTGAGTTGGTCAGAATAGAATAATAAAGGTAAGAGCCTGATGCTGAATTCAGGCCTTCAATTTCAAGTCTAATGATTATAGGTGAAGCAAAACATCTTGAGAGTTGACAAAAGCATTAGGTATTGATGATAAATGAAGACAAGATGAAATGATTTCCAAATTCACAACCATTTGATCATAAAATGCTAAGTGTTCTGACCCATAAATAACATCTTATGCTAAAGCTGAATTAAATTACATAGAGTGGGGAAAAAAATACAAAACCACCACTCCTGGAAATTCTATTCAATAATTTAACTTCATCAAAATAAATAAGCATGCAGTGACATCCATGGCACATTGGCGAAGAACATCCACTCTGTTCATAAGAAGAGGGAGTGCGGCTCAGCGCAGAGTCCTGAGGACCGGTTTCTCCATCATGCCAATTATGGAAATGATTTTGCTCCCCTGAATCCTCCTTATGCTCATCTGTGAAATTAGTCTCTCCTCTTTAAAGAGGAATGAAACGTGAAATTCTAGCAATCTGAATTGCTGCAGAAATAAGGATGAATATTCTCTCTGCATTTTTCCTTTGTTTTGTGAAAAAATATGAGTAAGGGAAAGATTTTTCATTTGAATAAAGATTCTGAGCTACATAGTGAGCATTTAAGCAGTCTAAGCATTTGACAGAGTTCTTTATAATTCATCAATTAGTGTCAGATTCCAGCGCTTTCTTTGGGAGCAGGGGGAAATTTTGAAACAAAATAAAAAGGGTTCACATAAACCTCTGTGCTAATAGACTATTGAAAATGTGTTGTGGAAAACCTAACACACTGAAAACAAACAAACAAATCTCTGTGATATAAATGAAGTGAGAGTCTAGCCATCAGAAAACTGTTTCTAAAGATATGACCTGCAGTATCTAAAAGAACGTGTAAAAACCATTTAAAGCTCTGATATCTTCTGAATGTTTCTAACTTTTATCTTACTGGCAGGGACTTAAGGAAGAATTCAATTGCCGTGTTAAACATCATGTGTGTTTCACAGCAGTGACTTTCATCTTAGGCTTGAAGGAGGACTGATGTTCTTATTGCCAGAATCTCTCTATTTACTGGAATGTCAAGGCTTTCAGAGAGAATGCCTTTATCTTTTGTGGTAAAAGGAATTCTAACAAGCTGCTTTTTTTTTTTTTTTTTTTTTTTTTGGTGAAAAACAATGACGAATAAGCTCAACTGATTTCAAAACAAGAGAAATGTTATAACATAATTACACCTAGAGGTTTATAGGAATAATGGTACTTGCAATGACTGTCTTTTCAAATCTACTCCAAATTGCCCATCTTAAATATTCTTCTTTCACATTTCCCATTCTCTTACCCAGTTTGTATCTTTCTACTTGGTGATCACTTGAGTCATGATTTTTAATAAAACTGCATGTTGCAAACTACAAGAATATGTTAACCTAGTATACCTTTAAAGTCCAAGATGGCTAATTTAACCTTTGGTTTCAGTTGGCATTGCATTTAAAGTTATATTGTTGGGGCTGGCCCAGTGGCACAGCATTTAAGTTCCTGTGTTCTGCTTCGGAAGCCTGAGGTTTGCCGGTTCAGATCCCGGGTGCGGACCAATGTACCACTTGTCAAGACATGCTGTGGCAGGCATCCCACATATAAAGTAGAGGGAGATGGGAACAGATGTTAAAAAATAAAACTATCATTGTTTGTTTTCTTCTGGGCTACTCTCTGAAGCGGTGATTCAGGTAGTTAATAGAAACAGGCCACTCTGTGCACACGTTTGACCTAATGCCTACCATGGTACAGGACTGAACGCAGGACACTGGCACCGTGTGACGGGAAGAGTTCCACTGGTCTTCCTTGTCTTTTTGGCAGAAGCAAAGTGTAGCTGAAAGAGTAGTTACTGGAGGAAAATAATAAAACTCCACTAGGACACAGATCCTCTGCTCTTTGGTTGAGGTAGCCTTGAATAAGTAATCTAACCTCTTCATGCTTCCATTTTCTACAACTATAAATATGGAAAATAAAAGCTAGTCTGGAAAGGATTTTCTTTAAGGAGCCAAAGCAAATAGCAATGAATTATGCTACTCAAAAATGTTATCAATGAATTCAGGAGCTCTGGTTTGATATAATCTGGAGACCACATTGCCTTATAAATTGGGCCCAGTGAGTTTCCAATGCTTTATATGAAGAAGCAGCAGAATCAAGTGGAAGGCACTTAAAAGTACATTTTATGGTTCAATGGCTGGCGAAACGAGGTCTAATTCCTTAATGTTGTATTTCACCACAAGTATAAGCAACAGAGAAGGGGCAGTCGAAGAAACGGGCCCTGGTGTGGAAGACAGGATGGTGAGCAGAAAAGACCAGAACAGCTGCTCAGAGCTGTCTGAATATTATTTTCTGACTCTAGAGAGAAGCATAGCCTCTTCCAATTGAACAAGTCCTGCTCTCAAATCTTAAATCCTTCCGGCAGCCAGGAAGCTATCTCCCACCATCCCCTTTAAAGGACTAAACTGCATTAAATAGAATTCTTCCTCCAATTTCTTAATCTATGTCTCCACCAATTGTTATGAATGGCCATTCTTCAAGTTCAGTAAGGATTTATGTCCAATAGGTATACAGATTTGGTGGTAACATGCCTGACTTTCTCTGGCTCATAAACACTGCATCTCCTGAATTGCTTTTCACGATGAACCAATTTAAAGTGACTAAAGCCTATGGAATTTTCTAGATCCCAGCTCTAATTTCCAACTTAGCTATTCCTTGTGCTAATCTTTCTCAAAGAGAGTAGCAGGACAAAGGAGAGTAAGGAATAAGGAGCAGGAAGTGAGCTGTTGAAAGGGGGCAAAAGAGGTTATTTCTCATTGAACACATTGAAAACATTACTGAAACCTTTGTCTTTTCACTTACAAATAAGATATTGTTTTATTAAGAATATTACAGTATGAATCACTTCCAAGTGTGATTTGAGATATAAATTTTTAATTCTAAACACTCCATGAGTGTGACTATGTGAAACAGGGTTTCTCAAATTCTGTATGCCTAAGAATCACCCGAAGATCTTACTAAAAAGCAGGTTCTGATTCACTGGAGCCGTATGAGAGCCTGAGATTCTGCATTTCTAAGAAGATTCCAGGTGATGCAGAAGGTGCTCCTCTGTAGATCACACTAAGTAGTAAGCTTCTAGAACAGATCATGTGTTCTTCACCTGGAATTCATGGAAGCACGTGTGGGTTAGGGAACTCATTTGAAATTAAATTCACATCTGTGTGTGTGTGTGTGTGTGTGTTTTCTAGTGAGTGGGTTCCTAGCTTTCGTTAGAGTCTCAATTTGTTTGTTATCTGTAACAAGCTAAGGACCACTTAACCTGCCGTTTTGTCATCACCCTGCATTTAGGCTCAGCTGTGGAATGTAAACACCAAAGTCTGCTTTTGTTTTGCTTCATGATTTTTTGTTTTTTAAGACCAATTCCAAAAATCTTTGGCAGAGATAACCTTTCAGCATCTAAGGCCAAGAGCTGAAGACTTTTGCCCTACTCAAACGAAATTCTAAAAAATTAAGTTATTCATTTTCTTGTGGAAACGTCTCGGGCCTTTGTGTACATTTTTCAATGGCTGATGAAGGAATTGGTGAAATTACTGTTTATAAATGTTTTAAAAGAGGTCCCACTTCTGAAACTCTCTCTTATTTTTGTTGTCCAAATGAAGACTGATCGATAGGATCCCCAGCTCTCTGATAAATTTTCTCCAGAAGAAGACCTGCTGTGGGAAACTGAGATGTGTTGTCATTTGAGAAGGGTCATCGTAAACTGTCCTTGGCACCCTGTGTCCCGGTGTGCAATGGATAGCACTTACAGCAGAGACTGAATTATTACACACACATTTCCCCAAACAATGACTTCAATGAAAATTTCAGATTCAGCCAGTGTCACAACTGGATGAATAGCACATAAAAATCTGTAAAACATATTTTTCAAAACTTTTCTAGTGGTTGCTAGGGTAAGTGAACCCATAAAAGCAGTAATAAAAATCACAGAGAATGGGAGGTAATTAAAAGAAATGTTCATTTAAGTAGTGAAGAAGCTAAGTTGTATCATATAGTATCCTGAAAGATATCATCATAAATCATTTTTTGGGTGTAAAATAATTCTAAGCCATAAATATGTGTTTGAGGAGGCTTGGTTATGGTAACAGGGGTGGGAAAGGGGAGAGTTTTTAAGGAAAAAGAACCTGTTTCTCCAAAAAATGTTTGAGCAGTTAACTTCCACTCCTCCAAGTCTCTGCCTCCTGTCTCTTCCTTTCTTTCACGTTAAAAGTCGTTGTTGTTTTCTGGATCAGAACTTGCGAATTCAGATGGAAACAGGTACTCTATAAGCATCTACCAGTACATGAGTATTTGAATTTGAGAAATTCCAGATGAGAGAGAGGAACAGTCATAGAATATTGGAAAGATTCCCCGAGAAGAGTGTTTAAAAATGCATTTTCCTAGGTCTCTTGATGTTTTTAACGTTTGAAAATTTCAGCACAGAATACTCATACTTACCTCTCTCCTTGAGTTCCTGGGTTAGACAGATGGCACAGGATCCAGTCCCGAAAGCTGACTGGGAGCCCCCTCTGCCAGTTGGAAGCCATCTCCACCACTGGGTCACCATGTGCCTCTCTTCCTCCAGCTCCGCTGCACTTTATTGTCTCCCAGGTGCCATACAACCAGTACTTTCTCCAATTCTTTCCTGTGTTAAAGCTCAGGTTTTATCTCTTTATTTACTCTGTATATAGTATAATTCTGATTAAATAGTTCACATTTATGTGATTTATCTTCCAAAATTAACATTTAATATCATAATAGACACCAATTTTCAATACTCTTTAATATAACAATAAAGCCTAATATGTGCTGGATCCTGAAAGATCCTCAAAAATATGAACCAGGGCCGGCTGGTGGCGCAGAGGTAAAATGCACACATTCTGCTTCGGCTGCCCAGGATTAGCCGGTTTGGATCCCGGGTGCAGACCTGGCACCGCTTGGCAAAAGCCATGCTGTGGTAGGCATCCCACATATAAAGTAGAGGAGGATGGCATGGATGTTAGCTCAGGGCCAGTCTTACTCAGCAAAAAAGAGGAGGATTGACAGGAGTTAGCTCAGAGCTAATCTCCTTGACAAAAAAAAAAAAAAACGAATGAACCGATTCTAACCATGGCAATGATGTTTGCAGACTTTATTAATCATGATTACCATTAGCAGCGTTTAACCATTACTTTACTATATCATTTAATCTTGACAAAAATACCAAGAGAAAAGTGTTATTTCTCCCCATTTACTCATGAGGACTCTTGGAATCAGAAAGGCTAAAATAATTCATTCAATGTCACGTTACATTTAAATGGCAGGACTTGTAGGATTTGAACCTAGGACTTTCTGAAACCAAAGCCTGCTTTTCTGAACAACTATATTATAATGCATATACATAAGATGCCAATGATTGTGTGAATAGCAATGTCACAAATAATAAACACTTCATCTATATTTTGGCATCTCCCTTAATATGTAAATATATACATATTGTGATCAATTTTCCAGAGATATTCTAGTGTTCTTCTATGAAATTTATATCCGTAACACAATACTCCAGCTCATGCATTCACAAGAGGAAAAGAAAAAAATAGACTTTGTTTATTTCTGTGTTCTCTATGTATTATTTACATTTCCATTGGTTTTTATTTTGTCACACTTTTTTGGTTTCCTTTCCAAATATGCATTGATTACATTTTTTTCGTGCTTGAATTATCCCAACACATCCAACTGGAGAAAATTTTGTTTCTCATTGGAAGACTAAAATAAATATCTATATCATTGTCAAAAACCCAAAGATAATGTGGGCTATTTCTAAGCTCAGTACAAGATATCCTATAGCCTATTTTTCAAAACTAGCTTCCAATCATTTCATGGGTATGAAATATTCAGAAACTTCATGCTGCAGAATATGTTGAATATTGAAGAGTTTTTGAAACATTGCATGGAAACATATTTTCCTCATAAATAATTTCCCATATGTGGGCTTGAAGAGAACTTCTTTTTGGCCCAGGATAACAAGGATTAGTCAGAATTTTGCACTGACATTTAGTTCTACTGCAAATAAAGAAGAATAAAATCTCAATTAACTAGTATCTTTGGAAAGAAGGAATAGACTGTTCTCAGGAAATTGCATTTATGAATAGCTCAGAGTGAAATAGGAATAATTTTATAATGCATAAATGTTTATCAGTTGCCAATTCTATGTTACCTATAAGCTAAGGACTGAGGGGAATGCCGTTTTGCACATGCCTTTTCCTTAAATTCCATACCATCTCTGTAAAAGAGACCACGTCAATTGATATGGGATAAACCCAGAGTATAGAAGAACTGAATAACATCTCCAAAGTCACAGTTGCTAAAGGGCAGGAACAGGATATAAGTCTAGTTCTGCATGACTATAGTGTTTATTCTCTTTCCTCAATTGCTGGAGAATCACAAAAGTATACCCAGAAGAAGGACTAGAGTAAGTAAAGTCCCAGAGATGACAAAGTACAAGATGTTTTCAGAGTCTGCAGGTAAAGCAGTCTTGCGAGAGAGGATGATTCCTAGAGCAGTTATGAGATAATAAGCTGGAAAAGGACAGGGTATGGTGAGTTCAAACAGAGCAGTAATTTGGGAGGATCAGATGGTAAACCAAGACTGTTAGAAAGTGTGTGATGTAGATTAATGGCAATGAGAATAAATGGAAGGGACAGTTGCAAGAGTTATCTTAAAAGGAGAAATAGTGCCTGAGTGAATAATTGGATATGAAGAATGAAGCAGAAGGTGAGGTCCCAGGTGACTCTTGTTTTAATCCTGTGTCTTTGGGAACGTGGTTGTAAACAAACAGAAAGAGGGAAGTGAGCTGAGAGGTTACTCCTTGAAAAGAGTGGGAGAGGAAGAGGCGAGAGTGAAGTATGTTGAGCATGAAGGAGCAGTGGGACATCCAGATGAAAATATGTAGCGGATATGGTAAAGTGTTGAGTTCAAGAGAGAAGTCACAACCGAGGAGTTGACTTGGGAATCATTTTCAGAGAGATAAGAGTTTTAGCATAGAGCAGATAGAATTAGATGACAACTCCAAAGGAAAGAATTTGAAAGAAAAAAATAAAATTCAAAACTGAAATTTAAGGTAAATCTACATTCTATGAGGGAGTAAAGAAGAGGTACCAAAGATAGGAGAACAATGATAGTATAATTTTTCAGAAGCCCAGAAGGGGGACTATTTCAAGGAAAAGTTAGTTGAAATACAATAGTTCCTTGATTCAAAGTTGCCGTAGAGTTTTTTTTTCTTGTTTTATTATAAAAGTATCAAATGTTCAGGAAAAGTGTACAGTGATCTCCCATATACTCACCACCTAGATTTTATAATTAAATTTTTTTCGCATTTTCTTTGCTACATATTTATTTATCTATCCATCCACCTTAATTTTTGACACATTTCAAAGGAAAATGCAAACATCAGTCCACTTTATCCCTAAAGCAACTGTAAAAAGACGCCGTTGCCTCTGGAATGTGCTATTGATTTAGTTGCGTAATTTTAAGAGAAAGAATAAAATCTGTAATAATTGCACAAAATTAATTGTGAGAAGCATCCTGATTTCAGGGGTATTGCTGTGTTTCTTAGAACTGAGGAGACACAGTACTAACAAAGCCCATGGAGAGATTTATAGGGCAGATAGCCACTAGGTGAAAAATTATGAGAGTATTTATGACCTTTTATCTGACATTTCTATAGATTGGTGAGGGCAAAAGCCAGGCAGCCGAGAGAACCGTGGTGAATAAATAAATGGGTAAAGTGAAAGTGTAGACCACTCCTTAACATAGGATAGCAACACACAGGAAAGAAATTGATCAGTGGAGAAATGGCAATGCTGACTAAAGTTGTTTCCCTCAATGACCCAAATGTTTTTTGGGGTGGAGGTGGTGATGGTGTTCGATTCTTACAGTTGAAAATATTTTTGAAATATATAACCATACCTCATCAATTAAGTCAGTTTCTATGAGCTTTTAAAGTGTTCCTGTGCCTTGAAAATACTGTTCGTATTGTGCTTTGGTCAGTCTGAGAGAGAAACATGTAACAGTGGGAAGAGATTGGGTTAAATTGGTAGTGTACTAACCCCAGAATGTAATCTGGAAGTTATATTTCTGGGCACAGTCATGATATACATTTGTGTGTGTGTGTGCGTGTGCGTGTGCGTATGTGTGTGCCTGCATGTGTGTGTGTGCAATTTGATGACTTCTATTAAAAAATAAAACCAGATAAAAAATCAATTATTTCAGGATATTAAGAAATCTGATTCTGAGTAATCAAGCTTTTACTATAAAACAGAATCGTCTGTGGCCATCAAATTGTCTTTATCAAGGGAAATATTTCCAATATTTACAAAACAAATTGATTTTTGAAAAGTGAAAATTAGTATATTTATACAGCATATGAAATATTCACCAGAAATGTAATCCACTTCATACTAATGTAGATGAATTTGGGTTATGATGACATCCTACATAGTGCATCATTATAAAAGTTGTGCGAGACCAATGTCTAGATTTCTGCATTGTTTCTGCATTTTTGTGATGTTTTCATGAAATGACATGGAAACTTTATGCAGTGTCATTTGTTCCTTTGTGAATTGAGAGTGTAGTTCTCTGAAGTTTGAACACTAAGATATCATCAAAAACGAGGAATTAACGGAGGGGTTTTTAAGCATATTTTTCATGAAGAACAGAATTGATAATTTTCCTCCTAAGAGCACAAAACATCTGAATTGCAGTAATTATAAATAAAGAGCTCAAACCTGTTGCTTCTTGTTGCAAATAGGGTAGAAAAATTTAGAGTGAAAATTAAAGAATCAATTTGGGCAGAGGATATAAATGTCTCTTTTATAACAAACTGTCTGAAAAAGATCTGGAGTATCCATGAAATTAACTGAGGAGGGTCTTGACTTTGACATTATAAGCAAAAGAACACAGAAAGTCAAAGCAGACTTCTTAAAGTGAGTAATGGAAATAATGTGGGATCAACTTTTTTACCTTGAATTATGGAACCTCCAATAAACAACACATATGTTTAGTTTTGAGTGAGTAGTTTTTGTTTTATTTTGTTGATATGTGGTCTAGGAACCTCAGAGAAGCATCAAGAGAAAGGGTAAGATATAGAACTGTTATGGTGAATTCATTTCTCATGATTGTTGATGATTTTCCCGAAACTTCTCTCATTCTATGAGGTTTCTAAATCAAAAAGAAGCAGGACCAAGCAGAATTCTGAAGCTAAGTCTCTGTAGCCTCATCTGCTTGTTGTCACTTTTGTCTGCCTCAGTCTAGTTTACAGGAACAAATTCCACCAAGTATTATGTCAGCTCTACTCTGTATGAATTAGGCACTGGTGTAGGTCCTAAGGACAAAAGACACATTAGACAATGTTTTTGTCCTTGAGGGCTTCTTATCCATCCTTTGCTTAATCATTTTTTCCCAACATAAACTTTGTAGAATAGCTATTTATCAATTCTAGCTCCTTGTGTAAGGCTCTCCCTTACCCGATATAAAATGCATAATAAACACCTCTCTTGTATACAGGATTTTTATGGATTCAGAGCCATCTGGGACAATGTTTAATTCATGTTTTCAACACAGTTGGTCACTTTCTCTCCTCCAGTACTCTGGAAACTTTGATATTATCTTAAATTACTGTTAGGCAGCTTCTGATGTGCCTCGTGAATTCAGGACTTAGATTTCAGTTTGCAATGGTATGAAGATAAAACGAACCACAAATAGGTAGAAGTAAGAAAAAGCATGCCTTTATAATTGGAGCTGCTAGATCTTGGTATTACCTCCGAGGAGGAGTTATTGGATTATATTTAGTTGTTCAAGCCAGGAAGGTGGATGCCTTGTTGCCTAGAGAAAAAAGAGGATGGAAAAAATATCAGCGTCATATTTAAGAGTATCCCAGGAAGCAAAGGCCTCTCCCTTCTCCTGGTGCAATGGTGACAGAAGACTCGGTAGAGAAGCATCTCTCACACGGCCCTTTCTATCATTGATCTTTAAAACTGTAAACAAACCCAAGAAGAGAAAGATGATAAGCTACTAACAGTTTGTCACTAAATTATTGGATCATTTTCTATCATGAAGGAGGATGTCGGGCTGTGTGAGGTTCTTGGTATGTCATATTAGGTGTGTGCAGAAAGAAGGGTGGGGGGACAGGATAGGGGAGAAGTGTAGGGGAGAAGTATATCAAAAGGAAGAAGGGGTACAAAAAGAGGAAAGATATTTGAAGACAATTTTCGCCCTTTGCATTATTCAAGCAAACACAAACTGTAAAACCACACACTATATTTATTATTCTTTTCCAAGACATCAGAAATTTTCACTTTTATGATGCTATGACATTTATATTTGCATTAGTTCACCACTTAAATGGGAACAAGTGTAACTGGGATCAAGGTAGACTTGATCAAAGAGAGCAGGAATATGTTGATTTAGTCTTTCTTCTACCTCTTTTCCATCTTCAGTACCACTATCCCACAAGGTTACTGTCGTCCTTTTCTCTTGTTCTCACTTGCTCTTTCCCTTTCCAGCACTATGAATGTCCACTTCACTCTGCTTTCCATCAAAGCCTACTTTGTAGAATTTTATTTTTATTTGGTTTTGTCTAAGAAAGAACATATACTTTAACAATATATAGTAGTCAAACTCCACTTACCAGTTTAATGCCCTTTAAGCAAGTCCCTTTTCTTTCTTGAACTTTGACTTTCCCAGCTCCAGGATGTGGGCAATAAGATGTTTCAAAAGTCCTCTTTCAGAGAACATAGAAAACAATGTAGGCAAAGGTGTTTTATTGTAGTTTATGTGCCTGTGGGAGAGGGAGAAGGTGCCTAAGTTTTAGCCTTTCTCTCTCTGGGTTCCAGTTCATGGAAACAATGGGGGGGAAATGCTGATACCCAACGGGAATTAAGGATCCCAGAGAATCACAGCCCTCTGGAATCACTGGATAGGAATAGCTGGGCGGCCTCTTCCTCCCTCCCTGACTACAGGACTACTGGGCTCACCAGCTGTGAGCTACAACAGGAGCAGAGACCTGCTTGCCCTGCTGGAGTCAGGCCTCACCTTCTTTGCTTAACAAATGCAACTTTCAGAAAGTTCAAAGCAGGAGAGTTTTGAACCCTCTATGTCAGAGCACAGGTAGGTTTAAGAACTTGAGTAGTGACCATTTAGCACATTGGTCCTATACTCCAACCTTTCACAGAGAGGTGGCCCAATGAAAGCCACCTTATTTGTCACGCAGAGCAGTTGCCTCATCTGTCTTAACGGGGAGGTGTAGAAAGGGCTAGAGAGATGGGCAGAAGCACTGCATGAACACATCCTCAGTGTTTCCCTTATCTTTGAGGAGAAACAGGAAGGTTAGGAGAAGAACACAAAGCTCCTGTCCCCAGAAGTGGCTTTTAAATATGTTTGTCACCGTTAAAATATAATGCACTTTGTAGACTAAATGCTTTAAGATTGATGCCAAAACTTACCTATTTGAAATTCTATCACTTATGAGGAATGCCTGAGGCTTATTGCATCTAGGTAAATCCAGCTACTCTCATTTTTTCAGTATTTGTGAAGATGAAAAGATAGAGAATATTACACAAAATTTTCCATGTACATACTTCTTATTTCTTGCAGAACCTCAAAAACTCCTTGCATGTGAGAAGTGTATATGACTATATGGTGCTTTCATATTTCTCCAATCAACCTGAGCATAGAGTAATTACTTAATAATAAATACATGTTAGAATAATACTATGGTTCATGTGGAAACTAGACCAGAGAGGCTATTTCATTTGTCAGGCATCACAGAATGGGTCAGAGACAAAGTGGAAATGAGAAGCCAGGCCTCTTCAAAGCTACCCATTTTAACTTTATTCTTAAGGGTGAGGGAGTGGAAAATGAGATAGGAAATTGGAAAAAGTAGACAAGGATGTGAAAATTAATGTTGAAATCAAAATCATGCCAGAAGTTGGCCTCTGATTTGACCCAGATGAGTCTGTTCGCTCCGTTCCTGCTGCAGCTTAATCTAACATTTCTCACCAAGAATCATTTTACTTGGGAGAACCCTCTGCAGGAAGATGCTAGCTGGAGTCTGCACCTGGCAGTCATATATTATGTATCTAATGAGCAAATGAAATGTTTAATAACTGTGCTGTGAAAATAAAGCTTAAAACAGTAAATTCCTGCTGAGGCTGCTCATCCACACCTGATGCACACTGCTGGCCCATCTCAGAACTCCAGCATCATTTGTATTTTCCCCCCTTAGTGGGTCCTGCTGAGGAGAGTAACATTAAAACCACAGCAATGTTCACTTAATTAGTTGTATATCAATGTAAACCCTTTTATTTAGCAGATCAACATCACATATTACACCTAAGGGTCGGCTGAAACATTTCTTTAACATGCACCCTGGGTAGAGGAAAATCTATAGTGGTTTCAGGTTGAACATTTGTAAATTTAAATTTTTTCAATTAATCATGGATCATTTAAACTCATATGAATTTAATACTGCTTATTTTTAGTTGAATTGTCTGTTGTTAGTTTGAAATAAAAAAGCAGGACAACCTTAATTGTTGTTATGGTTTTCCATTAATAATTTTGAGAGAAAATGATAGAACATTTTTTCCAGAAAGCACCTGTTTAAAATCCAATTACTGTAATTTATGAGTTAAGAATTCACTTGCTGGAAATTTCTTTGGATTCATTTTTACCAATGGATTCACTGAGGCTTCCTAAATCTTAAAGAGAACAAAGCAATCCAAATGTAAATTTAGGTATAGGCAGAATAGCTATATTCTCCTTTCTTGTATACTTTTATAGCCAGTAGCTTAAAGATTAAATTGTTTAACCTTTATAGATATAAAGAAATCAAGACCCCCAAAAATTAGACTATTGGGCCAAAGTCACAAAACTAAATACCACTGGGTGTCCTGAGTCCCAAGCTAGATTCTTCCTCAATATTTGGATATTTGGTTGAGCACTCATTCTGTGCTTGGAATTCATTGTGTAGATCATACTCATTTTACTGTTAAGGAAAAAACAAGTAAATAATACAGGAAATCAAAAACTTTTTGTCATGAAAATCAGCTTGGGCTTTAGGATTGGGAGCCCTCATCTCTCAAGGCCTGTCTGAAGAGAAGGGAGACTTTCCAGTTTCTCAGATGCTTCCTGCCATCCTCAGCTTTGCTCACCTCCCTCTTTGAAAGTGACATGGGTTTTCTTGATCACTTTCTGAAAGTCATTCTTCATATTTGGGAGTGATCACAGAGGATCTTGACTGCTAGGCTAAGATTATATTAAATTAATAGCTAGGAGCCATGGAAAAGATTCTTTTAATTTTTGTCTTTTCTTTTGCTTTGATATATTGCACTGATAAGCTCTTAGAAGTTTCATTGAAATTATTCATGTTTAGACCAATTATCAATGTAAGTGCAATTCTTCAAAACAAAGAAATAAATATGAAAACTTTTCTGTAAGCTACTCCCTAAATCTCCAAAAATAGGAAAGCTATAAAAAATTCTATCATTTCTTGACATTGAAGAACAAGAGTTTAATACTCTGGAGTAAATGTTTTTTCTAATTGCTACTGTTTCCATTTGTTCTGGTAGGGTAGGATCATGGCTCCCTTCTAGTGTGTCAAAACACCATGGGGCATAGCAAAGGCTACCTTGCCTTAAAGCAGCCTGTCATGGAGAAGGAGCACACAAAGAATGCAGGGGAGGGGTGCAGGGCTCAAAGAACAAAGCTGGCTTTTAAACTGGCTTCTGAGGGCAGTGTAGAAAAGGCCAGATAGCAATGGAGGAAGAGTGGCAAAGCCCCATCTGCAACTGAAATCTAGAAAGGTTCAATATGGATGAACGGATTTAGTATAAATGGTCTCCCAACAATAGCAATCCATCAGCAGGTGAGAGGCAGCAAGGTGGGTTCCAATCTTCAGGTGGGGACTGTGCTCCCAGTCATCACTTAGGAATCCAAGTGCCAAGTGATTACACTGCTTTCTCACTCGAACATGGTCCATGCCATGAGACTGGTTATTTTATAGAAAGATGTTTGCTTAGTTTGAATGGGGTAGAAAATGGATTCAGAATTTAGCCTTTTGGAAAAGTCACTGTACAGTCCTCAGGCATGAGGAGAAGGATTAAAGGCATGTCTTATAGCCCTGTGGAAGAATAGGAAGACAAGAACCACTCATGGTGAACTATGAGGACATAAGTGAAGAAAAAAGCAGAGCTCGGCGAGCTTATGAGGACCCAGGCTTCACCGGTGTCCAAGCTTAAAACATCTGAGGTTCAGAGTAGAAAATGCTTAATCTACCCAAATACAAACATAGCGTAGGGATGGAGTTAATGCACACCCAAGAGCAAGAGTGTCAGATTTCCAACACAGGACGTTTTCATGAGAATCTTTGTTTTAAAACAGCTGTTCTTGTCTACGAAAGGGCAATTCTGAGACCACAGTTGTCTTATTGGCTGTTGATAAATCTCTCCTGGGAAAGAAATTCTTTTCTTTAACTCACTATTCAGAAAAAGGAAAGAAAAATATTTAAGGCCATGTAGTACATCAGACAAACCCTGTTAATAATGAACTCTAAAAAACTGTTCGAATTCTTCTTCCGTACTGGAATTTTATTGAAATCAATTCTACCTTGATCTCCAGGGACCTCGGTGTTCTCTTCAAGAAAATAAAGGGAAGGTCACTAGATGAACTCCAAGAGCTCTTGAGGTTCCAGCATTCTAAATTTCTTGGAATTCATAAATATCACTTGAGAAGAGGCAGTCACTTGAGGTTTAAATGCTTTGTGTGGTCTTTTAGCCTAGACAATGTCTTCAATTCCTTTTGTAAAATGCACAGTCTTGTATATTGTTCAACACTCGGTAGGCTCTAAATGTACAACTGTTTCCTGGACACTACAGACAATCAATTATCTTAATGATCTTCTTTCTTTTTGGTTTTTAATTTTAATTTTTATAGCGGTAACATTGGATTATAACGCTATATAACTTTCAGATGTACATCACAATATAATTCAAATTCTGTGTAGATTACATCATGTTCACCACTCAAAGACTAATTATAATCCATCACCACACACATGTGCCTCATCACCCCTTTCACCCTTCTCCCTCCCCCCTTTCCCTCTGGTAACCATCAATCCAATCTCTGTTGCTTTGTATTTGTTTGTTGTTGCTTTTATCTTCTCCTTATGAGTGAGACCATATGGTATTTGACTTTCTCCCTCTGACTTATTTCACTTAGCATAATATCCTCAAGTTCTACCCATGTTGTCACAAATGGCCAGATTTCATCATTTCTTATGGCTGAGTAGTATTCCATTGTATATATATACCACATCTTCTTTATCCATTCCTCCCTGGATGGGCACCTAGGTTGCTTCCAAGCCTTGGCTATCGTGAATAATGCTGCAGTGAACATAGGGGTGCAAGTATCTTTATGCATTTGTGTTTTCAAGTTCTTTGGATAAATACCCAGCAGTAGGATAGCTGGATCATGTGGTAGACCTATTCTTAATTTTCTGAGGAAACTCCATACTGTTTTCCATAGGAGCTGCACCAGTTTACACTCCCATCAGCAGTGTACAAGGGTTCCTTCTCCCCATATGCTCTCCAACACTTGTTTCCTGTCTTAATAATAGCCATCCAGACCGGAGTGAGGTGATATCTCATTGTAGTTTTCATTTGCATTTCCCTGATAGCTAATTATGTTGAACATCTTTTCATGTTGCTGTTGGCCATCCGTATATCTTCTTTGGAGAAATCTCTGTTCAGATCTTTTGCCCATTTTTTAATTAGGTTGTTGGTTTGTTTGTTGTTGAAACATATGAGTTCTTTGTATATTTTTGATATTAACCCCTTATGCAATATATGGTTTTCAAATATCTTCTCCCAATTGTTAGGTTGTCTTTTCATTTTGTTGATGGTTTCCTTTGCTGTGCAGAAGCTTTTTAGTTTGATGTAGTCCCATTTTTTAATTTTTTCTTTTGTTTCCCTTGCCCAGTCAGACATAGTACTTGAAAATATGCTTCTAAGACCGATGTCAAAGAATATGCTGCTTATGTTTTCTTCTAGAATTTTCAGGTCTTACATTCAAGTCTTTAATCCATTTTGAGTTGATTTTTTTGCATGGTGTGAGATAATGGTTTACTTTCATTCTTTTACGTGTGTCCTTCCAGTTTTCACAACACTGTTTATTGAAGAGACTCTCCTTTCTCCATTGTATGCTCTTGGCTCCTTTGTCAAAAATTAGCTGTCATATATGTGTGGGTTTATTTTTGGGCTCTTGATTCTGTTCCATTGATTTGTGCGCCTATTTTTGTGCCAGTACCATGCTGTTTTGGTTACTATGGCTTTGTAGTATATTTTGAAATCAGGGAGTGTGAGGCCTCCAGCTTTGTTCTTTTTTCTCAAGATTCCTTTGGCTATTTGGGGTCTTTTGTTGTTCCATATAAATTTTAGGATTCTTTCTTCTATTTCTGTAAAAAATGTTGTTGGAACTTTGATATGGATTGCATTGAATCTATAGATTGCTTTAGGAAGTATGAACATGTTGACTGTGTTAATTCTTCCAATCCAAGAGCATGGAATATCTTTGCATTTCTTTGTGTCTTCTTCAATTTCTTGATGAGATCCCCAAGGATCTTTCTAATTAGTTTGGGTTATAGTACTCTTTAGACATTCCTTCATCTTATTGTAATAATACAAGTGTTTCGGATGCAGTATAATACGCTGCAGATCTGCCCTGTGCTTTAGGATCCTGGGCAGAAAATACACCATCAAAATATATTTTTATAGTGAGAACTATAATTTTTTTACTTGCAAAACTGAAAGAAAAACTAGTCAAATAAATATGAAAGAATTATATAGAACAGTCTGGTAAATTCTAAAAGAATCTTTGTTCTTATATGCTTCCTAGTATAAAACAGGCACAGGCCTGTTTGAATTTCCTACATCACAAGCTATATCCATGCCATTTACTTTTTCTTGTGTCATTCTCTTTGTAGATATCTATGTTAAAGTAGATTGATTTGTAATATGTGTTAGACACACACTGCATGTGTTTGGTTAAGGGTTAAATTGTAAATTTTTCAGAAATATTTTAGTTTGTTGAAAAATTTAAAAACTTAAAAATAAATAAAATAACATTTCATCATCAAGGAAACCAAAGTAAAAATTGTAGCAAAAAATAAATAAAAATAAAAGGTACGTACAGGAAGCGGTAATTGTTAAAATGCAGCTGCTCTGCTAAACATAGTGAAGGAAGAGATGGCTCACGGACTGGGCTACTCTCCGTGGCAATAAAGCTAAGCTCATATTTAAGCAGAACACTGTGAAGATTCTAGAAGAGAATATAAACATAATTCGGAAAATGCAACTCAAAGTAAGAGTTCAATAGATACATTCTCAAGGTTCACCAGTACTGTATGAAAATTCCTCTTTAACCTTTGTGCTTTCACTTAAGTAATCATCCACAATATTATTGTGAATTACAAGTGTTGGAGCATCTAGAGGGCCATTTCATAGCATCACTCTGCCAGGGTGTTTAGTGCCTGCCCTTGTATTGGGGTTTACAGCTCAGCTGACTCCAAGAACACTGCATAAACAGTTAGAGGGTAAAAAGAGAAGGATAGAGGTAGACTTAATAGACAAATGGTTTGTTCATATCCAATGAAGAGCAGCTGGTAGTACATTCTCTGGAAGAATGAAGGTTTGTCTATTTTTCAACCAGAGAAAATTGGCAGTGAAAACTAAGCATACACAACAAACCCCAAATGACTTGTAACATAGCAGTCAGTACCAAATTTATACGGCTTTTTTGCTTTAGCCCAACAGCCCTATTCATCACATTAAATTAGTGATGTTAATTCAAATTATACTATTTGTATAGGACTTTGCTATTTAATTTTAAACATTTAACTTTGGCTTTATAGCATAAACTACAGGTTTATAAAAGTTATGCCAAATTTTATGTTTGTATATATTTAAATAACATTGTAACAAAAGTAGGTTAAGTCAATGCTGGAGTTCATTAGAGTTTTGTTTTTCCCTTTAAATTAAAATTTAATTCAACTATGAGAAACTATAATATGGTAAATAATTTCTACCCTCAAGTTACTTATTGTCTTTGAACTAGATTTCATGTTCTTTTACATTGCTTCTTCAAAAAGTTCATTAAAATTGGATGGACTGGATCAACATATGAATGATAAAACCTTAATTTACTGAGTGGAGTTAGATAGATCTTGGTGCAAATCCTCACCCCACCTACCCCTTTAAAAACGTGTGAACCTGGGTAAGTTACTTAACATCTCTCCACTTTCGCATCCTCATATGTTATCTAGAAATAAGACACTTAGCAGAATTCTTTTGACAACTAAATATTAATAATAGCTAGCTCTTTTTGAATAAGTTACACGTATCAGCCATTTTGAACACATAATCATATGTAATCCTCACAAATTAGCATTCCCATTTTACAGATGAAGAAATAGCAAGGGAAGTTAAGTTAGTTGACCAAGCAATTACGCAACTAGTATGCAGTTGAGCTTACCAGGATCTGAATGCAAATTGGGCTGAAAAATCCCAAATTCTTCCCCACTACGTTATTTCACTTAAAATGAACTAAAGTGCTTAGCACAGGTCTGGAGCTTAGTCGGCACTCCATAAACATCATTTCCTTTCTTAAGAAAATGATTCACATTTCTCTTGTCTCTAGATCTCTTCTCATCTGAGCTACCAAAAACTTAAGATCTGCTTCTAGTGATAAATCATTCCAACTGCAGACTTTTGATGCTTGAAGTTTAAGAAAAGAGTGAAAGGATATAAATATGAAGGAATTACATGCTAGGCCATGGTATGAGGAAAGGTGCTTTTTTTGGGATTTATCATTTATCTCTCCTAGCATATGGCAATTTCTGGCCTACTAGATTGTCTGAATTATTTCTTTCCCAATAAGCAAATGCTCCTTATTTCTCCTATTGTAGAACAACCTTTGAGTTTTATTAATTAGAATCATTTTTCCAAAGTCTGATCAAAACAACTTTTTTCCACAAAAAAGTATATAGTACACTATTGGGATCATTAGAACTCAAATATTGTCACTGATGATAGAAGGGAACTGAAGCAAACTTCTTTCCACAGCTTCCTTCAACACCTTCTATGCTGAGGTCTTGGTTACGATGCTAAGAATGCCAAAAATCCTTAGGTATGTGAGCTATACTAGCTGATCCGATAAGCCTTTATGAAATTTTTATTTTAGGCTATAGGGACAAAGTTATATTATTGCTATAAGCTAAGCAGGATTTATAAGGCAAAATCACACCCAAAAAGAACAGGTAGCCATCGTTTATAGCAGACTGAAGTGTCATCTTAGTAGAAGCTCAACACTCCTTCAGATGATTTTCATGAGCATTAGAATGTATTTTATTGAAAGAAACTATATTGATCAGGACAGAATAATATCTTTTTTTTTCAAAATAGAATTAGTAATGAGATTCTATCAGATTCACCATGAAGGATTTTTTTTTTTACTGTGATACTAATACTCATCTGTAGACCAGAGTGACCATCTCTTTTAACTGCACAAATATTCCTTGGTGCTGTTACACAATTTAGAGCTTACTTAGGTGGATTAGCACAGGGCTTTCTGGCCCAAAGCTGAGACTGGCCCCAAATGAGCCCACTTGACACTTTATGGGTGCGATGAACAGGCCAGAGCTCCCAGGCAACCTTTCACAGCCTGATTTGGAATCCTCTTGAAATTACATATGACTGGTGGAGAGTCATCTGGAGAGGCCTAATCAGAATTTGTCTTCCATTCAGCAGAAATAAAATGAGCCCATTCAATTGTGTCAGAATTCATTTCTATACTAGAGAATGAACAATAACCTAAAATCAATGCCAACCCACTGGAGTTGGCTTACACGCTTGAGAAATTGTGCCTCAGAATGTTTTATACATTACTTTCATCACTCTGTGTTTTCTATTTCAGGGCCTGCTCTTCCCAAGACTCATGTTAAAACAGCCTCTCTTGGGTTGGCTGGAAAGGCAAGATCTCCTTTGCTTCCTGTATCTGTGCCAACAGCCCCTGAAGTGTCCGAGGAGGGCCACAAACCAACAGAGGATCCAGCCAATGTAAGAGCATCCTTGAAATTCATGCCCTGTCAGGTGAAGCAGTGGCTAATGCTGTACTTAAAGGCAGTCTTAGAAATACAAGCTGATGACTACAGAATATGTGACTATACATACATATATAATATATGATATATATCTATATATGTGTGTGTATATACATGCATTTCCTTTCAATGGGATGAAATACCTTGGAAATAAGACTATAAAATTATTCTTTAAAATGAAAAAAACAATAACAAAGTGCTCTACTCTGAGGGGTTATATGAAGTTATCATACATGTCACTCTAAAATCTTAAAATAGCCTGGAAACATAGAATTGGGAAGATGAACACACCAAATAAAGAGAAATGAAGGAAGGAATTTAAGAAGAAAAAAAGAGAAGGAACTGACATATTTAGAAAATAAGAGGTTCAATTATTTAATGAGAGAAAAAAGATTACTAAGGGAAGAAGTTAAAAAGTGATCAGATAAAAGAGACAAAAAAAATCTAAATTTTGACAGAGCAAGCATTTGAGAAATGCACTGTAAAAGAGATTTAAACAGATGTTGCCTAAAGGCAGAGGTTTAGAAAACTCTAGGTCTTTCTGAATATAATTCAAGAGAAAACATTTAAAAGAAGGCCAAGAAATTAACATATCAGTTACCTTGAAAAATCAGAGTGGAAGGAGAAAAAATAAAAAACAGATCAGAATCATCTCATTTGAATGAAAGATAATTTTGTCTTGACTTGATAGTTTTCAGTATGACAACCAATAAAATATTTTAACTACATGGAAACCAAGGAGTCTGGATATACATGTATGTGTGTGAATGTTTGGCAGAAGTATGTTATATAAGTAATGTAATTTTTGGATACTTAAAAAATATTCAAATTTATAAGAATCTAATGCACTGCTTTGTCAGAATGTAGCTGTTAACTGCAATATTTGTGTAATCTCATGGTTGTTGGCCATATCTTAAATCAGATCAAACCCCTAAATTTATACTATTGTCTCATCTCATAAAGAATCATGGTAGGCAGCCCATTTTTGCATTTAAAGTTGATTTTAAAGAGTGACAAAGATATAATATTAAGAGCAGTAAGAAATAAATATTAAGAGAAATACAGAAATGTGGCAAATAATCTAGATCAACCCTGTCCTATAGAACTATATAACGTGAACCATATGTGTAATTTTAAATTATCTAGGAGCCACATTAAAAAATGTAAAAATAAATAGGTGAGATTACTTTTAATAATACCTTTTATCTAACCCAATATTTTCAAAATATTATCATTTCAATAATTGATAAATATAAAAAATTGTCAATAGGATATTTTACATTCTTTTGTACTAAATGTTCAGAATCTTGTGTGTATGTTATATGTACAACATGTCACACTTCAGACTAGCCACATTTCAAAAATCCAATAGCTTACCTGTGCCTAGTGGTTGCTGTATTGGACAATGAGATCTAGATACTTAAAGAAACACAACCCAGTCAACTGAGACAACATTTTTGGAAAAGAGTTACCAACTAGTCACCTCATTTCAACCTCCCTCCTCATGTATACGCCAGTCTTTTGAGCCAAATTGGCTACTTTTCAGTCCCTGCTAAGCTCTGAAGATTACATAGTATATAACCAAGTCATTCATTGGCAAACTGAGATTCCTATAAGAAGGTACAATTTCCAACACATTTAGTACCATGCATTTTGAGCTGTTTCTTTAGTGGTTGGAGTGAGTTTTGCCTATCCTCCCATGTAATTTCCACCAGTGTTTTCTTGGGATCAAGGGTATTTATTTGGCAAGATTAGATATACATTCTGATCTTGGTACTGAGAAACGCTTCCTGGCCTACACAGAGCTAGAAATCATGACTCAGTCCTCATTGATGCAATAACTTAATCAAGTGCCTGGGCTATGCAAGAATAATCAAGTAGGGCAGGTCTACATTAGCCAAGACAAAGGGTATGTTGAGAAAGGAAAAAAGAAACTGACATTTTTGAGCACTTGCTACTCACCAACACTGATTTGTTGAATCCTCCCAACTACCCAATGAGGCAAGCTTGCTATTCTTATTGACAAATAAGGAAACAGACTCAAAAAAACCAGCTGTATTAAAAGAACTGGGATTCAAATCAATGGCACAGTCTCAGCGCTCTTCCTCTTGAAGAAGGAAGATTTCCTTCTTCCCATTGACTGACCATCAAAATTACATGTGAAGCTTTAAAAGAAGACAGAAAGATTCTAACCCTCCTTAGACCTACTGAATCAAAATGGCCTAGGCTAGTGAAGGGAATGTGTGATGACTAATAAGCCAGTATTACTAATGACACGATTCTAGTGCTCACAGTGAGTGAGTTAGAGAGAGTATGTTCACCAAGACTTCTGCAGTTCAACCTCTTCATTTTATCTATCGGTCAAATTGTGCCGTAAGGTTACCTTTACCACTAGGCTTAGAGGCAATTCTGGTTTGTGGTGAGAATTTTCTTTCTACACACAAACTAAAGTCATAATCCTCAGAACTGTTATTGGTCAAAGCAAAGCCCATCAAGCTTCCATTTTGATACAAAAATGTGCCTATGTTGCATCACAAAGACGAGAGACCTGGTGGTGTAAATTCTGTTTATTTTCTAGTGGGTGACCTATGAAAAGAAAAAGGAACTAACATTTTGAATATGCACTGTGTGCTGGACACTGTGATAGGCACCAAACATGTCACAGGATGCTCAGAATAGCCTATGAAATAGATTTCCTCCTCATCATTTTGTAGCTGAGAACTATATGTGAGAGAAGTTCACTAACTTGTCCAAGACCATGCAGCTAGTGATTGGTAGAATTTGATTTGAAACGAGATTTGTTTGACTCTAAAGTCTTTTCCTCATCACAAGGATGAAGGTAGCAAAATAGTATGCAGTCATTCATCACTACCTCTTTTACTACCAGCATCTTCATTCAGTGATTATATTCTGGGCACAGCCCCTGGCTATGGGCCACTGTGTCATGCTTGAGAATAGAGTGAACCAACTAGACACGGCCCCTGCCTTCACCAAAGGGATGTATTGATATTCACCTGTACTAACTCTTTGCTCTCATTCTCTCTGTAGGTGTACGAACAGGATGATCTGAGTGAACAAATGGCAAGTTTGGAAGGGCTAATGAAACAACTTAATGCCATCACAGGCTCGGCCTTTTAACACTTATTGTTCAATTGATGAAGTGAATTTTCTTGGAACTTTGCAGCATCCTAATTACCCATAAACAGCACACCTGTGTCCAAGAACTCTAACCAGTGTACAGGTCACCCTTAAGGACCACTCAGTTATGAAGATCCTGAAGCAGTTCGGAAGGAATAAGCATCCCTTCTTTCATAGGCATCAGGAATTTACAAACAGTGACTATGGGGTCCCTAAATGAAAGCAAAGATACATCTTCACTGCAATGTCAAAGCTGAAGCTGCTAGAATAGTCCTGGGTCTTTGCCGCTGCAGTGACCACACTGTCATAACTAATGCTTATGTTTTCCTTCATTGCAGTCTCTCGTTTTTGTTATGTGTGGGACTAGTCTTACAAAATGCAAGTGCATTATTTAAGCCTGTACCATGCCATGGCAAGTCAGTGCAAGCTCACTATTTTGTTTTCAACTTTAAAGTACAAAGCACCCACGAGAATTCTCTCACTACATAGCACCAAAGGATTGGATGTTTTCCTGACAGCACAAAAAGTAAATAAGTAAACAAACAAAAGGCAGCAAATGCTTGTTTTGTAACTTAGTCATTCATCTTGCACAAGTGGTGGATATTAGCAAGTGGCTGTAAAATTCATCCGTTTTAGCAAGTATTTATAAATCCACCCTTGGTTAACATTTATGTCTGGAGAACAGAAACATAAAAATCTGCAACCAGTGGCATCCTGCCAGCAGCAGTCCATTTCCTAAATGAGGATACAATATGCAATCTTTTCAGACACACTGTATTTATGTGCTTAAGCTTGTAACAGGACACTTTTCAATTTGGGTGGCTTTTGTGCCATACCACACTGTGATGACATTTCAAAGATTCACCAAGGCCGTCTTCCTCAGGAGTCTGGCTGGAAGAGCTCCTCCCTCCCCCAAGCCCTCCCTGAGTTCTCCTTGGCAGCCATCCTTGGGTGAGCTGGCCAGCTCCATACATCACATGGCCTCTTGATCAACATCCCTGTAACCCTCTGCATAAATGGCAGGCTCCCTGAGAACAGGCCCTGAGGAAGGGAAGGAAAATGGAAGGCAGTTTCAGACAGTACCTTCTCTTGAGTGATGTCACTTCCACCAACAGGGTCCTCACTGACTCAGAGCAGTACTGGTAAGTGGCAACCACCAAGCCCTATTGTCAAAAGAAATTTCTACACCATTGCTTGCCCAGAGTCAGAGAGGAAGGCACCTCTTGATGCTTCTGACACATCGTAAATCCAGTGGATATTTCTCAAAGCTGCATCTTCATTGTGAGCTAGAATTTTAAACTTCTATTGCCATGTTTATCTACAGCTTGGAACTAGGTAAAATTAAGAACATTTTGTGTGCATCCTTTTAGTTTCTAAATGTTCAGCTACATTTGGAGTTAATCCCTGTTTATGCAGCTGAATCGCCAAAAGGGAGCTAGTTTGCATATTTATCAGTCAGGCAACTTGAAAATCCAATAAGAGAGGTTCAGCTGAATTATTCCTTTCAGCTCTGCCTTTGATTTCAAGCTTGAGTAGGTCATAATTTTAAAAGAGCATGGAAGGGATAGGATCTTTACAACCTAATAGCTCCTTTTATTAGGTGGGTAATTATATATGAATCCCTGAATGAAATATTTTGAGCAAAATGGCACTGTAACAGAAGTAATAATTCAGATTATTTTTTTACAGTTTTATGTCGGGAAGGAAATCTGATGTCAAAGAGAGGGCTTGTTCAAATGGTTCATTAGAAAGTCCGGTCCATTTGTGAAATTATTCCTTCAACAAGAGTGCTTGTTCAATTTACTAAGATTTTCCTGAAGTCCTTCTGAGGAGACATGTGATGTTATTCTATGGGGAGATTGCCCTTGTAAAACATCTGGGCACTTAGGCAGACAACCCTCCACTGACCTGGAGCAAGGCATTTCCTAACATAATACTGAATCTTACAAAAATAATCCATTAGTTCAGGAAAGAAAATGTTTATTAGGCTAGCCTTACCTTCTTGAGGTCCTAGAATGACTTCTTCTTTCTAGTACTCACAAACAAGGAATATTCTCTGAAGGCATTTGACATCCAAAGAAGTCATCCTGACTAGTCAGTTTGGAATGGGCTGCAAATCTCAGATTTCAGAGATTGAGTCACTTCTTCAATCTGTAGACTATAGCTGACAATCAAGAGAACTAGCTTTTCTTTTTTTTGAGGAAGATTAGCCCTAGCTAATAACATCTGCCAATCCTCCTCTTTTTGGTGAGGAAGGCTGGCCCTGAGCTAATATCCATGCCCATCTTCCTCTGCTTTATATGTGGGATGCCTACCACACCATGGCTTGCCAAGTGGTGCCATGTCCACACCCGGGATCCGAACCGGTGAACGCCAGGCTGCTGAAGCGGAACGTGTGCACTTAACTGCTACACCACTGGGCCAGCCCCAAAAGAACTAGCATTTTCACAAAATTCTAGATGACTCTAGTCAAAGTCAATGACCTTAGGAAATAAAATTTTTAAAAATACATGAAAATATACATTATTTGTGTTCAGTGAGAGAGATATTTCTGCTACATGCTCTTGAAATTCTCTCAAGAGACTCTTGTACAATTTACGCAATGGTTTTAGTATGCAATGACTTTACCACAACTCTACTCTCCATTCTCTTGGATAGTCACATATGTGCACAACTGCCTGCCCAGGTTTTCAGGCGACTTTTTAATTTCCCAGTCTCCTGATCTCTTGACAGGAAACAATCTGTGAATACTGCAAGATAGCCTCTATTCTGTTCCTATTCTGAGTCTAGTTCCTGACATACAGGGCTCTTTAAGCTCATAAATCTCTCTGAACCCAGAGCGCCATGCTTGACAGCCAACCAGCAGCTCTGCCACCAGGACTCATTTCTCCCTGAAAGAGAAGAAAATAAAACTTGGCAGAGCATGCCCAGGCCTCTCCTGCACTGTGCTGAACTGTCAGGCAAGAGCCTCCTCTTGAAAAGTTTGGTGTTTCTCTTTGGTATTTCATACTGATAAGACAGCTATTTTCTTTTCTCTAGAAATTTCTGCATTTTTTAAAGTCACCATAATGCAGATAGCTCAAAATGCACACAGCATATTTGGAGGATGCTCTAGCCCAAAGTGAAATATTTCTTAGTGATTCACATCCAATAAGAAATCAGTCATGGCTACCTCTTTGTAGAAGAGCTATAAGCTTCTAAAATATTTAAATAATGGAACTTTACATTTGGGTATTATAAAATACACACTCAATTGAAAAATCTGAAAGAAAAAAAAAGCACATCAAGCCAGGGATATAAGAGGTGAATTTATTAAGGCTTCCTGTCAGGGGTTAGATAGAATATTATTCTCTTCAAATAAGGGTTGTTCAAAATGACATGTATGTTCAGTCCTCTGCCTTTGGTAAGAGCTGCAAAAGGAGAGGGGTCCAGCATGAGTTTGTCGTTCCAGACAATATTTGGAAACTGTGAAGTCTAGCACTCATTGGCTATTCCGAAAAGCATCTCTAGGTACAGGTCTTTATGGAAGCCTTCATGGTGTGTGATTGAAGATGGTTTCTCATTCTTATCCACCCTTTCGATACATCTGTCTGTGGACTTTGTTTAAAGTAACCTCATTTGTTCTTCTCCAAATTTAATAGAATGTCTCATATATTGTAGCTGGACTGTAATTCCTACCAAAAAAAGTTCACCTCTGAAGAGATCACCTTACCATTTTAGATAAAATTGTGTCCCAGACTCAGCCTTCTTGTGATTTTAGAATGTCCATTTCTAGTCCATGAGAGAGAAAAAAATAGAATTCCCTAGTTTTAGGTGTGATTAAAGAAAACGAAATCATCTGAATTTTAAAATAGATGTGGAGCAAGGTTGCTTTCCCTCCCTCAACCAGTTTACTTCATGCAACCACAGACCACCTTGAGGCCAGAGGTTAGTATCCTAGCCTGTTGTTAACGCAATGCAGAGCCCACAGCATTTTGGAGCAGCAGATGCATCCAGATTTCAAATCTACAATCTCTCTTTCTTTAGTCACTTTCAAAGCAAACTTTTACTCATAATGTCATATTTCTCTAGTGACTTTCAGAAATCAATGTAATATTATATAGAAAAGCTTTTCACTTGATTCCAATGTTTTAAATTAAATTGGATACTTTGGAAAATCATAGATCTTTTTTATGATATTCCATTCCATTGAAAAATATGCACTCCCATACCTCCATATACTTTGCTATCCAAATACCTGCTTCTAAAAGGTACTGATTCTGAAAAGAAATGCCCGAGTATTTCCTGGTCAGTGAGGTAATAGAGGAGACCAAATGCCACGTCCGTATCAGCAAACGAATATTACTTCTGGGCTCTCCATTGCCACCAATGGATAACGTTCACTTGGCAGACTTCTAGTCGCACTCTCCGAAGGATTTCTTCTCCTGCTCTCAGTAAGAGAGTCTTTGTGCATTGTCACCCTATAATTTTGTGTTGGTTGGAGAGCAACAGCAAAATTCTACAAGATGTCATAAACACAGACACATGGGCCGAAGGATCTCACTGTGTGCTGAAAGTGTATTTTCAGATGCAAGAAAGGAATGTTGGGGAGGAGGAGAAATGCTGTTTTTTATTATTGTAGGGTAAACCTGACAATTCGGAACTTTGTGAATTGTCAGCTTGTTTGGGGGATGGGTGGGTGGGTACGGGGTGTACTTTTTATAAGTAATATTTAATTTATTATTTAGAGTGGCTTCTTTTTGGATAATTTATGAGAAAAAGGGAGATCTGGTTGGGAATCTAGATACGGCTGTTAAAGCTGCAGTGTTCCATATCTCAGAGGGACCACTTTGGAAACGAATTGTCCGTTCCTGAGTATGAGGATACATTCAGGCAAAGCCTCCACTGAAGCTTCCTCATTACCGCCTTCTCCCTTTCCAGGGTCATTAAAACAAGGTGACACCAAACCTAAAATATTCTGACAGCATTTTGCAGATCAATGCTACTTATTCTCTCAAAGGGCTTTGCAATTCAAAAAAATTGTTAGTGTGCTAGTGGTAGGTTTATTTGGTAGAAATGGGTATACTACAGCTTTAACTAGCCTTAGTGGAGAAAGAAATTTTTTGTTGCTACAAAACGCCTTAAAAAAAAGGCATTTTGAGCCTACAAAGAGTTTCTTTAAATTGTCAGACTCTAGCATTGTTAACCAAATTAGACTAGTGATTGCAATATTTAAGTGTAAATCTTGTTCTATGAGAAAGGAAACTTGCTTACAGTTTAAAACAATGACTGTTTCTACACACGATCTTGTATACTACTACACGAGGAAAAAGGGGTTTTGTAATCACTGTAGAACAGTCTGATATTCATTTTTTATAGAAATGTTATTCCAATGGTGCATTTTTTGTTTAATAAATAAAGTTTTGATACAAAATTGTTTCTTTGTCTATATTTATATTTAATGGTTGACACTGAATGCCCCCAACCCTAATCCCTACCTGTGTATTCTTATCCTCAGGATATACATTGCCTTTTTTTTTTTTTTTTGCTGAGGAAGATTAACCCTGAGCTAACATCTGTGCCAGTCTTCTTCTGCTTTGTATGTGGGTTGCTGCCACAGCATGGCTGCTGCTGAATGGTCTAGGTCCACACCCAGGAACCAAACCCAAACTGCTGAAGCAGAGCTTGCTGAACTCAACCACTTAGCCAAGGAGCCAGCCCCCAATTTGCCTTTTTTGACATTTGTGGTAAAGGCTGTTGGTGCTCTGCTGCATCCCCTAGGATCCTTATACCATTTTTATGCACATGCCCAGTATGCTTTCAATCCCAACAGCCAATACTCACGTCTTTTTGTTGGAGGGCTACCTCAGGCTGCATGCACAGGAGAGCTGGAAATGCCTGTCAGACCTTACCAATAGCTGATAAGTACTCCAAACTTTTTGCCTCTGATTGAGACAACTCTGAGGTGTAACCTAACTTACCTCTGGACGTCCCCTGCAGGACTGAATCAAAGTGATTCTCCATGGAGAGAGGCTACGCCCACAATATTTCACCCTAGATATTGTACCCTCGTTTGGCTTACCTTCTATCTCTTTCCATCTTCCTCCATTCTTCTAATGGTTTCTCCCAGGAGCACTTCACAATATATCACTTTTACACAAATCTTCATGTGAAGATCTATTTTAGGGGCATTAACTCAAGACAAGATCCTTCTATCTTTGTTGCCATTTCAACACACCAACAACAATATGTAATACTCTCTCTATCCTCTGGATATTTCACCCATACAATATTGACAGCAGAACATGGGGACACATATGAGGAAAACAATATATTGCTATGAGTATTGAAATATTACGTTGGCCATGTAATCTACTCTTTAAGAGAAAGTCGTGAATTAATAAAAGTTTTATTAACTTTTTGGGGTAAGCAGAGAACTACTCAGTAAGTCATTTTTTGAAAGCAATGCATCACAGATGACAAGACAGATGGGCCTTTAAAGGTCATCTGGCTCTTCCATCTTCTTCAACTCAAATCATGCTATCTAGAGAAAAAAGTTGTGTTTAAGATTGCCAAGGATCTAGAGAAACTGAAACCACTGTGCGTTGCTAGTGGGTATGTAACTAGTACAGCCACTCTGGAAACTAGCATTATGGTTCCTAAAAAAATTAAACATTGATTACCATATGATCCAGCAAATCCAATTCTGGGCATAACCCCAAAAGAATTGAAAGCGGGGACCTGAACAGATATCTGGACATTCATGTTCACAGCAGTGTTATTCACAACAACCAAAAGATGAAAGCAATACAAGCATTCATCGATAGATGAATGAGTAAACTAAATGTGGTATATACATGCAAGGGAATATTATTCAACCTTAAAAAGTAGGGACATTCTGACACATGCTATAACGTGGATGAACTTTGGGGACATTAGGCTAAGTGAAGTAAGGTCATCACAAATGAACAAATAGCATATGATTCCACGTGTAAGAGGTACTTAGAGTAGTCAAATTCATAGAGACAGAAAGAAGAATGGCGATTGCCAGGGGCAGGGAAGATACGGGAATGCAGAGTCATTGCTTAATAGGTACAGAGTTTCAGTTTTGGGAGATGAAAAAAGTTCTGCAGATGAATGGTGGTGATGGTAGCACAAGAACGTGAATGAACTTCATGCTACTGATCTGTACTCTACACTTAAAAATGGTTAAAATGTTTAGTTTTGTTATATATATTTTACCACAGTTTTTAAAAATCTCCAAATAAGGGTATTCCAGAGCCATCTTCTATAAATGCTGATATTTATTCTGTGACTCCTGAAATAAAAGTATATTAACACCACAATGTTAAAGGAGATTGATAGGCAAGAAATAGAAGCAACGTATTTTCCACAGTCTATTTTATCTCACACATATTACACAATCATATTCAATTTATGTAATCGTATCTTCCAAAAAAATGTTGTGCAATCATAGAAGACCATCAGAGATGATTATCTCCAGGGAAAACTGGTTTTTTGAAGAAAAATAAAATGGATTACTGGTGTCTGACTTAGAGGGAAGGCCAAGGGATAAACTAACTACTCTCTCCACTGCAAATATTTCTATGGGAAGGATTTTGGAGTAGTCGAAGAATGAAATACTTTTTATCTTAAAATACCCTATGATGCTATAATGAAGACAGATACCAAATTCTGTTAATATGCATATAGGGAATTTAATAGGTCTAAAAGAAAGTGGGAAGTCAGAGGTCTACCCAGAGCTTGAATCCACAAAGGTCGACATGGTCTCTTTTATGAAAAGTTTCTTCAATTCATTGATTCCTCGTTTGTTCCAACAACTTGATATGTATTAAAGGTATACCTATTCTTTTTTTTTTTTTTTTGAGGAAGATTAGCCCTGAGCTAACATCTCTGCTCATATTCCTCTAATTTACATGTGGGACGCCTGCCACAGCACGGCTGGATGAGCAGTGTGTAGGTCTGTGCCTGGGATCTGAATTGGCAAACCCCAGGCCACCGCAGCAGAGCACGTGAACTTAACTGCTACACCGCTGGACTGGCCCCCTATAATTCTTAAAAATTTTAATTCTTTTAAATTTTTAAATTTTTAAATTTTTGAAATTAAAAATTTCAATTCTTAAAAATACTTCTTGTGGGGCTGGCCCTGTGGCCGAGTGGTTAAGTTCACGTGCTCCGCTGCAGGCGGCCCAGTGTTTCGTTGGTTCGAATCCTGGGTGCGGACATGGCACCGCTCATCAAACCACGCTGAGGCAGCGTCCCACATGCAACAACTAGAAGGACCCACAACGAAGAATATACAACTATGTACCAGGGGGCTTTGGGGAGAAAAAGGAAAAAAATAAAATCTTTAAAAAAAAATAATACTTCTTGATCTCCGTCCTATCTTTTCACTTCCTCATTTTTATTCATGGATTACTCTTTTCTCTAAACGTCATTTGCATCCTCTCAGTTGTGTTCACATTACTGCTTCTATTTTTGTAAAGTTAATTCTGTCTTTTACTGCCTCCAGTAATGGTTTTAATTCTGCAATTGTGTTTTTAGTTTCTTTGTAATTTTTCCTTTTCTTACTCATCTCCTTCTTCATTTCATCATGTCGTCTTTTTATCCCATCCTGTTCTCTCTTCATTACATTCTAATTCTGTTTCACAGAGTTGATACTTCTTTATAATTTGAAAAATCCCAATTTTCTATGAAACAACCTCCTCCGGTTTTATAAAGAAGTCATCCTACAAGCCTGGTATGCCTGATTACTTTAGCCTATTCTTGTCTTTATCTTAGATTTAAGTATCTTTAATCTAAGCATTTACTCTGAAATGAAGGAATATCTATTCAGATCAATGTGCCTCAACTCTCTGTGCATTTGAATTGTTCGAGGCCTCATTTACCACCCCTTGTGTTCTGCAGTTTTTCCTGAGACACAGCTAGATAGTCAGTTATCCTGCGAAGTTCCCACTGTCTTATTGGTTTTCATCTAGTGTATCTGCTGAATTGACAGAGTGGCTTCCCTTTCCTCTTCCTTGCTCTCTGATTGCCAACTGGAGCATATGAAAGAAAGCAAATCTCTAAAATAAACAGATGCCTGACCTCTTCTCTTCTCTACCTCTCCCTGTAGTGCTGTAAGATGAGAAATGTACCCAACCTCATTAGTTCCTCTCTTACCCTTTCTGCTAAGTTCTGTTCTGACAGTTTGTGGTCCACAAGAGAATGTAGTGGAGAGAGATTAGAGGGAGGAATAGAACACTGCCGTGTGCCTAATGCTTTTTCAAGCAGCCAGGGATACCTACGTGGATTTTTGGTTGGTGTTAACTTTACACTTATGGAGATCATTTTGCATATAAGTTCACTAGCAATATGGCGAGGATTGTGAGGCACTATTGTGCTTTCTTAAAGTTTTATCGGCCTTCTAGTTAGTGGAAAAAACTACAACTGTCTGGATTCTGCAGAGAGATCCTGCTTTTCAGTAACAATGTCTTCTCCTCCTTCTCCTCCTTCTTCTCGTATATTTTTTCTGAGTCCATAAATATAATAGTGGGAAATCGGGATGGACTATAAGGCTTTCCAGATGCCACTGTAATTGTTGAATCCTACCTATTTTTTTAAATCACCTAGATTTTACCCTACTTTCTATTTACCTAAGTCTAAGCTTAACCTATTTTCTATTTAGCAATTTCTTATTTCCATACTGCTATGTTCTTCTTCTTTTCATTTGTGACAAATCTCTCTCCTTCTCCTTAACTTTAGAAACTCATAATTTGATACAATAAATACTAAGGCAATTATTCCTGAGATAATCCAAATGTTCTCATTAGCAGTTCAAAAGATTTTTTGAAATAAATAACAGAAGTAATTTTTCCCAGATTCCTTTCAGGTTTTAATTAGCATTCTTCTTTATAAATTAATGACAGTCCTTTAATTTCCCTGTCTTTGCTAATATCTATTCTGACTTTTTATGGAAGTTTGACAAAATACCCTTTAGTAGAATAATTTTTCACCTTCTTAATATTTCTTAAGGGTTCAGTTCTTATACTCTTCTTTGAATAAGTTGTAGATTACCCCAGCCACTTTTTTCTTTTTATTCAAGCAAAAATTGTTCTTTAGTGTGGAATTCTCTTGACAATGGTAGCATTTAAACTTTTTAGATGTGACTCCTTATTTGTCATAAATCATTCCTATTTCTTCCCTAAATAGAATATTTCAAAAAATTAACTATAACATTTACTTCATATGTAAATTGTAGGCTTAAATTTAACTTAGACAATGTATGTAAAGCCCCTAGTACTATTTCTAGTACTTGGCAGAAGCCTAATGAATACTCCTTCTGTTCTTTCTGTCTCTGCACTCCATCTTTCCCCTTGACATTTGTGAACCTTTTCATACATCTTAAAAAATACAGATGGAAATTTAGCAAATTTGTGGTTTGGTTGTGGCTCTAACTTAGAGGTATAATTTGTAGCATGCATGTAGCTATCCAAAAACGTTTTTCAAAAGGATGATATTATTACAAAATATTTTTTCTTTTTCTTAGCATATACAACCAGTATTTGTTTAGTGCCTTTTATTCACATATAAGGTATAATGTTAAGGGTACTAATAAACCAAAGGATAAATCTGTATATCTTATACATTTATACATTAACAGAAAAGAAAAATGTGTGCACCCATCTACGTATATATATATATATATATATATATATATATATATATATATATGTGACTCCAGTTCAAATGAGACAGTTAAGTACCTTTAGACAGATAAACACAAATTCCATCAAAATACTGAGCATTGAACTAAGGTTTATAGACACCTCATGGGGAAGGTGGTATGTGGGTAGAGCTTTAAATAATACATAAAACTAAAATCTTTAGAGATGGAAAGGGACTATTTGGGTAAAAGATGTTATATAAGCAAAAAGATACAAGGTAAGGATTTACAGGACAAAATTGGAGCTAATAAATATTTCAAGTGGTTTTCTTATGGAGTATACAGTTTGTGGGAAAAAGGAAGTACATTTACAAAGTCAATAGAAGTTATGAATAGTGATCTAAGATATTTAATTCAATTCTGTTAGTAACAAAGAACCATTGAATATTGAAGATTTATTCTTTCATTCACAAATATCTGTTGAATATTAACTATGTACCAATGACTGAGCTGATATTTGAAAAACAATAGTGATCAATATGAATATGATCTCTGCCCTCACGGAGTTTATAATTTACTTGTAGAGACAAACAAAGAACAGATTGGTACAACAATTATAATTGTAATGAGTGCTATAAACTAAGGTTGTGGCATAGAAATATTATATCTTTAGAGATTATTAACAATTACTTATGTGGAATGGGTATACTTATTTTACATAGGAAAGACCTCTTCATGGGGATAACATTTAAACAGAAAGCACAGGATACAAAGGGGTCATGTAAGTGAATATTGGGAACATAGAACATTCCAGAAGGAGGAAAAAGCTGAGCAAAGGCTCAGATTGGGAAATAACTTGGCTTATCCAAGTAGTGGACAGATGGTTACTGCCATTGCACTTCATGGAACAAGAGGGAAGAGTGGAATGAAGACATTAGGGTATTAGAGTTGGGCCAGATCATGCTGCTTCTTGCAACACATACTACTGAGTTTAGATTCCAAAGGAAATGGGAGCCATTTAGGGGCACAAAGAAGAAGAGAGTTAAGATATAATATGTGTGTACCAAGATTAAAAAGAATTGTACACACTATCTCAGATGTGCAAAATCATATAGCCTCCTTATTGTCTGTTTCTGCTCTTATCTTGCTCGTGATTCCTAATCCTTGTTTGGTAGTGAGATAAATCTCAATCTTGTCAGTGAAACGAGTCTGTTGGTTTTTTTTTTTCATTTAAAGTAACCTCTTTCTGTTTAGCTGACAGAAACTTGTTTAGCTAACTTTTTTTTTTTAATAGATTTTATTTTTTCCTTTTTCTCCCCAAAGCCCCCCAGTACATAGTTGTATATTCTTCGTTGTGGGTCCTTCTAGTTGTAGCATGTGAGATGCTGCCTCAGCGTGGTTTGATGAGCAGTGTCATGTCCGTGCCCAGGATTCAAACCAACGAAACACTGGGCCGCCTGCAGCGGAGTGCACGGACTTAACCACTCGGCCACGGGGGCCAGCCCCGCTAACTTTGTTTTTTTGGATAAAGTCATGAAATTCAAAGTTCTAACTCCCTGCCATGTCTGCATTTCTCTTTGCAAAGCCCCTACCATTACCAGTTCTTTTCAAGATGGCTTCTGGGGAAGCATGTATGTTCTCAAGGTGTACTTGATCAAATATGGATCCTCACTGCTTCCAATGAATTTGCCCTTATTCCATCTCATCACTGGGAATTCTACTGGCCTTTGCGGCCAAGGTTTGCACCTGGAGACACTGAAGATCTTTTCTCTCAGCACAATAGGATTACATAATTTCCCTCGATGACTTAGCCCAATCTGAACTCTTTCTGGTACTATTAAATCTCTGAGTCTCAACCTTGTTTGCCACCTAGCCCTTAACTAGGCTATTCACTATGCAACCTCTATTTGAGAGTTCCCTCCCCCTGCCCATCATAATCCTATGGCAGACTCAACGACTCTTAACTAAGATATCTCCCATATGCCCCACTGACAGCATGCTGGAATAACTGGACTCCTTACTTGTCCTATGTAGGTCTTACCACCAGTACTCTCTCCACCAAACACATCAAGCCACGATTTTCCTCTGTAACCTTCTAAGATGTTCCTTTCCAAGAATTCTATAAGCCACAATGGACAAGGGTCCTCTGGTTTGGTGTTCCCTCCCTATCTGGTAGGATTTCTATTATCCCTTGCCTCATTGTCCCAGGGTTTTACCCTACAGAGGGGTGTCAGGATCCTCAGGTATGACCTCTTAATACTTCCATTTCTCTTTGCACACCCCTGCCCCTGATGTACCATGTCTTGTCCAATAGAAACTTTCTGCTCTCTTTCTCAGGTAAGGCAAAGATACTCCTTATGTCATAACGTGAAAACTGTCACTATGTGTGTATTATATTAGCATATCTTCATTACCCCTGAGGCACTGAAACCATTGAGTTAATGCTTATGAAGCCATAGGGCATCAAGATTTAAAGTGAATAGAAATTTTATTAATTTTAACTTAGAAAAATAGTATATCAGTTATGTGTGTGTGTTAAAAAATCAGTCTGGCTATTGTGTAGAGAATGAATTCTAAGTAGCCAAAATGGAAAAAAGCTGCCGGAAATGTATGATGATTGATTCAATGGTGATTAAGAAATGGAAATGAAGTAGGTGGATTTGATATGTGTTTTAGAAGTAGAATCAAACATATTTGCTGATGGATTAGATGGGGATGGGTTTCTGGCTTGAGCAGCCTTTAAGCTGGTAGTAACATGAAACAGTTTTGGGCATGGGTATGTATAGGAAGAAAAAAAGTGTAATTTTTAAAGAACCTCTGTGATATGCAAGCAGAGATATCAAAACGTAGTTGAATATTTGAATCTGGAACACATAAGAAAGATCTGGTCTAGAGACATAAATTTAGAAGTTGCCAGCATATAGATGGCATCTGAAGTCATAAGAATGTACATGATGGAGAGAGAGTGTTGGGCCTAAATTTGACCCTGAGAGAGTCCAGAATATAGATATTGGGTTGAGAAGGAGCAACCATATGAGCAGACTTAGAAAGGATGGCCAGTAATAGGAAAAAAATAAAGGAGTTTCCTGTTAGAGGAAAATAACAGGTGAGAGAAGACCTCTAGGCCGGACTTTACAGCAAATAACAATATTTCTTCTTCCTATGGATTCTCTTGTGCCAAATTGGGACTCTCCTTGGGCCCAAAGCTATGAAAGTGATTCCTTTCAGACTAAATTTTTGGCCTTTTCAATATGACCTTGCACGTGGAGGCCAAACTCACTGACTGGCTAACTGATTGAATGAATGAATGAATGGATGGATGGATGGATTTATTGAATGAATGAATAAATTTAAATTTGTTGTTGCATGAACTGTGAAAAATAAAGTACCATATAAAGATAAGAACCAAATGTTTGATAAAAATAGTACAATTAATATATTCATCCAGGTTGGGTATAGCCCATTATTCAACTCTATCTGATGAACTTTCCATAGGTTCCATAGACTATGTGAAAGTGTGACTCAAGTGTCCTGAATTTCAACTGTTTTCCCAAGAGTTTGCCTTACTCTGATAATAAAGTCAATAATATAATAAACATTAATAAAATGAAATTCTCATTATGAGCAACATGCTGTGTTAAGAACCTTGCATACATTTTCTAATTTAATATACAAAACACTGATGTGTGAAACACTATTATTGCTAGTTTATTGACAAGGAAAATGAAACGAGGGTAACTATATACCTTGCCGTAAGTCACCTAGTTAGTCCGTGAAAAGCTGGAATTTGAACTCACTCCGTCAGCTCTAAAATACGTGTTTTATCGCCAAATTGAATAATATTCAACTGCCAGTCTGACAGAATTCCTTAAGACAGTGTTTCTCAAACTTTAGTGATTATAAAATCCACCTGGAACTCTTGTTAAAATACCAAATCCCAGGCCCCTTTTCTAGAGATACTGACTCAATGGGTCTGGGGTGGGATCTGAGAATCTGTAATTTTAACAAGTTCCGCAATTGATTTCTGTTCTCATACAATGTATAAAAACTCTGTCTGCTGCACTCTATAGAAAATCCAATTCAAATTCCTAACTTAAATATTTAAAAACAAACTCTTTTGGCTCCTGTACCTGAACAATGTAGGGTGGACTAGCTTCAGACACATCTTCATTCTCAGGTTGTAGCTGGGGGCTCCAATGAGAGAAAACTGCTTCCTGGATAACGCAAACGAGAGTTCCAGAATTGACTCTCCCTGGCCCTGGTTGGCCAGATGTGGATCATGGTCCATCCCCGAACCAATCACTGTAATCAAGTGATTAGAATTTGCTATTTTCTTAATCTTGTACCCCTCTCCTTCTCTGAAGCCCAGGGGTGGTGTCAATTGTCTTGAAGCCCCTGGGATGAAAATAGGGGAGAGGATGGTAGTATAGATCATTATTAGAGGAAGGAGAAATGAATGTTGGGTGGCAAAAATAACAGATGTGTACTAGACTTCTCTAAGTAAAATTAAAATTTCATAAGAGTAAACTATGTCAGGTGCTTTAAGAAACTATCAAAATCATATGACTGGAAAGTTTTCCTTATCATGCAAAGATATTTTGATTGCTAAGGTACTGCTTTCCAAACCTATACATTCAGATGGATTATTCCACAAAACTATCAGTATTATTCGTATCATCTTTATGTCTCAGGTAGATACATTTTCTTGGACACATACTCTTATCTAAGGCAGGGGGAGGAGAAATGGACCAAAATGAGTCTTCTCATTTTACATAATTTTCTTTTACTTAAAAAATTTTTTTTTAATAATTGTATCATTTTGTAAAATTAATTGGCTTCACAGTAAACTATAAATTGAGCTTTTTGGAAATTTACGTCTTGGAGTTTTTGCTTCAGTTTCAAGAAGGTAAGTGTTTACTAAATTAAAGTGAAATAGCTTCACTGCCTATTTGCAACTCTCATTTAAAATTGGATATACTTTATCGCTGAATATTTCCTAAAATAAAACTTTATAACTATCCGGATTCAGAGTTTTCTTGCTAACATTTCTTGTAGGTGAATGCTTTCTTAATTACTCTTTTGATTCCGAAGGATATATTAGATTCCAAAATTATGTGTTTAGATAACCCAAAAAGAGCCAATTCGATTTCTGCAGCTTCTTTGCCTATAATTGCATTTCAAGATTTTAAGTGTATCAGAATATTTTTCTCAGAAGGTCTGAGTTCTGAGAAAAGTCGCAGTCAATATTATTGTTCTTTATTATTACTATTATACATAATGATATATATTCTTATTCTTTATTGATCTATTCTTCTTCTTGAAATGGGTATTTTCGATCTGTTCCTTGCCCTCAACTCTATTTTTCACCTATGGAGGTACATCAAACACTGAGGGAATGTTAATTTTCACATGTTGAGGAAAACTAATTATTAATTAACATTTTTCTTCAAGTCATAATGAAATCAGATCTAGAAGAAAAACAAAAGTGTTTGGCAATCATCTCAAGTTTTCTCATATAGTAGAACATCTTATGTTAATCTTTTTTATAAATGTATTTTTATAGAGATATGGAATTATATGTAGACAAATGTTATTTAAAGAACAGTAGCTAAGACTATGCTACAAATATGAATTACAAATATGTGTATCTATGGATATGCAGAATGCCCCAGTTACATAATTTTTCTCTTTCTCTGGCTTATATTTTAATGTTAATACTAGATAAAGGAGCAAATTAGACTATTTCAGGTAACTGCTTTGAACACAGATGGAACTCAGAGTTTAAGCCATTAAAAATAGAGCCCCTGAACATCAGTTTCTTTCTCTGTAAAAGTTGGAAAATGATACCTACTTGCCAGCTACTTTTGAACTTTGGATCTATGAAAGTTCTCATGGCACAGAATACTCATTCCACACTTTTTAAACGTCTTTCAGATTTACTCCATTTGCTATTGACAAATACTGAATCTTAGTGCAGAATTACACAAAATCATTTTATCACCCAAAATATGAAAGTGAAAAAATAGCAAAGTAAACTCTGATCCTCAAAACATGAGATTTAAAGAGTGATAAAATGGAACACATTGGAAGTGACCTTGAGCTCTCCTAGACCAACCTTCAAGAATGTCCAAAGAGATTAGACTTGAACTCTAAGGCTTCTAGCAGTCTAATGGGGTCTCTTCCAGTTTCTAGGGATCAAAACTGAATTTGAAAATAATGGTAAATTTCTTGGTTCACGTAATCAAATATCAATAACATTAGAAAGCACATAGACAAACCAGGGACACCAGTACGAAAAGCGCTCCCTCAGGTTAGCTGTTCCAAGAAGACTGGAATACGTCTGCAGCTAGCGGTGGGTTATACCCTTGTGGCCTTGCACCAGCTCCAGTTAATGCAACCCATGGAAACGCTCTGTGACCTACATTGAGGAATGTGCCCTTACTTGGACCAAGCACTGTGGGCATGTGGATGGAGTAAAATGATTGGCCCAGTCTGGGCCAAGTGACCACATCTTGCCTAGGCAGAAGAAGGCCTTGTACTTGACAGCTGCGACTAATACAACATAGTTGCGGCAGGGCTGGATATGGGGAAAGGAGGAGTGGGGAGGAGTGTGGATAAAGAGAGAAGTGCCCTACAGCATACTCTTTCTAGAAGAAAGTTCTTTTTCTAGAGGAAAATATTCTGGAGTAGAAAAAGATCAACACTGTCTACTTCAGCATTCTATATATTAAAGTGTAATTTACTTCATAAAAGCACTAAAATAGGGGCTGGCCCGGTGGTATAGTGGTTAAGTTTGCAACTCTGCTTCTGTGGCCTGGAGTTTGTGGGTTCCGACCCTGGGTGTGGACCTACACACCACTCATCAAGCCATGCTGTGGTGATGTCCCACAAACAAAATAGAGGAAAATTGGCACAGATGTTAGCTCAGCAACAATCTTCCTCAAGCAAAAAGAGGAAGATTGGCAACAAATGTTAGCTCAGGGCCAATCTTCCTCACCAAAAAAACAAAGTAAATTATGAAAATAAATGAGAAAAATTGTAAAAATATATATTTAAGTGTGTGGAACCACACACGTAATATAAAAGCTATGTGAAAAATGTTCCTATTTAGAACTTTTTTTTCTGCATCTTCAAAGTGACTAAAGAGTCTTAAGCCTCCAGAGAAATTTGTCCAGAAGATATTTTTTTTTTCTAATAAATTCCCTGTTTTAGGCATTGGCATTCCCTAGAGCGCTAAGAACCTCCAAATCTCATACAAAATTAGCATCATCTACCATAAAAAATACAAAGATTTGTGGATGCTTTGTGCTCATGAATTCTTCTTCAATATTTGAATGGTAAATGTCAGTAAAGGAACAGCTTGATTTCAGACCTTTCCAATCATGGCAGGTAGGCTACTGCTAAGACTGATGTGTTCACCATTCCAATCCTAGGAGCAGTTTCACATGTTAGCATCCTTCTGGGAACTCATCCATGATTCTCTGTGTTCCGGGAATGCTTGTTCACCTGAGACAGACACTGTCCTGAGTGCATGGAGCTTCATTTACTGGGTTTGGGCCCAGAGTTACAGAGTCAAGGAGGGCTCTGCAGAGAGTATTTTATGTAAGCTGAGACCTATAAGGTTAGTTCCATGTTAAACAAAGCTTTCTCTCACACATGATAGAAAAGGAATGTCAGTATTTGCCAATTTAACAAAATTTCAGGGCTCTGTTTAGACTTAAAAGGAGAGCACGACAACACATATGGGACAACATAGTTTAAATACTCAATCCTTTAAATATGTTTTTCTAAAAGATGAGTACTTGAGAAATGTCTCTTCATTCGTTTAACAATCATTTGCTAAACTTCTAACATGAGCTCCATCTACATGACACTTATGAATAAAGCTTGGTTTATCTCATCAGGGTCTCCTATATCAGAACACTCTTTTGTTAAAGATGGAAATAAATATTATGAACGTTGCTGACAACTTGTTTATTCACTTAATGAGTGTTTCTTGAGTGCCTCCTCTGTGTGAGGCACCTTATGAGGCAGCAAGGATACGATCATGATCTTAGCGATAACAGCGATAGCAATAGGCACACCAGAAGCACTGTATTTGAGTCCCAGGTGTTTCATTCACTAGCTTGGACAAGTCACTTAATCATCTCCCTTCTCCACAAAATGCAGCCAATAGCATCTGCTTACCTCATGGGTTTATTGCAAGAATCTCTTTAAAAAAATACAAAACAAGGGACCAGCCCCATGGCGGAGGGGTTAAAGTTCCACACACTCTTCTTTGGGGGACCAGGTTCACCGGTTTGGATCCCTGGCACGGACCTGCTCTACTCATTAGCCATGCTGTGGAAGCATCCCACATTTAAAATAGAGGAAGATTGGCACAAATGTTAGCTCAGGGCTAATCTTCCTCAAGCAAAAAAAAGAGGAAGATTAGCAATGGATGTTAGCTCAGAGTGAATCTTCCTCACCAAAAACAAACAAACAAACAAACACCCAACTTCTAAGTTATGAAATGCTATAAATATCATTGGTATGCCATTGTTATTATCAATATGCCATTTTATACTTCTGAAGCATTCAATTTTTCTTCTCATTCTTATGTATGTTGCCTGTTCATAGAGGATAAACCTTCTATCCTTTAGTTAAGCAAAAGCAAATCATTAAAGCTACTTCAACCCTTCTCCTGACAGTAGCTGACTCCTTCTGAACTGCCAGCTTTATCAGCCCCTCTTAGCCCATCACACATGTAACTTGCATCGTGGGATTTGAACCACTGTGCTCCAGCCTCCCACCATCTAAGTGGACATGTCCAAATTACTCAGGCAGAATTTCTTTATGGGGTCATGTATACAGTGTGGAGAGGAAGAGGGCTCAGCCAGTGCCAGGAAGCAGAGCAAGAAACCACAGGGCTCTATTAAATTCCCATTAACTTTGTTGATACAGCCCTATTTGACCCTTCCTTGGTTGTGCCCCCTGATGCCCCCTCAGTCAAGGAAAAGGCTGCTGTGTCTCCCAATGACTCTGACCAATTTGCACTGTGGTTTGGATGTGATCAGGAGGTCTGCTGGGTACCACTCAGAGTGACCATTCACAAGCACTAATAAGGCACATTTGAACCCAAACAACTATTGTGTCTTTAGCAACCCTGTGGCTATTATTAAATATGATTTTACTATTTAAATAAATTCAAGTTATTCCTCTTAATTGGACGGCATTATTAGCAATTTAAGAATCCAAATAAGATTTTCCTGTGAAAGTTGACATTTATGCCTTAAGGAAAAAGATGCCTCCATTATGGAAGTTGGTATGTGCACATGACAGTGTCTACAACTCTGGGATGATATATTTTTGAAAACATGTATTGACTTTTCCAAAAGTACTAACAGATTTCAAGAAGATAAGATATATATTTTTTCTATTTATTTTTAATCTACTTCGAAGAGGTGTATTGCTGCGCTCAGTTGAACAGTGTTTCCATAATAGTGTCCCCCAAAATTCACGTCCACCCAGAACGTCAGAATATAATCTTATCTGGAAATAGGGTCTTTGCAGGTATAATCACATTAAAATGAGGTGGGCCCTAAATCAATGGCTGGCGTCATTTTAAGAAGAGAAAAATTTGGACACAGAGAGGAAAAGGCCAGGTGAAGTTGAAGGCAGACTGGAGTTAGGTTGCCACAAGCCAAAGGAACCCAAGAATTGCCCACAAACACAAGAAGCTAGGGAGTCAAGAAAGAATTCTTCCCTAAAGCCTTCAGAGAGGGCAGGGTCCTGTCAACACCTGGATTTTGGACTTCCAGCCCAAACAGAATAAATTTCTGTTGTTTTAAGCTACCCAGTTCACGGTATTTTGTTATGGCAGCCCTAGGAAAGTTAATACAATTGCATAAAATAAAAGGGACCAGTTTTAAGTGTACAGTTCAATGAGTTTTGAGAAATATATACACCATGCAACCACCACAACAATCAGGATATAGAATATTTCTATGAATCTAAAGAGTTCCCCTTTGCCCCTTCCCAGTCTATGCCCTACACTCCATGTACACAGTCTCAGAAAACTTGTGGCAGCCTTCTATTATTAGATCTAATCTAGAATACCATATAAATGAATCACATAGTATGTACATTTCTGTATCTGGCTTCTTTCATTCAGCACAATGATTTTGAGATTCATCCCTGTCGTAACAGTAGATTGTTCCTTTTTATAGAGGAATACTGAGTGGTATTCCATTGTATGGAAATATCACAATTTGTTTATCTATTCACCTGTTGATGGACATTTGAATTCTTTCTAGTCCGGACTATTGTGAATAAAGCCGCTACAAACATTTGAACACAAGGTTTTTTGTGGACATATGTTTTCATTTCCCTTAGGAAATACCTAGGAACATAAGATCATTTGGGTCATGTGGTACTGTTTGACTTTATAAGAAACTGACTAATTGTTTTCCAAAATTGCTGTATTATTTTGTGTTCCCACCAGCAGTGTATGAGAGTTCAGGTTGTTCCACATCTTTACCGTACTGGATACTGTCAGGCTCTTTAATTTTAGCCATTCTATTGGGTATGTAATGGTATTTCACTGTGGTTTTAATTTTCATTTCTCAGTGGTTGAATATCTGTTACATGCCATTTGTATATCTTGTTTTGTGAAGTTCCTCATCAATTTTTTCTCATCGATTTAATTGGGCATTCATTTTCTTTTTATTGAGTTGTGAGAGTTCTTTATAAATTCTAGGTACAAGTACTTTGTCAGGTGTAGATGTATTGGAATGATTTCTCCCAGATTATGGCTTGCCTTTTCATTTCTTAATTATATATCTCAAGAAGCAAAAGTTTTTAATTTTGACAAGTCTAATTTATCTACGCTTTTCTTTTATTTCTTATGCATTTTATGTCCTAAGAAATTTTTTTTACTCCAAGACCGCAACAATTTTTCCTTATGTTTTCTTCTGGAAGTTTTAAAGTTTTAGCTTCTTTGTTTAGTTCTAGGAGCCACTTAAATTCAATTTTTATGTACAGTGAGACTTATGTTCAAGGTTCACTTTTTTCCCATTTGGATATTCAATTCTTACAGGAAAATTTATTAAAAAGATATACTTTCTTCATTGAATAACTGGGTACCAATGTTAAAATCTGTCAACCACATATGTGTGAGCCTATTTCTGAGCTTTCTAGTCTGTTTCAGTCATCAGGATATTTTTTTTTTAACGTAATTGGTCTTTACAATGGATGTAAAAAAATGACCCTATTTTATCGTATGCTGATCAATTCTACAAATATTTAAGGACCAATTTATGTTCAAGGCATTATACCAGACCCTGTGAGGGATCCAAAACTGATTGAAATGAGCTCACAATTCTCAAGAATGTTATACTTTTAGAACAAGGTGCAGGATCCACGTATTGAGGTGAGTATATCTGTGTGGGCTGGGGGCGGGGAAGATGAGTTTGTGATCCCCTGCAAATTTTATTAAAATCTAGTATATATGAGCCTTTATGCCTTTTGTTAGATTCTTAAAGGAATGGGGGAACCGCCCCCCAAAGAACACCTGTTCCTGTAGGTATATCTAAGTGCAAAGGAAAGAAGAAAATGTTGCTGTCATCTCTCTCAAGATGCATAAGGGCAGTGTTAAGAATATTGGAATTATGAGTGGCAGAAAACCAGTTAATTGATGCGATTTCTTCCAAAAAGAATCCATTCACTGACTAAAATGTTTTTTTGCTGTTTTATGGACTTTAAGAAAAATGGTTTGCAGTTATAGACAAGTAATCTGATTTCCTTTTTTTTAGACAATTCTATAGCTGAGAAGTTTCTAGTCAATGTACATACTCATCTATCTTCTCTAGAGCACATGACAGGTATTTTCTCTGAGCTAATCTTCCCTTGACATATTTCTGAAACATAAAAGGAAATCAACCTGAACTCTTATGTCAAAAACGAATTCACAATATGGATACTTAATAGATGTTGAGAGAAAATTAGCAGTAACAAGTTCAATGTTATTTACTGAGGAAATGAAGCTGAGAGACTCAATGACAACAGTAGTTAGCAAAAAGCATAGAACTACAGTGGAAGACAGTAATTTCTCTTCCATTATAGTGCAGTTCGAGGCAGGGTATTATCATAGATTAAATGTCCCACAGAACACATGAGTATAATGAACACCTAGATACTTCTGGAAATACATACATAAAATTACTAGTTAAGGAGGTGATAGAAAGTTTATTCTATTAAAGAAAAATAAGGTAGAATTATGTAGCTATTCTGACCTCTGTGTCTCCATGGCATTAAATATCCTCTGGTTAAAATGTCTCTTTCCATGTTCTTTTGACAAGGAGGCACTGTTCCAGCTCCCTGACAACTTGCGTTAAGCAGTCTTCTAAACCTTGTGTTTTCCTAACTGTTAAACTGGGCCACTATCCTGCTCTACTATCTTCCAATGACTTTCATCTTTCCACAAGTTAGCATATAGAATCTATATAATGTTGGATAGTGTATCTGGGCATGAAGAGGATTCCAAACCATGCCTTTGTAATGGAGATATCCTTCCGGGACTATGGATATGTTCTCAGAGATTGTAAAGATAGTAAAATGTGTCTTCTGGTAACAAATATTGCCCAGTGTATAGGGATGTTTTCTTACTTTTCTTCTCCTTTCTAATAACGTTTCTTTTTCTGCCTGTGCCCTTTCCACTATCATGTGATGAGATGTGTACCTAACTGAAGTGTCAAGACAGGATTTGGAAACAGATTGTGAAAATTTAGGTTGAAGTAAGAGGGTTCTTATGTACCAATTAAATTTTTAAAAAAATCTTAATGCAGACTTTTGAGATGGGCTTGAGCTGTCACACTATGAAACTCCCAAATGACTCGAGTCTCCTGGTTTCATTAGGGTAACAACAATACTCCAAAATAATAACCATTGATGGAATTATGATGTCTTTAAGTAGTCTGGTGGCTCCAGGGGCCATTACAATCATAAATCTTTGTGTCACTAAGTGAAATTAATCAAAATATCTGTTCAGTGGTCATTTCTGAATGCAGTCCAACACTATTTCTGCCTAGATATCTGAACAAGATTTTTTTGAAGGGAAAAAAAACGTACTGCATATGACATAAGCATATTCTATATATAGAAAAAATTTCACTGATTAGGACCACTTGAAGAAAACAATCATGATTAGAATGAAACTAAAGCAGTTATATAATATTTTCAAAGAGTGAAGGTTAATGACTTTTAAGTAAATATAGTAACTTGAAGAAGGTTAGCAAATTGTTGTCAAGCAGAATTCTTTGATGATTGGCCTTATGAATGGATAATAAGTAGAACACTTTCAAAGGAGCAGAGCAATTATTTGTATGTGGATGGTACTTCTAAAGTGCTTTAAATCAGCCAGTCCTACAAAATGGGCTAAACATTTGCCCTACAATCTTAATCGTACAGTTAATTTGCTTAGATATCATTTTATTTTAAATGCATATATAGTATAAAAGTGAATTTTGTATAACTTAAATAAAATCTTCATACCAATACCCAATAGTTCCTGATTTCAAAATATAGAGCTTGAATTAAAGAGGCTCATGGTAATTCTGACTTTTATTGATATTTCCCTATGAGTTGAATGAAGACAATTTCTAGAGGTAATTGTCTATCTGGAAAAGACCATTTAAGGTTTCATGCTTTGGGAATCCCCATTGCCTTGGAATATACATTTTTATATGTTGTCATGCCAGGAGCTGTGTTACCGACGCCTATACAGCCATCTGACAGGGTCCGGGCTGAGAAGGGCCAAGGGGCGCAGGGATGCCCCTCGGTGAAGAATGGCCAGCCGACACCCCTGATATTTTCTGAATTATATGCATGCTTTCTATCACGGTTATGACTATACTGGTTTCTGCTTTTTATTCTTGAAGCTATATAGTTTAGCTTAGCTTTTCAGCCCTTTACCTTACTAACAAAATGATATTTTCTCTGGGCAGTGTGCTCAAGGGACTGTTAGCCCTGCCTCCTAAAAGACAAAGGAATGCTTTCACCCCCTAAGGGGCGCAGGAATGTAAAGATGTTTAACTGCCCGCTGAGAACGCAAATAGCCCTGGGGATAAGATACCCTGGAGTTGCCTTTTGTTCCCATTAACCATCTACACTAGTGGCATAAATGATTGAGGGAGGCAGGGGTGGCTCCCCCAGGATGTAAACAGATGGAATGCTGTCCTGTCCGGAGGCCTGGACCTTCTCTCTTTGATTTAACTTTACCATGAATTACAACAGATGTCAAGGTACCTATTTCTTTTAGCTTAGAGACAACAAACAATAGTTAATTGCGGAGAAGACGATCATTAACCTTATGCTCTATAGAATAGAATGCTAATAAATATTCTTGTGCTCGTTTTTTACTTCCTTATCTCTCTGAGAATATTTGTAGAGCTATTTCTGTACTGATCCTGAAAAATATAAAAATGACACTTGTGCACAGTAAAGTTGGATTTGATAACACCAACCCAAGTCTCACGTCTCCTCCCTCATTGCGCAGACTCCGTCCATCCCTTAAGAACCTGGACTCAGCCAGAGCGGGACTCCGGCATTGTCAAATAAATTAGTTTGGTGGATGGGATGGTAGAGAAGAATTTGGGTTTGGAAACAGGCAGACACCAATTGAAATACCAGCTCCACTGCCAGGAAGCTGTATGATCTTAAGCCAGGTATTTAACTTCCATAAGCCTTGGTTTCCTCATCTATAAAATGGAAAGCACTATGCAGAAATGTTTGTAAAGGATGAGAAGAGATAGCTATAAAGCTCCTAGCATGATGCGTGGCAAATAACAGATATTCAGTAAATAATAGATAATACTCTTCTCAAATTGTTGGTTTTGTGATTGTATATGGAATAAGAAGAGTGAGAAGAAAATAAAAACAAAAAAAGGAAATCTGATGTCCTTTCCAGATGTGCAGAGGCATCTAACATTTCTAACGTAATTCTAATATTTGCTGTAAACGAGGAAAGAAATTATGTGGAGTATACAAATTTGTCAAGCCATCCACATGAATAAAAATGAAAATTTTATGCTTTCAAGTCATTAAAAACATAACACATGAAATGGCTGAGAAACCGCAGAGCCAGCAGACCTGAACAAACTTTGATATGGCAGTCAGTCAGATTTCAGAAGATAGGAACAAGCACTAGCTTGTTGTCATCTTTATCTGCTGACCTGATTTACTTAAAAAAATTCACCATCGTTTGGCTACATGAATGTCTGAAATGAATAAAATTTATTAGCACCAGGGAGAAATGCCATCATTTGTATATAAAGTATAATATCCCCTCTTGACCAATAAAACACTAACCCATGATAAATTTATTATAAAACCACCATTTTAAATTCAGACTAAAGCCTCAGCACATGCTATTTATCACAAGTTAGTTTACTCTCCCATCATGTTCCTCTGTGTTTAAATGTGATTTAATAGAAAATGCTTTCATTTATCCCCTCTGACATACTCCAATAAAATTTCCAAGGTTTCTGAAACACAGTGAGAAAAGTGGTCATTCAGAACTCATCCTCAGGTCTATGCCTGGATCATCATTTAGAAATAATATCAGTGGAAAACATTTGTGCAGGATAATGGGCACCTGCTGTTAGATCAATGCTCAGATAAAGAGAGAATTTTTTCAAATCAAAAAGGGAAAGAAGGGATGTTTATTTTCAAAGTGGAGATCATGTTTCTCTGAGAATGTTCTCTCTACCAGCCACACTTCAATTTGTTTAATAAATTACATTGACAGCTGAACAGAAAAGGTCTCTTTTGATCTTGATCTCTTGAAATGGCCATGTGTTTGACTCATGAAGGAGTTCATCAAATTTGGTACATCACTGAGGAACATAAGATTCACATTATGGGTTGGTTCACTATGTAGACATCTGTGATGGTCTTTTTGATACTTCAACCTGGCTAGGCTACAGTCCCCAGGCAGTCAATCAAGCACTGACCTACATGTTGCTGCAACAATATTCTGTAGATGTGATTACACTCTATAATCAGTTGACCTTAAGAAAGAGTGGGCCTGAGTCAATCAACTGAAAAGTCTTAAAAGTTGACCTGAGATTTCTCTGAAGCGGAAGAAGTTCTGCCTGTGGATAGCAGTTTTAGTCTGTGCCTGAGAATTCTAGCATGTTCTTCTTTATGGCCTAACCTACAGATTTCAAACTTGCTCAGCCAGCCCCATAATCACATAAGCCAATTCCTTTCAATCAGGCTCTTAACATACATCTCCTGCTTATTCTGTTTCTCTGATTGAACCCTGACCGATCTAAAATCCTTTTGGAAAATCCACATTTAAAAATCCAACTTAAGGTTGGTCCAGTTCACTGCACTACGTAAGGCCTGCAGTTTACAAAACCACACATTTAGCATATATTGAAAAAAATCTTAGAAATGATGGATTAGCTGCAATGTGTTGAATACTTAAGTCTATGAAACACAGTATTTCTGAAGCCAGCATACTAACATGTCCCTGTAAATATGGGAAAATACGACCTTATGAAGATGGATGAGAGGTTTTTTTTTTTTTTCAAAATACCAAAGTTATATCAGTTAATGCTTCAGGAAGTGTCAGCCTGCTATATAAACCTTCTAACTATAGGGTTGTCATATTCCTCTGATTTGTCTTAAGTTCAATCTCTGATTCTATCATTTGATGCCCTTTGGTAACATGAGTAGATCAGTTGATAAGTGTAGGCTATAGTTTATAATTGTAAAGTAAGAAAAGAAATTCAGCTGACCTGTAGCCACTGACAAACTAGTGTTTTTTAAGGCAAGATCAGTTCCAATATTTACAAATCATTTTAATTTTTGGGTTACTGACAGAAGGTAACAGTAAGCTCTAAACAAAAAAACAGTGTTTGGTATTTCTTTAATCAACACTAAATTACCATGGCTGATTTTCTTTCTGACTGTAACAAGACATCTCCCCAAGAATAAGAGTGTGTTGACTGCATCTATCCAACAAAACTCATCTGTTCCCTGTAGCTTCACTAGGTACGCAGCTCTCTGGATCAAGAAGCTCCCTCTAATACTGATGGTCTATGTCTATGCAAATTGGTGTATTTTCATTCATGTGTAGTTTTCACTCCTCCTCTAGAATTTGGCAAGTGGGCTTTTTCAGTCTTTCATTTCTTTACTTAAACCTTGAGAACTTGGTCTGTTTTGAGTGTTGCACCTGCAGCTCCTTGAAAGTTAGCAAATGTTGCAAATCTTAAAGGAGTCTGATGAAACTGGAATAGGCAATTCAGGCTTACAAAAATAAAAAGAAGCCAAAGAAGTAGGGAGAATATGCCATTTGCCTTCCTACCTAATGAATATTTCTTGTATGTTGAAGGAAAACACCAGCTAGATTGTGAAACAAGGGGGAACAAGTAGAAAATTAGATTTCTGCTATTGTTTCTTCTTTCAAGGCTAATTATACATCACTTCAAAAAGAAAGCATATTTTAATTGGTCTTCAGAAACTATAAGGAAACTAAAGCATATTTACTTTTCATAAGTAATTTTAAATTTCCTACATTACACTTCATTGCAGAGACCAAGATTTAGCCAACTTTGTTGGAATTCATAAGAAATATATAGAAAGAGAGTTTCTTAAGCAAATATATACCCATGTCAGGGACTATTGAGTTACAAGCAAAAGGAACACACTTAAATCATCTTAAGCAAAAAATGAGACTTCATTACAAGAATATTCAAATGCATCATGGATCCCAGGCAAATCACAAAACCCAGAACCAGAAGGAGTCAGAAGCCAGAATATTCAAATGCGTTGTGAATCCCAGGTATGCCATGAAACCCAGAACCAGAATGAGCCAGAGGCCAAGCCAATCCCTGTCTCCACTTGGTCTTTCTGAAGCAGATGGAATTATCTCTCTGCCTAGCTCTAAATGTCTTCTTCATTCTTTCCTTCTTCAGCAGAGCAACTTTCCCTGTGTCTGTATTTACATCAACATCATTGCCTTCGTTTACATGATCTTTCAGTTTAAAATAGCAACAGACCCTAACCAGGGTCTCTGAATCCCAATTTTAAATTGCTTGGTAATTAAGTCATGTGATTGGTCCATCTTGAATCCAAATCCGCTTCTAGTTCAGTCCACCTCTGCTTGTAGTTTTGGCTGGAGAGTGTAGCAGTCACGGATCAGGACTTTCCAAGAATTAACCACACAAAAGGATGTGGAAAGGGTAATTTTCAGAGAAGAAAATGTGAGCTGCGTGGGTAGCCCAAGAGATTCCTACCGTATCACACAATCCAATAAAAGTGTAAATGGAATCATAATCACTAAATTTGAGAAAGCATATGTCCTGATTTCCTAAGAAACTTTTAATTTACACCTGTTGCTCCAACGTAATGATAAATAGCACTCTCAAAATTATCCCAGTTTGAGTGATAAATGTAGGAGTAGCAGGTTCTTACTGAATTGAACAAATTCCTCTTTATTTCAAGGTGGTGCTGTTGATAGGGTGGTAAAGTAGACTGATATGTGACAAAACTCCTTCCCACGTGGCAACTATATTTAAATAAATAACTAAATACATAAAGTGATCTTAGAGCAGTGACTTGAAAGTCAGTAAAGTCACCATAAATGGCACTGAGAAAGATGTGAAAGTTACAGAAATAAGAGGTTTCAGGGAGAAAATGAACTCCAACTATCAGAATAGTTGGGAAAGAAATCTTATTGTGAGGAGTCTGTTAACATCAAGGTCCCTTGTCCTTTCTGAGCCCAAGGCTCCCTGCAGGGGCTTTTGGAAGAAATGGTCAAGCAACTGATAAATACAAGCTTGGGGCAGACTCCACTGAGAGGAGAAAAATGTTTCAAATGAACTTGCTTCGCCTGATCCATTTGTTTCTATAATAGTTTCTACAACAAGATTTTTTCAATAAATTCATAGAGATAGACACTTCCTCCATTGAACCAGACTTTTGGGAGTGCTTTCTTGCATTCTCCCTAATTAAAGAATATACTTTGCTACCAATAGAATTGCTCACATTGAGAAAGTCAAACACCCTTTTAACCTAAAGAAGTCTTTCCCTGGGAAGCCATTGAGTTATCATAATAACAATGAAATCATAGTGTCTAGCATTAAATGTTAAAGTGAGTAATTTGGGCTCAATTTGCTTTTAATACAAACAAATAAAAAACTTGCACAGGTTCACTGTGAATCCACATTTTGATTCCACCATATATGTCAAATAAGAGGAATTATTCTAGATCCTCCTGAGTTGGGTGGCAATTCTGTCAAAGGAGAAGCCAAATCCTAGTAAGGTTTATGCTTAAACCTACTTGGCAAATAGAGGTAAACTTTCAGTAATTAAAGGTAATGAATGCATGCAATCACTCTGAGAAACAAGCTGCATTCTTAAGTAGGTTTAGACAAGAGCTCCTGTGGGGATGTTAGGACTGATATCCTAGCACAATTGGGTTTTGAGAAGTCAAAGGGAATTAGCTCTGTTCCTTGTCCTTGTGGCCGAGGAAGAAATTTTCATCTACCCTTCTAGGTTCTTCTGGCTGGTCTAAGAATTAAATTGACATGAGACAGATTAACAGCAGAAAATCAAATTTAATTTTGTACCTACGGGAACCTCACATACATGAGAGAGTCAGAGACCTCATGTATATTAGAGGTTCAGAGACAGAAAGGCAAAATGAAGTATTTATGCCATCTTGAGCCAAGAAATGGGATAGGGGCCTGGGGCTTCAGAGATGATGAGGGTAATTCACAGAATGATAAGAGGAGCAGACGTTTAATAATTAGATGTTTGCCCTGACATGCAGATAGGTCAGAAACATCTATTTCTGGTAACAACTCTTATTATAGGCAAGGTCCCCAATTTAAATTCTTTAAGGGACAGGTAAAAGTTTCTCTTGAGCCTGCAGGGTCTCGATTGCCTTTTACTCAAAATACCACACATGCCAAAGTGGGCCATCTTGGAGAGGCCTGTTCTGAACCCCTTCATCCTCAAAACTAGTTTCATGTAACCACTTCCTTTCTCTGTTTACTCTTACTCCAATTTTCTTATGTCTTCTTTAGCCTTCTTGAACGAAAACAAAGGGGCCACACATCATGTTCAGAGGCCATAGACTTGTAGAGACTTTTCTACAGTGTATGTATGTGAGAAAACTGCTGGAGTAGACATATACCACACCCGGGGAGAACGCTACGTGTCAGTTGGGACTTTGGCTTCAAGTGACAGCAACTCAAACTGTTACACAGAAGAAAAGTTAAGTTTGAAAAATGTATGTGAAATATATTGAAAGTATCTTTTGTAACAATAGGAAGGTTAGTTACCTCAAGATCAACTGAAACCCAGGGCTGAAACGCTGAAAACTTCTCATCTCTGCCCTCTCAACAGGTCAGTCTCATATTGTTCTATTGCAAACTGGTTTCTTTGATGTGCTAGAGAATACGGTGGCTGACAGTTCCCAAACATGACTTCGCTTGGTGCCCATCACCAGAAGGGACTGATTTAGATTCTCTCTAGCTTCCCAAGCTCAAACATTCCAGGGATCAGCTATGATTGGTCCTATTGTGTCAAGTGCTTATCTTTGCACCATCAACTGTAGCCTAATATGGAGGCTGTAAGAACACAGCCACCACCATTTTGTCCACCATGGTTGGGTTAGAAGCAGAGGATAAGACGCAGGAAGTATTTTCTCAAAAAAGTGGTAGGTACACTGAGCGGATAAAATTATGCAAGGCTGTATAGCACAGAAAAATAAAAATTAGTCTTGGAATACATGCCAATGTTGGAAAATAGAGGGAAAAAAGATCATTAATTCCTGAGTGAAACGTGATAGAGTCTGATGTATTCAGTCACTAGGGCTTTCATCCTTGTGGGCCACCACACACTGACCTGGAAAACTGGAGACAAGCTTCTCTGGAGTCAGTAGGATGGAATATTGCATTTACTCGGAGGTTTTCAAGATTTTCCAGGCCAGGGACAATGTCAGAAACAAACACTTTGGGTACCACCCAGCATGCACATTCCTCAATTGTTCCTATTAAAACCATTCTCATGGACAAATGAAAATGTGTATTTCTTTGAAAAAAGCATCAACAAAGGGAAATGTAATTCAAGTATAAAGTATTTTCCAGAATAAAAATTGATAGTAGCCTATGTAGGTATCAACACTTAAGCATACAAATGGGAGGTACCATCCGTGATCACATGCTCAACTGGACGTTCCACACTCATAACCAGTCATTTGCAAGTTCCAGAACAAATTAGCAAGTTTATGTCTAATGTCCCTCTCTTCTCTCCCTGCAATACTCCTCTCTCCCCTCCCTGCCTCCAAGAAATACACAAGCGTATCCATCCACAGGCACACAATACCTCCTCCAGGACAAACTGAATGTTTTGAATTGCAAATGGTGGAATTGTAGGCACTGTAGGTGGTGTGTTATCAGTCCCTTTCAAATACTGAAAGATGGTCCTGTTAATGAGGGACTCCTCACAGGTTAAAAGAAGGAATCACTCTTAAGAAGCCCAGAGGAATTCCAGGCTTCAAAGCTGCATTTTTCACTCTGTATATAGTCATTACGCCCCATGAGCGAAAAGTTAAAATTATAAGACACCAGGAGATAATGGGGATTTCTAATTTATGGAATTCAAATGGCCTAGGCTGTTTCTACAATGTTACACTGCAGTTAATAAGGTGAAACAAAAGATCACTTAATCCTTGAATTTTGAAAGCATGAGCCCAGGTTAGCTAAGCCTCGTTTTTAACCATAATTTAGGCTTTTCAGGAGCCCCTGCTGAGAAATAGATAATGTCTGTGTCTTACTAAATATCCCAGAGTCATAGCTCAGGGAGTAGGCATTTTGACATGAATATTCATTTTTGGATCCATAAGGAGATATTTCTGATTATGCTCATTATTCAATTTGCTCCTAGAGGGTAGGTCAGAAGACTTTCTCAGGCTAGGTTTTCTTGATGCAAAAATATTCATTGCACACGCGCACACACACACACACACACACACACACACACACACACCATCAGACAGCAACGTCTGCATGACATCCAGTTATATGGTAACATCTGTCTGCTTCAGTTTTTTAGATTTCCTTTAGGACTCTTGGAATCATAAATATACGCTGTCAACATTAGGATTCTCCTTAGTTGTTCTTTTTAAGTCCCTTATATAGGAAAGCAGGTAGATATATCTGGTAAAAGTAACTATATATGTCTTCCTCCCTTTCATCAAAATCACAAGACTTCCTCTTTCAAAGTCTGTGGTGAAATTGTGGGTATCTGTCCACTAATTAATTTCTTTAATGGTTGCAGGTACAGTGGGAATCCACCAGAGGGCAAAATGGCAAAATTACTTGAATCTGGACAACAGAAGGATCTTCTCTCTTTTGCGGGCTTCCTTTTTCCATAAAACAAAACTTGGCCTGAGGCTGCCTGAGTGGGAGGGACCGTAAGACATTGGCTGTTCACGTAATTGTCAGACTTTGGCCTTAAACCATTCCAGGAATGTACGGTGCTCTCTCACAGTAACATAAACCAGGGTTTTGAACGATACCTTAATGTTAGTGTAGGGGAGAAAGACATTTCCTCTGCCCAAATGGGGGTTCGTCTGGCCGGAGAACAAATTAAATTCACATGAGACAGAATAGCAAGAGAAAATTAAACAAAGCTTTATGAGGAACCATGGCCCGGGGCCTTTCTTCCCGAAGGAAGAAAGGGCACCGAAGAAGTGGGGTGCACATAGTGGTCATATGCCCCCAAACAGGGTGTTTCACATGTGATTGAAATGTCCCTCCCACAATAGTCACAAGATTGCCCTGTTGGCACAGTGCTTGATGGACACAGCAGGTAATGGTCTGCTATCTCGGTGGGCGTAGCAGGAGGCAAGTCTATGTCTGGAGCTGGGCGGTCACAGGTGAGCGCAGCAGCAATCGGTTCCTAGCCTAAGAAAAGATGCTTAATCCTTAAGGAATGCCAACGTTGGGAGGGAGAGGGAAGTCAGTTACAGGAGGTTACCAGACTAGCTCAATAAAATGCAGATTTTAAGTCCTTGCCTTTGGTATTGATTAAGAGTTTTTAGAGAGAAGGTCGTCTCCTTTCTTCTTCCTGGTACAGAGAGGGAGGCACCTTTTACAGATAGAGATTTACCTTACAAATGTAAACATGTCCTAACAAAGGGCAAATTCCATTCCTCAGAGCCTCCTTCCCTGTCCCAGTTTATCAAAAGCAATCAGCCTCAAATAATCCTGATGCCAAAGAGACATATCTTGGGGTGGCCAATTCCAGGTCCCCACATTAGTAAATCCAGAATGTCAGTAAATCAGTCATGTTAGTATTTGGAAGACTAGAAAAGGTGGGTTAGAGAGTGAAGAATAGAGTAAGGAAATCAAAGGCTTTGGAATAACGTTATTTAAAATCTCTAGGAAAGATGGTTTCTCAAAAATCCCATTTCCATGTTAAATCATTCTCTCATCTAGGCATTTGTCTTCATAACTAATTTAAATCTCTCTGTTTGCAGTTTAAGCCTCTGTCCTTTCCCCCAGTTCTCTTGAGGCTTTGGAAAAGAAAGCTCTTTAAAAATCATTCCCCAGGATCCTGGTAGAATATCTCGCATATCATTTCATGTATCGGATGCACTAACTTACTCACATTTTATGTATATCATTTTCTATATCTATTATGGGCCATAAAAAATGATTCTAGAGATCTATGTGAATTGTATGTAATTCAAATCATAATCTAAATAAATATCACTATTATTCAAGATTCCTATCATATATATTTTATTTCAGCTTTAAAAGTGCATTGTATTTGGTTTAAATGGAGTAATAAAAAAAAGAGAGGAATTATTCTGATATAACTCTATTGACCATAAATATAAAAGTAGATTTTAAGATTTCCTTAATTCAGCAAGTGATTTCCAAGCTGGGTTGTTCAGACTAGTGGAGCAGAGCTTGAGTAGTTACCCAGAATAATCCTCTGTCAGACAAACGAACTCTCAAATTTTTCTGTTTTGGCATAGAATTATATCAGCTCAATTCCGTATGAAATAATGGTGACGATAATATTAATAACAGCTAACACTTATTAGACGCCAGACATGGTGCTAAGTCACTTATTATTTGCAATGATGTCACTTGTCAGGATGTCCTCAATTTATAGATGACATAACTGAGGCTTGGATGTTCCTTGTTAAATTATTCCCATATGATTTTAATGTTCTTGCTCCTAACGTTTAAGTCTTACTACTACAATATTTTTGGAACAATGACTCAGAAGCTCTTTGACAATTATATACAAATTTAAATAGATTTTGCAGTTTTTCTTTAAGTAAATACAGAGTAGTCATAAACTTCAGTACATAAAATATTTGAGTAAAAATTTTAAACCAAAACAATTTGGAAAAGTTTAGAAAACACTACTATAGGTGGTGAAGACATAGGGCTCACAGAGGAAATGTGCATAGGTAAAGACCTTCCCAAATGCCAGTAGTGCTTATGTGACATGTTAAAATTCATATGTCTTTTCGTGTTACCTTTCCTGCTTTACAAGAGTAGAACAACTATAGACCTTCAAAATAAAAGACTCAAAATACTAAGAGTCCAACTTGTATGTTAGATATTATAGAAAAAATGGCTTATCTTTTCTTTCTCGTTCTCTTCAGCTTTTGCTTTTCTGTTTTAATTTTGAACATATTTTCTCAAACTCATCTTTTCCTTTTTTCAAATTTTCTGCTAGGACTTTTTAAGTTGCAAAATGTCTTCTCAGTTTCTGAAAGTTCATTTTTTACAGTCTGATTTTGTGAGTGCAGCATACTCTTTTGTCTCCTAAGGTATTGAGCTTTGTTGAAATTTTCTTCTGTTCACTGCATTGTCTCTGTTCCTGGTTTCTTTTATCATATCAATTTCCTGATCTAAGTCTATACTAGAAGCTTTGCTCTAACGTCTGATAATAATTGCTCTCTGTTAATGTTTTTAGCATTTTTAATTTTTAGATATTTTATTGAAGTATATCATCAGAGAGAAAGTGCACAAATCATAAGCATATAACAATACCTTATTATAATAGAATACCTATGTGCAATCATCATGAAAGTCAAGAAATACATCATTTTCAGCACTCCAGAAGCTCCTCTCAGATTGTTCCCTATCACTATACCTTTCCTTTCTTTCCAGAGGCAATCATTATTTAGTTTTTTACCACTATTGACTACTTTTGCTTTTTTACAAAAACTGTGTATAATGAAATCATGCAGTAAGTGTTATTTATTTATTTTTTAAGATTTTATTTTTTATTTTTTTTCCTTTTTCTCCCCCAAGCGCCCCAGTACATAGTTGTATATTCTTCGTTGTGGGTCTTTCTAGTTGTGGTATGTGGGACACTGCCTCAGCGTGGTTTGATGAGCAGTGCCATGTCCGCGCCCAGGATTCGAACCAACGAAACACTGGGCCGCCTGCAGCAGAGTGCACGAACTTAACCACTCAGCCACGGGGCCAGCCCCCAGTAAGTGTTATTTTATGTCAAACTTCTTTCACTCAAATTGTGGTATTCATCCAGACTGTAATTCTTCATTTAGTTGCTCAGTAGTATTCAGTTATGCTGCTGATATGCACTTGGCTTCAGGTTTGGTGGTTTTATGAATAATGCAACTATGAACATTTTGGTACACAACTTTTGGTGTGTATGTGCACACATTTCTGTGGCTATATATCCAAAGCAAAAGTAACTGATTATTGCATATGCAAATATTCCCTCTCAGTAAATAATGTCCAAGAGTTTTCCAAAGTTATACTTTTATAAGCTATTTGTAAGAGTTCTAAATTTCTACATCCTCAACAAATTTGTCGTTAAAGATTTTATATCATTATACGTTTGATTTATATTTTCTTCATTATTAATGGTTTGAGAAACTTTTCAATGTATTTCCATATATTTATTAGCCATTTTGATATCCTCTTGTGAGATAGTTTTTTAAGTCTATGAACCTATTTACACTAGGTTAAAAGGAGTTAAAAACTATGCCCCGTTTTTCTATTCCCTGGAAAAGTTTGTATTAATTTGATGTCAATGATAAAGCCACTTTATGCTATTTTTAAACTGCAGATTCAATTTCTTTACTAACTATAAGATTATAAAAACTTTGATTTCTTTCAGTTTCAGTTTTTACAAGTTGTGTGGGTTTGTTTTTTAGAAATTTCTCCATTTCTTCTATATAATATTTCATCATTTTATCAGTGTCCATAGGATTAATATTATATCATCTTTTTCATTAGTGCTATTGATATTTTGTTTTTCTCTTTTTTTCCTCTTGCTAAGGATTTATGGATATTATTTGTTTGTTTTTTCCCCAAGAATTAATTTTCAGCTTTCTTTATTATAGGTTTGTTTTCTATGTTACTAACATCTGCTCTTATTTATATTACTTTTTGTCTTTTCTGTCAGTTTTGTTGTTTTTCTAACTTATTGAGATGAAAAATTAGATAATTAATCTCTAACTTTTTTCTTTTTTTAACATTTGCATTTGCATTATAAATTCCCTATATGTTTGACATTTGTTACATCCTACAAGTTTCACTATATAGTATTTTCGTTATAATTCAGTACCAAATATTTTCTAATTTCCGTTTCTATTTCATTTGTCCATGAATTATCTAGAAGTAAACTTCTTAAATTTCAAACATATGGTATTTCTATAGTTATCTTTCTGTTATCGATGTCCACCTTAATTCTACTATGTTCAAAAGATATACTCTGTATGTTTTTAGCTCTTTGAAACTTGTAGAGATAGTCTATATGGTCCAACATATGATCAATTTTGGTAAATGCTTCTCGGGGACTTAAGGTGAATGTGTATTCTCTAGTTACTGTGTACAGTGTTCCATATATGTCAGTTTGGCCAAGTTTGTTAATGGTATTCAAATTTATATCCTTAGGAATTATTTTGTCCACGAGTTCTTTTATATGCTGAGTAAGAGAGGTTAAAATTTCCTACTATTTCTCCTCTTAGTTCTTTGTTTAGTAGTGCTGTTATACTTTCTTAGCAGAATAAATCTTTTACCATTATGAACTATTTCTCTATACTTCAGATATTTTTTCCTTCAATTTTGCTTTGTCTGAATTAATATAGCTGCCCCTTTATTTTGGATAGTGTTTATACGATATAACGTTTTTCATGTACTTAATTTCAATTTTTCTGTGTGCTCATATTTAAAGTGTGGCTCTTACAGTCAGAATATAGTTGAGTCTTTTTATTTTTTACTCTTGTCTAATGCTCAAAATTTGAGTTGGGATATTTATTCTATTCACACGCAAAGCAATATAGATAAAGATATTTTGGGGATTAAGACTTCTATCTTACTATTTGCTTCTCATTTTCTTAATAATTCTATGATATTTTCTCTCCTTTTTTTGCTCCCTTTTGGGTTTGGGGTCTGTTTTACTTCATTTTTTTCCCACTTTATTAGTTTGTTAGTTATTTTTTTTTAATCTATTCTTTTAAACTTTATTCTAGATTTCCCCAAATGCAATTTTGATGTATCAAATGTAATATAAATTCATACATTTACCACTTATCAAACAATGCAGAGATGGTAGGAGTTGCGTTTAACTCCAAGTAGCCTCATCCTGAATTATTTGCTTTGACTGGAGTGTATTTTAATTCTCAGCACATTTTAAACCCATAAAATATTATGATGATGATTTTATAGCATCAATATTCATTTACTGTTACTAACATTTGCTTTTTCTACTGATCACTTCTTTTTTGACAGGTTTACTGGTGAAAAATAATCTTACTTTTTGTTTTAACTAATAATGTCTCCTTTTATCTTTATTTTGGAGGAAAGATCAGTATTTTTCTGTGAAGAGCCAAATAGTATTTTGGAGGAGGGAGAAGTCATAATATCCCATCTATTTGACTCCCTCTCTGTAATGTGAAAACATTCAAACATTCACAAATAATAGATTAATGAATGAGCATGGCTGTATGTTCCAAAGAAACACTTTGTTTACAAAAAAAAAACCAATAAGCTGGATTTTGCCTCTGAGTTATAGTTTGCTTCCCCCTTTGTTAGAACAATATATTTACTTGCTATTGCATTTTAGATAAGGGTGATTTGTTTATTTATTTATTTTTTGAGCACTATGAAAATAATGTTCTATTGTCTTCAAACTTACAGCTATGTATATTCTATTGTCAAATCCATTCTTTGGTTCTCAATTTCAGTTGTTTTCAGTTCTAGAATTTTATTTTTTTATAACTTCCATTTTTCAGTTTAAAATCCTCAATCGGTATTTTATTTTCTGCAATGTGTTTATTTTCTTGAACATTTTTTTTTTTTAATTTTTGCTGAGGAAGATTAGCCCTGAGCTAACATTTGTGCCAATCTTCCTCCACTTTATATGTGGGTCACTGTTGTAGCAGGCTGATGAATGGTGTGTGCCCACACCAGGGATCAAAACCCCTGAACCTGGGCTACAAAAGCAGAGCACATCGAACTTAACCACTACATCACAGGGCTGGATGCCTTCAACATATTTTAAAACTAGTTTCTTATTATTCCACTGTCATATTTCCTGTAGGTCTGTTTCTATTGTCACTAGTTTCTCTTAGTCTTGCACTATTTACTCTTGTCTTTTCCGATAGTTCAGGAAACTATATATAAAAAATAGAGTAGGAATTTGAGGCTGTGAATTACCCTCCTTGTGGAATTTATGTTTGCTTCAAGAAGGCTAAATTAGTGGGATTAGCAATAACAGGTCAACTTAATCCAATCAGGGATGGATATGATTTGATGCTAGGCTTTAGTCTGAGGACTAGTGTATTGCTAGTTTACCCTTATTTCTAAGGCACAGCCCTTTAGGGTCCAAACCCAAAACCTCGCAAATTTACCAAACCCATCTCTGTGGGCCTGTAACTCTATGTGTTGCTCCCCTAGCACTGTGAGGATGTTGGAAGCTCCCCCGATCTTCTCAGCCGCTTCTTTCATAATCCATGAATGCTTTTAGAGCAGGGGTCAGCAAACCATGGCTCATGAATCAAATCTGGTTTTGTAAACAAAATTTTATTGAAACCATAACTATGTCTGTTCATTTTCATACCGTCTGTGGCTGTTTTCATGCTGCTGCGGCAGAGTTGATTAGTTGAGGCAGTGACCACGTGAACCACAAAGCCAAAAACATTTACCATCTGACCCTTTACAGAAAAAGGCTGCCAAGCTTTGCTCTAGAGAAAACATGCTCAGAAGTCCTAACACCTCCTTAAATTGGACTTTGGATCCAATAATCTCTCATGATTTTCGTGGCTCTCTGATCCATTCAAATAGAGTTTTAAAAATATTTTGCCTAGCTTTTGTAGTTGTTCTCAGTGACAGACTCATTCCAAAATAAGTAGTCCGTCATTACTAGAAACAGGAACCCTGTGAATCTATATTCAAGTTTGATGTATTAAATACCTGAATGGAAGCTCTGTGTATGTGCATGTGGAAGAGGGTGCTAGTTCTCAGGAAAATTATCTGTGTGGGTTCTCTTACTATTAAATCCACAAACTGTCAGTGTGCAGAGAGTTTTTCTTTTGGACACACTAGTTTTCCAGAGAGTCATCCTCTGTACTTTGTTCTGGGTGCTGAGGGTGGAAGTTGGGGGATAGTGAGGCTTTCTAAAATCCCATATACCAATGACTGACTATTGTTCTTGTATGCTTCATGTCTAGCTGAGACCAGAACCCCTAAGATGCACTCTTTATATAGAGCAAAATTCTATTTCTGTTCACTCTGGACGGGCTAGTTGTCTGCGTGACATGAGGATATCCAAGAACTTAATGGCACCTTATTGAGACTTAGAACCTCCTATTTTTAACTCTATCCTATCCTCCCACTTTCAAGGGCTACTGTTATGTTGAATTCCTAAGTTCTTCCGAGGTTCCATAGGCAGTTAGATGTGAACTTTCTTCATTCTCTATGTCAGTCACCTTGCTACTTGTCCATTTGTGTTCCTAATATCAAAATTTTTGTTGAAATATTTGATGTAGTACTGTCTCTTTTTCCATTCTTTAGCTCCTTTTGGATTTATGCCTGTTTTTGAAAATTTTTATTTTAGTGAGTAAGCAGACATAAAAACATATGTTCATTTAATCATGTTTAACTGGAAGTCCCTAAATCTTTTCTTGAGAGTCACATGCTTTCGAATATATCATTATAATTCCATTAGGCATAACTTATAATCATTTCTATAATGGAAATAGTAATAAAGAAAACTCTACTGCTTCATAACCATAATAATTGATGCATATAAAACATTAGGTAAAGAAAATTTTACCTAAAATATATTAAGTTAAAAAGATATTATGGGGGCTTATAATAAAATGACTCCCTTTGTATTTTGTTCCTTTAACCTGGTGTACTAGGTTTCTAATGCTGCACAATAAATTACCACAAACTTAGAAACATAAAAACAACATATGTTTATTATCTCATAGTTTCTGTAGGTCAAGCGTCCGGGCACAGCTTAGCTGAGTCCTCTACTTAAGGACCTCTCTGTACCACATTCCAAGTGTCTGCTGGGGCTGCAGTCTCATCAGAGGCTCAACTCGGGAAGGATCTATTTCCAAACTCCCTGAAGTTTCTGATACAATTCATTTCCTTGAGGCTGCAAGACTGAGGGCTTCAATGTCTTGCTGGAGGTCTCTCAGCTTATAGAGGATTCCACAGTTCTTTACTACAAAGGCTTTTCCAACATGGTCATTACTTCAATGACAGCTTGCTTCTTCAAAGTCAGCGAAGGGAGATTGATCTAGTGGGTCTTCTGGCAAGAAAGAGTCTTATATAATGTAACAATCATGAGAGTGACATCTCATCATCTTTGATATGCCATTGTTTAAAAGCCAGTCACAGAGGAGAAGATTACACAAGAGCATGAATACCTGGAAGTGAAGAGCATGGGACCCAACGTAAAGTCTGTCCACCACAGCAAGGTTATAGTAATGACAATAATGATGGATTACTACTATATTGTTCTTAAAATGTCTTCACATATGCATATTTGTTCCTATGAATATATGTATCAGAGGAGCCAACTCAAGCTTAAGCTGTGTTTAGTCTACGACTCAGGCAATTCTATGTATGCTCATAGAACTGGGGCCGTAGAATCCCCAGGGAGACATTTATATCAAGAAGGATGGAGCCTCCTGGTAAATAAGAGTCATAGAGTTTGGTTAAAAGACAGTTGGGCAACACTGATGATATAGCACGATTTTTAAAAATAGAATAGCAATGTCAATCAAACTATCCCAGAGCTTCAGGACCTAATAAAAAGTTTAGCAAATTTCAGTAGAAGAATGAAGAAAAAAGTAAAAGCTATTTTTTCTTATAATCTCCATGGGACATTTAGAATGTGAGGCATCAACAATAATAACATCGGTAGCAGTGATGAAAGTGTCTCTGGAGCAGCAGTATTAGGATGATGACAATATTAACGGCCACCCCCGTAGCACCCCCACATTAGGAATCAGCACCTTTGGACAGATATTTTTGTCCTCAGTCTTAGATGTCAGCAGCCCCCATATAGACATCAGCAGCAACAAGAATAACAGCCTGACATTGTTGGGCTCAAATTTCACCTGCTACTTTTTAGAATGGACATTTATCAAAGACCAAACAACCTAAAAGAGGAGAGGAAAATGACAGATGACACAGAGTAAACCTGGGGACCAATTTTTGGTACAAATTCAAATACTACGGAATATTTCCATAATACTCTCTGGGAGGAACTTAAGGCAAATTATATTTCTCAAAGAATGGTAGATCAGTGGAGCAGGAAAATATGCATTTAATATCTTATATTTCCAGGTAATATTTCTCGGGAAGAATATGTTGTATATGTTATCTCAATTACTGTTCAGCATCACACTATAAGATAGATATTTTCACTCCTATTCTCTTTAAATAGGTAAAAAATCTAAGTCTCAATCAAACAGGATAAGGAAATTGTTCGTTGAAACATAGATATTAAGTTGCTGACCTAATAAGTACTATAGATAAGTGACTCATCCAATGATAGCTCCTGGGACTAAATTTAGTATGATTGTCAGATGCAGCCCAGGACTAGACATATTACATAGAGCTGTGAAAGAAGCATAGTGAGTGACTATCTCTATTCTCCCTTTTTCTTAACTTGTTTAACTTATGCTGATCTTCAATTGCTTGTCTAAAGTAACACACAACTCCTCTCTTAAGGACCCCTCAAGTGTTATGTATCAGAGTTCATCTTTCCTTTCTTCAGAGAAAGCATCTTGACAACATTGTTTTCGAGTGCATTAATAACTTGAGCCTCACAAGAATCCTTTAAAATTGGAAGCATGGCATTTGAAACTACTTTTAAATATAAAGCAAGTAAGATTCGGAAAATTTCAAGAACTTGTCCAATACGGCATGGTTTAGAGCAATGGTTCCCAAACTTCAGAGTGCATCAGGATCACCTGGAGTGATCTGGGGTGGGGACTCAAGATTTGCATTTCCAATATGATCCCAGCTGATGCTGGTGCTGCTGCTGCTGGCCCACACTAAACTCTATTCATTTGTTTATTTTTATTTCCTTGGGATTAAAAAAGTCTTTAGAAAGTGATATTCAGGAGTTCCTTGTTTCAATATAAAAATTCTATCTGAGAAAGTGGCAAAGGCATTTATGAATCTTATATTTTCCTATGTGTATAGATTAACTCACATGGTTATCTGCTTGTTATCTTGGAAAGCACAGTGAAAATTTTCCTTAGAAGATGTACAGGACAAGCGAATTTTAGTGAAAAAAAAGCACTTTAAGGGAAAACCCCAAGAAAGATGGGATATGTAAAAATAAACAGAGACCACCCAAATAAGAACAAATAGAGGTTATTTGTTCAGAGCTTGCTACAACAAGAGAGTCGGTCACCATCATTTGTATTTGGCAGAAACTTAAAGGCAGGCAAGGCAATGGGAAAGCTTTATGGTGGAAAAAAGAGAAGGCTTTAGATATGCTCTGATTGAGGTTGTTGACATGGCGGTGCTGGAGTCTCTGGCAGCAGGTTAACTAGAATTGGGGCATCTTATGTGATTGGTTTGGGGAGCATATTTAGCTTTCTCTGGTTCATTTGGAATTGGCAGCAAGGGCAAAAAATAGGGAAGCTGACAGTCATTGACCAAGTCTTGACAATTCTAGGCCAATTGCTGAAGAGGTTGTGACTGGATTGCTGTGATGGTTGCTGCAGAGGTTGTGGGTCAGAGTTCCAATTATTATATACTGACTGGCCATTGTCTATTTCAAACTCAGTTTCTCAGGAGCTTACAAGAATGTCAGACAGAGCTGGCAGCTCCTGGCTGTAGGACCAACTTATCAACTAGGCATAGAAGACCCACTGTAAAGGGCCCTTGATATTTCTAGGAGCATGCAAAAATGTTTTAATATCATTTAATATCATAAAAAAATGGACTTTTTGGTTAAAAAAAACTTAACGTTTACTCCAATAAATTTATCTTTATGCCAACTCAGTGTTCTAAGGATGTAAATGTTAAGTATGGTATAGTAAAGACCACATGGCCACAGGAGGAAGTGAGAGCAAGGCTTGGAAGAGTTGATTATACTCACAGGTCTCAGAGTGGGAGTCACTGTATGCCATGCAGGGTCTCAGGGGAAAGCAGCAGTGTTGGTCAGGAAACAGAAAGGAGCAAGGAGAAAGTCTAGGTCAGAGCCTTTATTGGGGTTTCCATGGGAAAGGCAAGGCAGGGCAGGGTGAGCAGTTTAGAACTGACTTGTTCGAATAATTCTGGCAAGCTTTGGAGTATAGGAGTGCTCTCTAGTTGCCTGATACCTGCCTTGGGATGCTTTAGGACAAGGGAAATACTGGTTTGGCATGTGAGAGTTAGATAAGGAGGTAGTTGGGTGTACAGACTCAAGATGGCTTGGTCTGCATAGGGAAGACATGCTCTCTGGGCAAATTGTTATTATCTTTAGGAATCAGCTAGCTCTGGAAAGAGCAGTCTCTCCCTGGGTCTGTAAGGCTCCCAAATACCAGAGCATCAAGAATATGGAAAATAAGAAAATATAGTTAATATAATATTGGCTCTGTGATGAATGGATGCCAAGTAGACGAATACAGAATCCAAAACATAGTTAGAAAATGCATTCATGAAATACAAATTTTAATATTTTTTTGAAAGAAGAGGTCCATGAAAATCATAATGCAGCCCTTCCTGACTACACAATCCTGGCAGGACTTCTGGTGGTTGAAGAGTTTGAGTGAGGAGTGGGAGAAAAGCACCCAAGTAGGTAGGGTTGAATGAACTGACATCACAAGTTCTGAACACTGTCCTGCTGGGCCCATCAAACTAACTTCCTCATTTGTTATGTGATCTCCTCCTAGTACTTATTCTAGAAAATTGGCTTTAGCATGTAGACACTTACTGATTTTCTTCCCTCTACATAGTTCTCCTGGTTCTCAAAGTTCTTTCTTAAAGCCAACCCTGACATGTGTCTTGACATCACTGGCTTGGGCACTCAGGTATTCTACTGGCCTTATGATGCTAAGAATAAGAAGTGTTTGTGTTTGTTTGCTTGTTTGTTTTGATTTTTTTTTTAACAGAACCTAAACCTTTCCAAACTTGCTTTTAAAATTTCATGAACTCCTCAAGAAATAATATTTATTATTCCTCAAGAAAATACTGAATTAAGTCAATTTTGATCGTGTGTATTTTTTATTAACTATTATACTTTTTACAGTTAGGATCATATAATACTGTAAACAAGCATAATAGGGTGAGAAATGTTTTGTTTTATTGTGTGTTCTTCCATTTAATTTGAATCTCATTGCTTTCATATTGTAGTTTATCTAGCTTTCTGTTTCATACATCCATCAAAAATCAGTTCTAATTATTAAAATACTCTATAAAAATCTTCAGTTCAGACTCTGTACTTTATTGTGGTCACAAGACTTTAGTCATTGGCTGACGGCTTGAGAGTCAACATTTTCTTTCTCTTTCTCTTGCAGCAAAAAAATGTCAAGTTATACTTCTTTATTCTGCAAGGCTCAGAGAATATTTGTTTTTAGAAAAGTTGCCTGGAGTTTACCCTTTAGATATTCAAATGAACTCAACATCATTTTCAACCTTTCAACTCTTTACTCAGAAACTTTCAATAGCTCAACAGCAGGGTGTCACCAGTTTTTGGAGAAGGCACTTGAATATTTTAAATATTCTTAACGTTTTGAGATCACCAAGGCCAGTGTGTAGAAAGGATTATTGATTCTCCGAATCGAGTGTTGTAGTTTGTAGTCAATTCCAATGGGGGTAGAAATGAGAGCGGTAAAGAAAGGAAGATATTAGTGATGTCTTCTTGATGAATTATTAGAAATGAGTTCAAGAACTACCAGTAGCCAAAAATTGATTTTAAATAAAATAGACAATTGTTTTAATCAAAAACCTCTTCCAGGGCTGGCCCCATGGTCGAGTGGTTAAGTTCGTTCGTGTGCTCCGCTGGGGTGGCCCAGGGTTTCGCTGGTTCAGATCCTGGGCACAGACATGGCCACACGACTGGTCAGGCCATGCTGAGGCAGGTCCCACTTGCCACAACTAGAAGGACCACAACTCAAGTGTACAACTGTGTACTGGGGGGATTTGGGGAGAAAAAGCAGAGAGGAAAAAAAGAAAAAGATTGACAGCAGTTGTTAGCTCAGGTGCCAATCCTAAAAAGAAAAAAAAAAAACCTCTTCCATGCAGTGTCTGAAATCACAAAAGAGAAAGAGAACAGTAAATGAGGAATAGATATTGTAGATACTATTAATTGGTTCTCTTTAATAAATGGTTTGGGGAAAACCATACTGCGACATGCAAAAGAATGAAACATGATCCCTATGTTACATCATACACAAACATCAACTCAGAATGGATTAAGGGTTTAAATTTAAGACCTGAAATTATAAAACTCTAGAAGAAAATATAGGCAGTAAGCTCCTTGACATCAGTCTTGGCAATGATTTTTTGGTTTTGACATCAAAAGCAAAGGCAACAAGAGCAAAAAGTTTTAAAAACTGGGACAATATCAAAGTAAACATCTTCTGTTCAGTAAAGGAAACCATCAACAAAGCAAAAAGGCAACCTATGGAATGGGTGCACGTATTTCAAACCACATGTCCAATAAGGGGTTAATATTCAAAATATACAAAGAATTCATACAACTCAAAAAGTGTTCAATGTTACCAATTACCAGAAAAATGCAAATCAAAACAACATTGAGATATCATCTCACACCTATAGGACGGCTATTATCAAAAGACAAGAGATAACAGATGCTGGTGAGGATGCAGAGAAAATTCTCACAGTTGGTGGGAATGTAAACTGGTGCAGCCACTATGAAAATCAGTATGGAGTTTCCTCAATAAATTAAAAATAGAACTACCATATGATCTGGCTATCCCACTTTTGGGTATACATCCAGATGAAGTGTATCTCAAGAAATATCTGCACTCTCATTTTCTTTCTTTTTTCCCTAAAGCCCCCCAGTACATAGTTGTATATTCTTAGTTGTGGGTCCTTCTAGTTGTGGCATGTGAGACGCCACCTCAGCATGGCTTGATGAATGGTACCATGTCCGTGCCCAGGATTCGAACCGACGAAACACTGGCCGCCTGCAGCAGAGCTCACGAACTTAACCACTTGGCCACGCAGCCGGCTCCTGCACTCTCATTTTCACTGCAGCTTTATTCACAATAACATATAGAGATGAAGTATAGAAACAACCTATGTGATCATCAACTGATGAACGGATCGAGAAAATGTGATATATATATGGAATATTATATATGGATATATAATGGAATATTATTCAGCCTTAAAAGAAGGAAATCCTGTCATTTGCCACAACATGGATGAATCTGGAGGGCATCATGTTAAGCGAAATAAGCCTGACAGAAAAAGTCAAATACTACGTATTATCATTTATATGTGAAATCTGAAAAAAAAAAAAAAAAAAAAAGAAAGTAGAATTCATAGAAACAGAGAGTAGGAAAATGGTTGCCAGAGGCTGGGGAAGGGGAATTAGGGAGAGGTTGGTAAAGTGATAAAAACTTCCAGTTATAAGATGAATAAAGTGTGAGGACATAAGGTATAGCATGGTGAATATAGTTGATGACACTGTATTGCATAAGTGAAATTTTTTAAGAGAGTAGAACTTAAGTGTTTTCACAAAAAAGAAGAAAAGAAGATAAATATGTAAGGTGATGGATGTATTAACTAACTAAACGGGAGGAATCTTTTCACAATGTATAGGTATATCAAATCATCATATTGTACACTTTAAATATCTTACAATTTTGTCAATTATACCTCAATAAAGCTGAAAAAAAGCCCACACCTTTTCCCTATTTTTCAAGCCCCTATAAATCAGGATTTTTTTTTTTAACTGGCATCCAGATGTTATTTCTAATTAATGGTATGTAGCCAGGTCCCCAAAATCTCAATTTAATCCAATCAGTCTCACATCTGTATTGGGCTTCTGAATAACATTTTATCTAAGAAAGTTTTGCTGCTTAACAATTTATGAAAACACCACATAAAGCAATCCTGAAGGTTCTTCCAAGTTTCATTATTCATAACTCAGTGATTTGACAAAATCAACTAAGAAAATTAGTGAAAAGCCATTAATACGTTTTGTCACTACGGACCTGAGGAAGAGTGATTTCCATCAGTGGTTGGGGACTGGGGTCGTATTGTAATGGGTTGAGAGTGCAATGATGCTGAGAAAGTGAAGACAAAGTGTTTAAGCTCTTCCTTCAAGAAGTTTAGAGGTGAAGAGAAAGAAAAAATGGTTCAGGATCAAAGACTATGTTATTTTGGGAATACAGAAAAATGAGTTACTAGGTAGAGGGGGTGGGGTGCAGTGAATGGGAAGAAAGCACGGTTCCAGAGGGAGGAAACAGTCAATGGAACAAGACCCAGCCTCAGTGAATTCCAGATATTCTAGACGTTGAAGATACAGCCTTGAAGATGACCAATATTTTAGAAACTGAAATACACAAAATTAAAGAGGAAATTTGTATCTATAGAGACTGAGTAGGCGGAGGTATTGCATATTTTCTAACACTACAAAAATGCAGACATACAACTTTGCAGCATTTTCATAAAGTATTCAAGATAAAGAGATAATAGGAAAGTTTTGTTTAATCCACAACGATGATTTGATGCAGGAATATTTTCTATAAATAATAATGAGTCTGACAACATGTTTCTAATATCCTCTTTTAAGAACTTGTTGGATTTCCTTTCTACTAGAAACTTTCAACTTTAAAACAGCAAGTAGTATTTTTCTCCCTGAAACCTGTGCAGTGTTAGCAATGCGTTGAAGTTTGATTAAAAGGACAGTTAACGTAAACATAAATCCCTTAAAATATTTAGAGCACACAAGTCTCAACCCATTTTGTATTTATAAGACAACGTTTTAAAATAATTATCTCTTGAGAAAGGAGGCTGTTAGGTTGAGCAATGCCTTCTGTTCCCAATAGAGTACTAGACAAGCTGAATATATAAATCTGCTTTATGTTACTGTACCAATGGTTGATGTTCAATGGACTTTTGGTATTAGGACTATAAATATCTGACAACGAAACAAACATCATGTGCAAGAAAATTGACTGGAACTGAGGAAGGTGCTCTGAATAGCCCTCCATGCAATTATCTGCTCAATCTCTGAGACTTCTCCTTTGGCTTTGTGACTTTTGAGAGTGTGATGATTTTTCTTATGCAGTGCTGATTTGGAAGGACTTCAGGAGCGAGGCCTGTGCCCTCATTGTCCGCACTGATAGTTGTCAAGCCTGTTGTTAAAGCTCATGTGTGACGTTCATCCAAAAATCTATTTAAAAATGTTAAACCAACAATGATGAGGCCAATATTTATAACCTCCCTACTTCTCCAATAAAATTTTACCACTTCTTGTTGTTGGTTTGGAGGTTACCGATAAGATAATAACTGATCACAATCTACAAGCTCACTCTTCTCTTTCTTGCCCTTTTTTCTTTTCTCCATCCCTCTCTCTACGCTTGACCTCTCATTCCAGAGTACAAAAGGAAATATTCACCACCACCTGCCAGGGGTGATGTTTAAGAAAACAGAGGCTGGAATTAAAATCCTGAACATGGCTATGGATAGTGAGGATTTCTCACTGTTTGTTTTTTTCATCCTTTTTAAGTCAGGAGCAATATTTTATAATCTACTTGAAAAGGCATGGAGAACAATCACTGAAGACACAAATGATCAAATGTTACACTGTGAAGCTCTGATGATAGCTGTTGAGGAGAGGACAGTAAAAGAGTGCAGTCAAGGTGAAGCTGTGCAGAGGAGATGGACCTTGTGCAGGAACTTGGAGAATGAGGAGGTAGATGGATGGCAGAGGGCAGAAGAGCAAATGTATTAAGGACTCCGTTTCTCCCCTTTAGACTACTGGCTGATTGAAACTACCATCACTGCTGTGATAAGGTAATGGAGAATATCATCTTAAAGTGGCTTACTTTTAGGGAGGCAGCATTGTTTAAAGCAGGGGATCTAAACTGGTGACCATGTGCCGGGCTGCAAGAGGTCCGTGAAATATCTAAAATATAATGCAAAATTTTATAAAAATAACTTTTTTTTCCTGGGGAATGATGTGTCTGACAGAATGTTATTTAGGAAAGTTGGATCTGATTCCATTCTACACCAGCAACTCTCCTTTTTAAAGTTTAGGAAACCAGGCCCAAATGAGTGACACTATTTGCCTGTTGTCATAGCTAATGAGTAACTACTCCTAGATTACCCCTAAAGCCCTGTTGTCTAGTCAGTGCTCTAGTATCCCCATATCCACATCTTCCTTTGCTGGAACATCTGCTGATGGTCATTATATTAGTTTCTTAGGACTGCTATAGCAAGTACCGCACGCTGAGTCACTCACAAGTCTGAAATCAAGATGTTAGCAGGTCCATGCTCCCTCTGAAACTCTGGGTAGAAGCCTTCCTTGTCTCTTCGTAGCTTCTGCTGGGGGCCATCAATCTTTGACATTACTTGGCTTGCAGCTGCATCACTCCAGTCTCTCCCTGTGTCACACATGGCATTCTCCCTGTGTGTCTGTGTTCACATGGCATTTTCTTCATTTAAGGACAAGAGTCATATTGGATTAGGGCCCGCTCTGATAATCTTATCTTAACTTGATTACATCTGCAAAAACCAAATAAGGTCACATTCACAGGTACTGAGATTTAGAACATCAGCTTATCATTTTGGGTAACACAATCCAACTCATAAGGGTAATCTAGATTCCTCTCCATTTTCCTCCCTAAAATAACTGCTCACCTCTAACTTTTTTTTTCCTGAGGAAGACTGGTCCTGAGCTAACATTTGTGCCCATCTCCCTCTGCTTTATATGTGGGATGCCTGCCACAGCATGGCTTGACAAACAGTATGTAGGTCTGCACCCGGGATCCCAACCATTGAATCCCGGGCTGCCAAAGCAAAATGAGTGAACTCAACTGCTGTGCCACTGGGCTGGCCCCTCCCCTCTACCTCTGCAAAGCTATTATTCCCAAAATAATTGAATTCATCCTACTGAAACTTCATCAATTGAGTTTTAGGTCAATCATTTTGCTAAGTCATCAGCAAATCATCCTGAATTCAAGGGAGTATGATGTGTTATCAGTCTACATTTTGAAGTTTAGTCAAACTTAGAAAGCTTCTCAATGGGTTCTGGTGTATCGACTCTGAATTACTGACAAGTAGTCTCTTGGATCTCCACACATCTGACATCTGACATAAATAAACAACAATATTTTTTCTGGCTTGCTTATGAGCGTATCTTGAGGAGAAAAGTCAAAGTCTTCCTGAAAGAAAGATGTATTACACCTATTGCTTTCTCCATCTACAAAGCTAGTCACTTCATCATAAAAGGAAATTAGATTGGTCTGCCATTATTTCTCTTTCCTAAGGCTGAGTTGACTATTATCCAATCCTCTCTGTTAGTTTGGGAATCCAAAGAGTGCAAACACAGACAAACACAATATTTTGCTTAAAATGTAAGGCTTCCCAAATTTTATGTGCTTTTTCCCTATGTGGTAGCTATTTTGACCCTCTTAGATAAATGGGTAATTTTGACCTCTTTGGCCTCGATAAGAAACTTCACAATTCTCATGGGAAATTAGAAAGTTCAGACCATTCTGATTCACAGAAAGAATCTATCACTCTAGCTTATTACTTCCTTAAATTCCCCGAAAACTCTCTTGAGACCATTTGTTGAACTGCGCAAGAGTAACTAATATAAAGAGAGGGCATTAAAACTTAGACGACAGAACAAGTAGTCTACACTGAATAGGTGAATTGCTTAATTGCTCTGAAACATCATTTATCTACTTTAATGTTATAATGTAAAAGCTGAGTATTGATATATTAACTATCTTTAATATTGGAAAAGAATTTCACTCAGGTTGAGTGAGATTATGCTATTTTCACTCACATGAGTTTTGACCTTACAATGATACTCTTAGTGAATTCAGGAAGAATAAAATTTTGTTCACTAAATTTCACTAACTACAAATTACCTGAAACCTTTGGATTATCTAGAAGGATATTAGTAGCTTGTCACTGTGTATGGCATTTGCCTAGGCACATGGCTGAGTGTGAAGGGGTCCTCCTAAATTTGCTTTGAAAGGTAATTTGAACCATTTAATTCCACCTTGGAAACTTCTCTTCTGAGACCAGATTCCTTCTGAGAGCAAATTTCACTTTCTTGACCTTAGATTAAAGGCTGTCTGTTGACCTTCTCTCTTCTCATCTCCCTTTTCTACAACAGGTATGTGGCATTACTGTCTACATGTGTCTCCTTTCATGGCTTTATTCCCTATCATGTCTTCTCATTCATCCCACTTGTTGGCCTCTCAAGTAACTCCATTCATCACATTTCTGGCAAAGACTTCCTGAGGTATCATGAATGGTCATTAAGTTACTGGACATTCAGACTTGGCTGTGTGTTCCAATAATTGCAACTAACAGATGGTAGGAAACTGGGCAATCTGAAATTTTTAAACCCTGTTTTATTTTCAAATTCCACATGTACAGCATCTATATCTCCACCATTCAGTTCTTGGCTTTATTTGTTTTTTCAAGATTTGCAACTATCTGAAACAGCAGAAGACTGATTTCTCAGCAATCTGAACAAGCATGAGTTTGACTCTTGCAAATATTCAGAATTACCTCTGCATGTGCATCAAAATATGAACCAAAGCTTAGCAATAGAGTGAAACAACCAGATACTTTAGCAAAAACAGGTATACCTCTCAAGGATGATAAAATAATAAATCAGTATTAATCTGATAGGAAAATATTCTTTCAAAATGAGGAACATGGTGGACCCAATTTCAGTGAGAAAAAATCTCAGATTGATTATTGGACATTGAATGGGTAAAACAAACACTTGTTGCTTTGAATTTTTTATTGCTTTTATTTTTATTTTTGCTCTTAGAACAACGTCCAAATTCCTTAAAAAGGCCCTCTATACTTTCAGCCCTTCATACCTCACCCCACTGCAACCTTGTATTTTATGTGCCAGCAAACTGAACTTCTTACATTTCACAAATACAATGTGCTCTCTCAATTCTAAGCCCTTCCATAGATTGTTTTGATTTACCTAGAATAGTTTTCTCCTCTGTCTTTACATTTCTATTTCCTTAAGATTTTACTTAATGTGTAATTTCTTCCAAGAAGATTTCCCTAACTCACTAACTGTGTGAAGAACCACGTTCTCTACTCCCATAAGACATTCAACTGCCCATAACATGCACTTGACACCAAGTATTGTGATGACCTGGCTCCTTTCTCAATCCTTTCTTGTCCATGAACTCCATGAGAGCAGAGACCAACTTGTCACACTAATCAATACATGTACAAGTACACTGTCAGGTACATAAACAATGCTTAATTATTATTTGATGAGCAAAAGCATGAACAATTAAGTAGGTAGAAAGAGATTTGTTTTCCAAAAGAGAAAAATCTCATAAAATACTTAGACTACTCAGTTGAAAAAATATTCACTTAAGTTAGCATTCATTGAGGCATGACCTCAAATTTGTATCTTCAGCGTTGATTTTTCTCTTGAAATCCAAAATTATACATCCAAATTCCTCTTAAACATCTTCAGTTGGATGTCTGCTTTCAAACTGAACATATCCAGAGATTTTTTTGACAGTCGTCCCACAAACCTGCTCTACCTGCAGTCTTTCCCATCTCTGCTTTGGCAATTACGTAGGCAAAAGAGCATCTGTCAATTTGTCAAGCCCAAAATCTTGTAATCATCTTTGATTCTTCTCTTTCAACTATGCCCAAATCCAGTGCATCAGCAGTTTCTTAAATCCACCTTAAAATACACCCAAATTTGGCAATTTCTCATTGTTTCCCAAGCTTTCTTCTCCTCTTTCCTGTATTATTCCAATGGGCTCCTAACTGGTCTCCTTGTTTTCATTCTCGTCTATTTTCATTCTGTTCTCACAGAACCAATGACTTTTTAAAACATAAGTCAAGCCACGTCTTCCCTGTGCTCAAAATCTTCCACTGGCTTCTCACTGAGAATACAGATGACACTCTAGTCTTCTTAGCCTCTCTGATCTTTCTTCCCACTCTCTCCATAACCCAACTCCAGTGACAGTGGTGTCCTTGCTGCTCCATTAATGGGTCAGACCTGCTTCCACCTCAGGGCCTTTGCCATTTATATACCCTGCCCCAGGAAAGGTCTTCCCTCAGATATCACACTCCCTCACTTCCTTCAAGTCTTTGCTCAAATGTCACTTTCTCAGGAAGGCCTTTCTGGACCACTTTTTTAAAAACTCCAATTGCTTTTCTATCATTTCTGTTTTCCTTTTTTTTTCTTTTTTAACCTGGTACACTTCACCTTCTAATGCATTATATTATTTACTGTTTATTTAGTTTCTCATCTGTCTCCTCCCACTGGAATAGAAGTTGAATGCAACAGAGATTGTCGTCTTTTTTGTTAACTGCTGTGTTCCCAATGGCTAGAACAGCCTTAGTGTATAACAAGTATTCAGTAATATTTGTTAAAGAATGAATGTTAGAGCCCTAAGGCTCTAACATAAATAAGATCTGGCCCATGCCTACAAGAAGCTTATACTAAGGAAAACCTTGGGAAAGGTTCTTATCATTCCCAATGAGATAAGAATTTCTGCAGAGTAACATTCTAATCTTTCTATCAATTTAGTTTGTTTTAACTTTAAAATATAGATGTTCAATGTGGCCTCCAGGTAGCAGCTGACCTATGAAAGGCGTAAGCTAGAATCCAATTGTCAAGATAATTCTGCCTAGTCAAGTTGAACGATCTTTTATCCTTGAATTTAAATATCTCAGACCTATGGATATTTTTTTTCCATAATACAAATTGCTCCCAAGCTCTCCATATGATTCTCTTTCAAGAGGCAATTTTGTGATTTTGTGTGCTTCATGGTTTTTTGCAGCCCTGAAATTCTAAGATCCCCTCACTCTGGGGCAGTTACGTATCTAGGCAAGAAGTTTAACTGTGATTCAGTAATAACTGACTTTTATTTTTCCAGGCCACGGCTTCAGGGAAACTCTTTCCCCAGTGGCTCCTGAATGTGGAACAAGTATTGCCTGGCCACAGGTGTGCTTTGCCATAGCTGGTAGTGAAAGAAGCAGTAATTCTCAAAGAAGGATAAGTATAGAGTGAATTAGCTGGCTTCGTTCAGAGAACATAGCTCAAAAAACAGGCACCATCTGTAGTACTCACTCCCTACTTTTCAATGTTGGAACCCCATTAAAGAAACCACTAGAGCACTGGCATAAATATTTCAAACAGAAGTTTGCAGAAAAACACTGTTATTGGAAAACAATACACTTGGCAACTTACTATTTGATCAAACCCTAAGGAAGATAATTCAAGCCAAAGCATTTCTCATCTACATGATTTGCTGGGAGAGGATTTTCTTGCTTTATTTTGTTTAAGCCATATGGCTATCTAAAAATCCATACATTTAGTGTCTAGGAACTAACTAAATTTATAACCAAACAATCAATCTTTCTTGATTTGTTTCCAGGTATTTTGAAATTGGTAAACACTGGCTTTAAATTGACTTGGTCGTGGCCAATTTACATTGGGGCTAGTTGTGGTCATTAGGGAATTCCACCTTAGATAAATCCTTTGTTGCCACAACCCACAATAAAAACACTATAAATTGAATGGAGATTTGTCATATTGCTATTTACACTCTAATGGGCTTAGTGGTTGTTAGAACTGTGGCGGAGCAACCAAGGGACAAGCCAAGCCAGGCTACCATCCTCTGCTGAAGTGCTGGCAGCAGCCCAGCTCTGGTGACACACAAATACAAAAAGTTGTTCTCTGCCCCCCTCACTCTTTCAAACACTGGGGCAATATACAGAGTGGTTTGATTACCAACTGTGAAAAAACAAGAAAATAAAAGAGAAGAAAAGTTGAGCTATAAAGTCAAAATAATCTCCACTCCAGATATTTATGCTAGTTCCATCTAGAAATTTAACTTTTCTTAAGGGCACTACATAAAATAGCTTTTTCCTAAATGGTATTCCACAAATGAAATTGAGAGGGACACAGGCAAACTTTTGTATTTGGGGAAAGAAAACGCAAGACATATTTCAGGGTGTATTCCCTCATTAGAGAAGGCATAATTCACCCTAAAGCTTCACATCTCTTGCATGCTTCCAGAATGGAGCCTAGAGAAGGACCCTGACATAGCTCCTGGTGCTCACCCATGCCCATCCCAACACTGAGTGTGTCTGCAGGTGCTGCGGGTGCCCCAGTGTGTGGGCATTCACACGCTGAGGTTCTGCATGGTCATGGCAGAGACCCAAGGGCTGCAAAATCACGACAACCTTTCTCTCCTTGAACTGGATTGGAATTCTTTAGCCCAGAGGTTTAATTTCTTTCTTTCCAGGATGGCTAGCACCTTAAGGCACTTCATTTCTTCTCCCCATTTTCTTTCATTCTCCTTTCCTTCTGCTTCCTTGTGTTCTTTTTTCTTTCCTTTCAACTCCCCATGGAAGCTATTTTGTTAAGACAGATTGGGGAAGTATATGTGAAAGCCTCCTTAGATTCAGAATTTTATTCAAGCAACAAGAAGTTATTAAGCACTTACAATAGGCCAGGTATTGTGAGAGTTAATAGAAATAGAAAGATGACAAAGACAAAGATTTTTCTTCCAGGAAGTGACCGAGTGGGTAATTACTCATGACTGTGGGTCATAAGCTGGTAAGGTCCATACTTTACACAGTGTGGCAGATGCTACGAGTTGCCTATCTCATATCCATATCCACTTCTACCTGGTAAATTGAGTCCAGCAGCCAAATGTGCAGTCCTAGAAAATTACTCTGCTTTCCTGGCGTCTCTTACAGCCAGCAGTGGCCACATGACTCAGTTCTGATCAAAGAAATGTACCTGAAAGTCTGCTGGGTTTTTCTAGGGAAGCTGCTTTGTTTTCAATAAAAGAATATAGATGTGGCTGGAGCCCTTCTTTCCACCCTCTTTCTGAGTCAAGGTTTAATGTCTGAAACTGTAGCAGCTTATTTTGACCATGAGGTGAAAATCCAACTGTCTAACAATTGTGGCGTCAAGAATTAGAAATAGCCTAGGTCCTTAATGAAATTAGTGATCCTGTGAACCAACTTATCCCTACCTACATTCAAACATCTTCTGAAAATAGATTCAGATTTGTTTAAACTAATTGCAAATAGACTTTTCTGATAATTGCATCTAAAAACAAATTCATAGCAAGTTGATGTGGTTGCAAGTTAGATTGTGTAGAGTCCGATAAGGTTTCTTGTAGTGGCGATCTGAAGGTCTTTCAGGAGCCAGTCACTGGATCTCTCAACTGGAAGAAGAAACCTTCTGAGAACTCTTGAAAGAAAGGAAAGTAAGAGGTGAAAACTTACTGAGAAGATGAACAAATGTAGGCACTGTAAATAAAATCTGCAGCCCGAAAGTCTATCATTTGAGATATTCTCATTGGCTTGAAGATATTGCTTCCATAAGCTCTGTTTTAAAAGAAAATAATTCTAGAAGAGATTAGTCATTAGGCGATGGCAACATGACATAGTGTCACTGTGCCTCTCGGAGCCTCAGTCAATTGATCTCAGTCAATGAGTTATTGATACTGGCTTTGCAGAGAAGTTGATAAAGCTAAAGATTATATATATAACATGCCCAGCAAATGGCTGGTACATGGTAGTCCCTCCAAACATGTTAGCTATATTAATTATTGTTATTAATTATTTTATTATTGTTATTGTCATTAACTTAGCAAGGATTGGATTATTAGGTTGTTGTCAAGATGACAGTGAGCCCAGAGAGGAGGAAACAGCAGGCAGGGACATTTTGCTGAATGAGAATAAAGCATTGAAGGGAGAAACTTTTCTGTTTCCTCCACAGCTGTGGACAGAGTTTTCCCCCTTATTCTTTGTGAACCGGAAAGTTGAGAAGTCATTGCTAGAGGAAACTGACCCACATATGCAGTGCCAGTTAGCAACATTGCCTTAGTAAATGATAAACATGGAGCTTAGTCTAGTGAGAGTTGCATGGTGTTTTTAAATGAGGGTACAAAGATGATTCTGAGTTTTGATTTGTTCGCTCATATTTTTTAGTCTGAATGATTTGGTATATGGTAACACCATTCACTGAGACAGCGAGTCCTGGGGCAGGAGCAGGTTTGAAGAAGGAAGGAGCTTTGGGTTAGGGGAAGCTGGGTTACTCTGAGGTACCTGCAGGAGACTCATGTGGGCCCATGAGGGAATCTGACAACAGGAAAAATAAGGACAGAAGATGGTTCCATACCAGACCCAAGCACTACCTCATCTTAAAGAGCCAAATGAGAAAAAAAGATTAGCAAAGGAATTAGAGAATAAGCATCAAGAAAAAGAGAAAGATGGGGCCAGCCCCGTGGCCAAGTGGTTAAGTTCGTGTCCTCCGCTGCAAGCAGCCCAGTGTTTCATCGGTTCAAATCCTGGGCGCAGACATGGCACTGCTCATAGAGCCATGCTGAGGCGGTGTCCCACATGCCACAACTAGAAAGACCCACAACTAAGAATATACAACTATGTACCGGGGGGCTTTGGGGAGAAAAAAGGAAAAAAATAATCTTTAAAAAAAAAAGAAAAGCAGAAAGAAAATAAGTAGAATTTAGGATTATTAAGCAAAAGTAGTTAAGAATTTTAGAGAAAAGGACATGGTAGACATAAATGCATAACGATAAAGTGTATTTGAAAGATCTGCTTTCTTTAGTCATTGTGCTATATGTGAAATAGAAGATAATAAAATTTCTATAAAGATTTTCACTTAATCATGAAAGGAACTATATATACTAAAAAGCATGTTACTTTTTATCACATTCAACAGCTCATAGTTCAGTTCCATTAAAATGAGCAAATATTCTACCAGATCACAGTATTAGATAAAATGAGTACTTCGTGATTTGCACTTGAATTTGTAAAATTGCCAGAATAAAAGAAGTATGTCCTAAAGGTAATGAGACTTGTTTTTATAAATACATCGTCCAAATAAACATTGCCTTTAATTTCAATACTAGATAGATTATGCATTTGCTCCATTAATATTGCCCTTACTTACAATGATTAAAGCATTTGGGAGATATTACTTCAGAGCAGCGAAAGCAGAGAGCATAAATTTTGGATTTATATATCCCTAAATTTGAAATCTTACATTACTTTTTGCTATGTGACCTTGAGAATGTTACCTAAGCCTTGAAGCTTCATTATTTTCATCTGAATGATAGTTGAATTTTATTACGTAATATAGTATGAATTAATTAGCTAATATGGTGTCTGGAAAATACCAGAACTTTAGAAAGTTCTTGTTGATACTGGTATTATCAGCCCCAAGGTGCTTGGTAACACCTCATTTCTTTGTAATTGTGTATCATAACTGTATGTCAACTCTACTTCTTGCCATCAAAAGAATAAGTAATTTTTTTGGTTGTTTGTTTGTTTTTTTTTGTTTTGAAGAAACCCATATATATTTGATTGTGCATCAAATCTCTGGGGAAATACACAGGAAACTGATGATGCTGGTTGCATCTATGAAGGGAACTGAGTGGGAGGGTATGGGGTAGGTGGGAGGCTTGCTTTTCACTCTGTTATACCCTTTCATATCTTTTGATTTGCACTATGCACATTTTGCTTTTTTTATTTTATTTTATTTATTTATTTATTTATTTATTTTTATTAATGTTATGATAGATTACAACCTTGTGAGATTTCAGTTGTACATTTTTGTTAGTCATGTTGTGGGTACACCACTTCCCCCTTTGTGCCCTCCCCCTAACCCCCCCAGAATAAGTAATTTTTAATCATCCATCTTATTCCATAGATTTGGTTCTGAATGACTTTGAGTGCTCTCTAAAAATCAAATCCATTTTCAAATAGGTGAAGAGCGAGCACAGTTGCTAAACTCTTACGAATGTCTCAAAGAATATGAAAGAAGTTTCAAAAAGATAGTTCAAAAATATTTTGGGTCGTGTCAGCATTGTTGCAGTAAATATAAACTCTCCCAAGTTACCTCTTTAAAAAGCCAAAAATAACTCAAACATAAAATAATATTTTTGAAAGTAAGATAAATCCTATTACCTTATAGCCATACCTAACAAACAAGCTTTTAAAGAAAGGAAAAAACCTTAGGCTGAAAGTTAACTATATATAGTCAGTGGAAATATTTGTCCCAGGTATCCTTCCACCACATGATTTGTTTGGTAGGCACAATTATTCATGTAACATTTCAATGTTCAAGGCGGTAGACATTTCAAAAAAGAAACGAATATGATGAACTTGTATTGTACTGAACCCATTTTCATGCCCAAATCTTTGTTAAAATATATATCAATTAAAGACAAATAAGAATTAACGCTTTTTTTTTTTTTGAGGCAGATTAGCCCTGAGCTAACATCTGTGCCCATCTTCCTCTATTTTATATGTGGGATGCCTGCCACAGCGTGGCTTGATAAGCAGTAGCGTCAGTCCATGCCCAGGATCTGAACCGGCGAACCCTGGACCACCAAAACAGAGCCTGCAAACATAATTGCTGTACCACCAGATGCCTAGGACTCAGAGTTTTACAAAACATTCTCTCACAAGGCTGTGAATTCCTCCATGAGGTAGATATCCTTGAAGACAGTGACTATATCTTCCATTTCTGTAAGTCAATTTCCTAAATTAGTGTTTGAAACAGAGTAGGCATTCAACAAATATTTGTTGAATCAAATTCCATTGAATTCTCTTAAGATCAGGGATGGGGAAAAGGAAAGGACTTTCTGCTCTGTCATACCTGTTCACCTGAGAGAAACATATTACAGCTAATTAAACATTTCATCATGTTCCAGGATCTCATTTTAAAATGAACTTAGTTGCCTAGAGTAAAAATTTAAAATCATCTTTACTTCAGAAAAAGAATTAAAAATAAATCACCTGAACAAAATCTAACTCAAATGAGTTGAGATTTTCCATAATTTGCATTCATGAAATAAATTATGGAGTAGTTTTGTTGATCTTTTATCTGTCAGATACATAAAACTCTCTGAAAGATTGTGTCTCTTTGTTGTGGCTCCGTCTCTTGCCGACTTTAATGAAACAGAAAGCTTAGAAAATATTTAAGGTAATTCTTTTTCAAATTCATGGTGCTGTCTCTTTCATCATGCTTCTTTTTCTGAATAACAAAAATATTAAGGAATTCATTATTGATAAAAGCAATGCTCAGATGTTTTGGCAGGAAAAATGAGCCTTCTAATACAAATTTGACTTTTATTACTTCTTATATTTGCTTAGCTGTTCTACAAGTAATAATAGGTGCGCATCAGCCGTAATTCAGTTTGCACGGGGCGGAAAATATGCCTACAGTGCCGGGTATGCAGAATTGCTAAGCATAAGGCCAAATGTCAGCATCAAGACAGGATCTTGATGAATCATCATTGATCATTCTGTTATTGATGTTTTCTCCTGACATATATGGTGATTTCTCTTCATTGATTCCCTCCATGACCTTGGACCATTCACAATTGCTCTAATTCCGTGTCCTCATCTGAAAGGGGACGAATGATAAAAGGGACAAGGAAATGATGGGAAAAGATGACAACATGGACCAACCACATACAGAGAAGGGAAAGTGAACCCAGTCAATTTCTTTGGAGTGTTCCACGAATACAAAGCTTTACTGACTATTCAGGTTCTGTACAGGCTCTCATCCTATCTTCTTATTCTTCTTGAAAACTTAACTTGGAAGTTAAGCACAAGACGGAAAGTTGTCTAAAAAGAGCAACAACAAACATTAATAGAATCAACTCTCAGTTCTCTTACGGCAGACTATCCTTGGCAAATCTTGCCAGTAAAAACAATATTCCACTTCACTGCTTACTTTGTTAACAGCTCACATCTATTTACCCTTAACTGGGCATGCAGCTTGCATTCAAGCTCTGAAGTCATTTAGAAATGTGAAATTCATAGACTGTTGTGGATGGAAGGGCCTTTAAAAATCATCTAAGCCTGTCATCAATGTGAATGACTCTCAGAAGCTTGAACAATCCCAGTGATGTGGAACTCACTACTCCCTGAGGTGACTTATTTTGTCTTTGGACCAAGTCCCTGCTCTGGGAAGAGGGAAAATAATAGTTGCACTTTAGCTACATTTTTATGCCAGTCTGATGCACAAAGTCTCCTTTTCTAGCCGATAGTGGGTTGCGGGGAGGAATTGAGAGCAATTAAGTAGGGAAATGGACAGTTTCCTATTCAGATTGTTTTGACAAATACAAGCCCAAACCTTCAAAACAATCAGAGTAAAGAAAAGTTTCTTAATATCGTAAACAACCAAGTATCAATATTAATGAAACTTCTTTTCCAAAACCAAAGTAAAAGATTGTCATAGACACTATCTGAAGTTAGCCACAGTGTAGTCTCATATTTTCACTTTGTTACATGGCCTTAAGACACGACCTCTAAGACAAAGCATGAACATGTGTCAGGAAATTTATCTTCCCTTCTTTCCCTGGCCCCTATCAAAGTTCTGTCTAGTTCCTGATACATACACAAACCCTTATTCCATCTACATCTCCCCAAAACTACAATGCTAATTCTTCTTTCCTTTCCATTCTTTGTCCTCCTAATTCTCAAAAGACTATCTCACTGTTGCTATCTCTACTTCTTTGCTACTCTTTCACTCTTTAGCTCACTGTCACTTGACTTTCATCCTCACTCTTGGGCTAGTGCTACTGATATAACACCAATCGGTTCCTAAATGGGAAATCCAAAGAACATTTTTCAGATCTTAAGCCTAACAGATTTCAATGGTGAGCCTTATTCTGTTGATTGCTAGCTTTGTCTTGAATCCTATCACTTAGTGCCTGTTATCTCTCTACCCTCAACTTTGTGTTTTGTTCTGCCTCTCCAATAAGTATTGGTACTCTCCAAGGATCCACCTTTGGCAATTTTATCTGTTGTTTCATATGCTGTCCTTGAGAAGTTCCATCTATTTTGAGTTTTCACTATTGCCTTCATAGCTCTACCCCTGACCTCTCCCACAAGCTTCAGGCTCATTTTCCCCCATGAAGGGAATGAAATATGAGATAATATTTAAAGGATAAATAAGGATTAGAGAGGAGACACGGATGAAAGGATATCTGGAGGGGAAAATAAAATTACAAGAAGATAGAAAAATATATTTGAAAGATCGCAAGAAGTAGAAGAAGTGGTATATCCAAAGAATTAAATGAAGATAAATTTCACTGAAGAATAGATAGAGAAAAGGTTGAATTGAGAAATCAGGAGGGTGAGAAAGAAGAACTAGGTCATATGAGGCTTTGTAACCCATGTAAATGAATTTGGACTTTATTCTAAGGGTAACTGAAAAAAGGAACAGACAAAGGAATTATATGACCATATTTTCATTTTTATTAAGATCTCAATGTTAATACATAGATTGGATCAAAGGGAAAAGGGAGGGACATGGAGCATTCACGAGAGTATTCAGAAATCCATTCAAGAATTGGACTAAGAGGTAGAGAGTTGATAAGTATAAATTCGGACTTTATTTATTAAGCAAAATGGATAAGACTTCATTGTTGATTGGATAAAGGACAGGAAGGAGTCAAGAAACATATCCAAGATTCTAAGAAGGATATCTTGATGGATGCTGCCACCTTTCACTGACAGGGCAAGCTGGAAGGAGAGAAAGTTCGAGGCCAAAAATATGAGTTAAATATTTCAATATAAATATCAAACTATCTTCTAGACATCACCCTTTGATTATCCCATAGGCATCTCAAAATAAATAAGCCTAAACTTCACAAAAGAGTGTGTGAGGAAGATTCATTAAAAGAAAAAGGAAATTTGATGTGCTATTACTAGGGAGGGTGGAATGCAAACTGAACAAGCAAAAAAATAGCAATTGTCCTTATTTTGCTCTCAAAAGTCACCGTTCCCCCTCTAGTTGAGTCCTATATGTTCTGTGGGCCAAAGTCGTTTTTGACGTTTCCTAAATTTCTCATTAGTCTCTTTCTAAGAATGCAGCCTTTACCTTGCAGTGAGGCTGTTCTTTCTAAAGAATCACTTTGACACCTTACTCTCTTGCCCTCAGATCTTCACTAGTTTCCCATTGTCTGCGAAATGATATGCAAATTCCTCAGGCCCTTTGTGATCTGTCTTCTCCCTTACTTTTCCCGGTTGGCTTGGCCAAATTTCTTCATACAAAGCCCTTAAGTGGCCATGACAGCTTGCCAATCCACCCAACAAGCTTTGAGGCTTTCCTGCTTCCTTGCTTTGGATCATGCTGCATTCCATTTTATCCACCTGCAATGCTATCTTTCAAAGTCCAGTTCAGATATGAACATATACCCTTGAAGCCTCCCCACATCACACCTATCAGAAGTGATGGTGTTCTTCTCAGAATTCTCGTACAAACACATTATGGAATTCATCCAGGCTAGAACCAGCACATAGATAGACAAGGACAAGAGGGAGCATTAGCTCAAGCAACTAATTATTTATAAGCGTTTGACTTATTTCAACAATCTCCTGTTTACTGGTGATGATGTTGAACAGCCCTGTGCTCCTGGAAGTCAGCAAAAGTTGAGAAATTCCACCACTCCCTTATTATAGGAGCTCATAGTAAAAGACCACCTGCTAGCATATTCCAAGATAAGTCCAATCTCCATCCTTTCTCAGTAACTCAAATGAGACCCAGCTCCACGCTTCCCCGTGACTCTCTCATTTACTTGCCGTCATAAAGCTGTTTTCTCTCTCTTCTTTGAGCCATTGCTCACTATTGAATGCTCTCCCCATTGTAATAGCCTAAAAAAAATCATCTCCTTACTTGTCCTGTGAATTTTGTCTTTCACACCGGCTTGTTTTTGAAAGACTGAATACACAAATGGACAAAGACCAGACCCCACATTAAAATAGAACTCTGACCCACAACCTGCAGCAACCTGCCCCAGGAACCAACCCATTATCTGCAGTAACCAGCCCAGAAAGCCAGCCGCCTACAAACCAGACTTGTAGGAATTCAGACTGCCATGGCTAGCAACAATTCAGGAAGCCAAACAGTAATCCCTGTAACAACTGGCCCAAACTGGCCAGGATTTGATTAACTTCCCTGTCAGTTTTTTTGTCCCTGCTTCCAATTTAGGACCCACATGAGACAGCCAAATATGCATCCCTGACTAATCACACAGGATGCCCTGCTTCTAGTTGGCCAGCCTTCCCCACACCAACAGCCTCCAATCAGGGCATACCTGAAGCCTTTCCTTTTTCCACTATAAAGCTTTCCCACCCTTCTGCCTACCTTTGAATCTCTGCCTAAAAGCAAGTGACTGTGTCTCACTTTCTTGCTATAACAAGCTCAGAATAAACAGCCTTTGCTTGTTCTCATTTGGTTGGTCTTCGTTTATTTCCGTAGTTTGACAGAATTGTGCTAGTTAATTTCTAAATCACTTTGAGTGAATAATAATGTCACAAAGCATGAATGTATCAAAATTATTTCACGACAACCTTCCATAAATGGTGAAGCATTTGCTCCTGCTCTTTTGCATATATATTAATCAAGTACCTTTATTTTAATGCATTGTTTTTAAAGATATAAAATGAGTAGATTAGTAAATATGATGGGAGTTGGAACCAGTAGCTAATTTCTTTAATTCTCTTATTTCAAATATATACTGCCATCTAATTGTTTATTTTCAATAACTGTTTGGCAGGAGTTCTTTTCTTACTCAGTTATAACAGTACATTTTTCAGTGAGATTGATAGTATATTATGCCATCTTATTTTCAGCAGATTAATATGATTTAATTAAGAATAAATGTTGGTTTAAATCATTCCAACCCAACCTCCAAATATTTTGCAGTCAACTGTTTCCCATAAAGGTGTCTGTGGAACAACTGAACAAATTTATGGTAATCTCAAGAAAGTACCTTGGTTGAATGGTTTCAGACCTATTTTGCTTTTTACTCTAGCTAAATACTATTTCAAGCTTTGCAAGATAAATTCTTGTCATCTGAGGAAGAACGTTCATTTTTATTGCTTCCTTCATTTTCTCCTACTGTGGCAGTTCTGCCTGTTCTCCTCAGATGGAAGAGTAAATGATAATGGCAATAATAATCCATGTCACGCTAGGGGAGCAGCATCTGTTAAAAGCCCTCTAGCTTTTCTGCAGCTCCAGCATGAGAGGAATATATACATTAGTTATCATGTGCTAATTTTCATCTTACGGGTAATACAGGAGATTGGTTACCTCTACTGAAACTTCAAAATCCAATGAGTTGATGAGGATTAAAAAGATTATATGATCAATTATATTTAATTTTTTAATTTCAATTGGTTTTCTAGATCTAAAAAAAATGACAAAACAAAAGGCTTTGCCATTTTCACTTCTAGTCAATTTCTTTCCCAACAGGTTGCTGTTTTGATTTAACCCCGAGTTGTTTTGAGTGTTAAGGTTGGAAAGGCAATAGAGAAAGAGACATTTTTTGACAATTGCTTGAAGTAAGCATGAAAATGAACATGGAAAATTTTCTATTGCCGCGTAAGCATATGTCATGGAAGAAATGTCAGCCAAACTCTCCTGCAGAGAAGAATCGATAATGTGCATCACTAGATGGATCTGAGAGTCCACACCTACCACCCAAAAGCTTAAGTGCAAGAGGCAGGAGCTCACGAGCCTCAGCCAGATAAAGAGCTCCTAGCAAAACCAGTTGCTCCATGACATTAAGGTCCTAATGATTATGATTATTTTTTATCATTTTAAAGAACAGACTCATTAACGAACAAAATAAACTAAATCTACTCAAATTTGGTCCTTAGATCACATCTGAGTTCAGGTTTTGGATATTTGGATGTACATCACTGTTGTCATCAGAATCCTTTTCATTATTAAGCGTGCTGTGTCAAATCATGTACAAACTTTGTAGACCTGGTACCAGTTTTCTCCATCTCTATAATCTAAGAATGACATGGTTACATGAATACAAGGCACAGGATATATCACTTTTGATCTAGTATGTACTTTACTAAACAATTCAAGAGAATACAGCTCTAAAATAACTAGAATGGTTCTTGTTTAATGGGTATAGAGTTTCAATTTTGCAAGATGAAAAGTGTTCTGGAGATTGGTGCTTGCACAGTAATGTGAATGTGCTTACTCCTGAACTGTACACTTAAAAACGCTTAAGGTGGTAAATTTCATAATCTGCATATTTTACCATACTTAAAAATAAAAAAATAAAATAATTAGAAGAGGGTATTTAATAATTACTAGCTTAATAAAGTCCCAGAATATGCCCCTCCCCCATGTGTACAAATAGTCATATGAGCCTATTGAATCTCATTTAATTTCTAGTCTTAACTTTCATTTGTCTTGAAAATCGTATCTAAACCTCTTTCCCAATATCTTACGAAATGAACTACATATTAAACTGACATTTCCAGATTGTCCAGCAATCAGGGGCAAAGTTACTTTTCATTTGGATCAGCTAAGAATTTCTCTTTCTTCAGGAATTTCTTACTGCTTTATGTGAAGTCACTGAGTTATTGATGAGAAAGAAAAAGAAATAGCAATGAAAAAGAAGAGCAAGGGAGAAGGAGAGATTTAATAAATTGCCGGAAATTGTCACTTATGCTTACAACTTCTTCCTTTCCTTCCTGGTTTTAGGCTTACCCAAGACAGAAGCCTCACTAAAAAGTTTCCCACAGTTTAAAGTGCCCTGGGAAACTGAGCTATGTGTCTTGAACCCAGAGAAGATAGGAGGAAGACAAATACATAGGAAAATTGGACTATTCGACTGACTTTCTTACTCTGATTTTTCTTCCAGTTATGCTATTTCTATTTTATGGTGACATGTTTTATAAAGCCCATTTGCATCTATTATCTCAATTAATCTCATTAAGTCTTTACCACAATCCTGAGAGATAGATACTTTTGTGTTTATCCCATAGATAAGTAATTTATATTCGGAAGATTTCCTTGCCTGAATTCAAACAGCTAAGGAGCAGCAGAGAAGCTACCTCAGATCTTTTACTCCAAATCTGCTTTATTTTCCACCCTGCCTAGGGTAACACATGCTGATTTAGTCTTTGTTTAACATTTCCCAACAGGTGCAAAAGTGCCTGTTCCTTAGTTTTGATCATTTGTTTGCCATAAAGGAAAAATGTCTCTGCTGACAAGAATGATTGCTATATCCAAACAGATAAAATAACAGGGGATTTGCCGGGTCCAGGTAACTGCCCACTTAACATACTACAAATAAAGGGCGATTTATTATAAGCACGCAGGGGAAATTTTCTAGAGCCTAAAGGCAAGCATTGTGGCTGGGTCTTTCTTTGACCTGGAACTGGAATCGGAAAGCTAGAAGGCATCTTCAAGTCCCCCTGCCACTGCCACTGGGCCACTGCCCCCTCCATTTTCCTCGTTCTCTCTACATCACTGTGCACCACCCGCCCGTAACTCCCAAAATGGCCGCTCAAAAATGCCACTTCAGTCCCAACATAACTTACAAGTCCAGTGTTCTCAAATAAGGGACCTATGCTTGTCGTGTTAAAATTCTCAATTTCCAGCAGACAGCAATCCAGAGAATTGGCTCAAGTCAAGAGTCTACAACTGATTTGGTGTGTATCCACTATAATGATCAGTGTAGATGCTTTACTTTTCGGCAAGAGAACCAAATGAGTATGCCTTCTGGGCGATGGCCTAGTTTAGCATCTATAAATCAATTTAGACCAAAGTATGTTTTGCTCTTAAACAAAAAACCCAATGTTTCACTATTATAGATGATACTGTAATGAACAGCAGGAAAATGCAATATTAAGTGAAATTCTAATTAACAATCATCAAATTGGCAAAAATTGAAAAGTCTAAAAATATCAAGCAAACAGGGAGATGAGAAAATGGGAATCTTAAATGCTGGTCCATCCACATTAATGAGAAATTTGGCTGTATCTATAAAAGTAGGCACTGTGCTTCAACGTGACGCCAAAATACTCCTTCTAATTGTAGTCCGCTAACAAAGCTTTTGCTCATGTGCAGTACACATGAACTAGAAGAACACATGTAAAATCTATTGTATCGGTGCCTCTGGGAGGAAAAGAGAACTTTGGAACTTGTCAAGGAAACAATGGAGACATCACTGAACACATTTTGCATACTCCATATGTAAAATATTTGAAGATAAAATAATAAAATATTAACATTCATGAACTCCTTATGGAGAACTTAAGATTGTCAATATATTCCCTATGCATTTCTATATTGGTAAGTTTCATAATAAAAATAAACAGGAAAGTGAACAGAGCATGACCTTTTGCCCTTGTGGAAATAATAAAAGTTTTCTCACAAACCTGTCAATCATGTCCCGAGGATTATGCCCACCCCTCCAACCTTAGGCTTCCCTCTTATTCTCAACATGAGGAAGGAGAATCTGTACAGAATCCCTTCTCTTTGCTTTATTTTTGGAAGTAGGAAGTAGCCAGATTCCTGACGCAGAAGTGGCTGGCAGGATTTGTAGCTGCCATGAAATAGAGTTCCCGACAGCAGAACAAAGCATTGCATCCTGGCCTTTGGCTGGGTAAGAAGCAGTAGAGACTGAAGTTTCCCTATGGGATAGATCTGTGCTGTGGTTTTAACACTATTTTTGGAAATTTAATTTCAAGTTAGTGCTCTACTTCTCTCAGAATTCTTTGAGCTACTCATATCTTTTTTTTACCCCTTTCTATTGTAAAATTAATACAGACTCAGAAAATGCATGTCAAATTATAACTTACTGAATCGTTATGAGGATAACTTTCGCCATCAGTACCCAGAGTAAAAAAATAGAACTTTTCCTATACTCTAGAAGCCAGTCACCACCACTCCTTCTTCCCTAAATGTAACCACTAATCTGACTTTTTGTTTTTTTGGAGAGGAAGATTGGCACTGAGCTAACATCTGTTGCCAGTTCTCTTTTCTATTTTTTTTTTTTTGTCTGAGGAAGATTGTCCCTGAGCTAACATCTGTGCCAATATTCCTCTATTCTGTATGTGAGATGCCGCCACATTATGGCTTGATGAGCAGTGTGTAGGTCTGAGCCCAGGATCGGAACCCACTAACCCCAGGATGCACAAAGTTAACCTCTATCCCACCAGCCCAGCCCATATTCTGACTTCTAAAATAATTACTTCCTTGCATTTCTTTATAGTTTTATTACTGGAGTGTGCATGTCTAAATAGTATAGTTTACTTGTTTTTTGTTTGTTTTTTATTTTTTTTTCCTTTTTCTCCCCAAAGCCCCCCCCCCAGTACATAGTTGTATATTCTTCGTTGTGGGTCCTTCTAGTTGTGGCATGTGGGACGCTGCCTCAGCGTGGCCTGATGAGCAGTGCCATGTCCGCGCCCAGGATTCGAACCAATGAAACACTGGGCCTCCTGCAGCAGAGCACGCGAACCTAACCACTCAGCCATGGGGCCAGCTCCAGTTTACCTGCTTTTTAAAAATGTCTTTTAAATCTCCCCTCACCTCTCTCCCTACAATTTCTGTGCTACAGAACTGTCTTCTTTAGCCTCACAGCTTCCCACAGTATACGTTTTGTCAACGCTATCTCCGTGGAGCAGTTTCACGTGTTGCACTCTTGTCCATATTTCCTATAAATTGAAAGTTACATATAAAGAATTGGTCATATTCTGATCTGATGATTTTTAAAAGAATTACTTCATAGTTGGTTTTGCTTTCCTCCATCAGGAAGCACATAGAGTTGACTTTGGTTTTATGAGTTCAGCTGCAATTGATCTTCAAAGCCTGTTAGACATAGCAAAATAGTGATATTCTAATTCACTCATTGCTTCTGCATTTGTTAGGTAGATTGGATCTATGAAGAGATATTTATCTGCATCTACGTAGTTACCCAGCAAAATAATTCATAAAGGATAATGCTTAGATCTTTTCCTTCATTTACCACGCTTCAAAATACTGAGTTGATTTCTTATCCCCTTCCAAAAGTGAGTAATTAATTTCTTTATAAAGTGTCATTTTGAAGTCATATGTTTAAACATATTTGATGCTTTACAAACCATGATAGTTATTACACTTATTGATGTACAAATTTCTGCATCTTTAGACACTAGGAGCCTCTTTAACTTTGCTCTAAGTCCCTTAGCTTTGCCCCTCATGGGAGTGCTGGTAACTTCCAGAAGAGCCTGCAGGCAGTGTGATTTCCGCTCATGGATTAAGGTCCTAATGGTGCTATACTCTCTTGCTAGCCCACACTCTGCCTTCATTAACTCAAAAAACTTTTTATCTGAATTTCTTCTTACAACTTGAGTAAAGGTCCTGACTTCTTCCCATGGTCACAGGAGAAATGGTCTCACCTCCTGTTTGTCATTGGAGGTACCCATCTTTCCCAAGAATTTAGGCTAGTTGCTTGCATTGCAACCTCAGGTCTTTAATGGACTCTAGAAAAGTTATGATTTTGAACATTATCTAGTTCTTTTTGGTGGTCAGCTGAAGGCCATGCTCTTTCCAGTTTTCTGCATCTTCTCTGGAAACCGGAAGTGTCAATATTTTTAATAAACCTCTTTTCTGCTTAATCAGCCAGAATCAATTTTTCTTGGAACATACCTAAGAACCACAATAAACTGAATGAAAAGACTAAAGAGATTATGAAAATGAATAGCAGTTGAATTCAAAGTTCAGTTAAATCTGAAGAGATTGATATTAAAAGTAACTCATGAACTATCATTACTCTTCACACTAGCCAAGTTTTGTGACTTTTCACAATTATCTAATAAAATCTCACAAACTCTGACTTCTTGTATAGATTTACTACTTAAATAGGTCAAAACAATCTCTGAGTAAAACAATTTGTCAGGAATAACATCTTTGTTTCTTTCCCACTGTTTCTGTAGGAAACCACTATTGAAATCTATGATTATGATAAACGACACAGCATAGCCAAATTCAACATTACTTATAACCTTTGTTTTAACCTGATTACCCTACTAACTGCAGTTTACTTGGTCACAAATTCAATTTTCTTACCAGAACAGAAACGAGATACAACAGCACAGTATCTGAATAAACAAATTACTTTGAGGTCTAAGAAAATTGATTACAGCTTTCCTTTGTTGAAAAACTAATTCCCTTCTTCAAGGTGCCACACATTTCTGATTACATATTCTCTCTCTTCAAAGAGGAACATTTATTTTAACATGTGCCAACACTGGACTTCTCGAGGGGTTGGGACCAAGAACTGGGAGTTCATCAGGAGCCCAGACCTCTCTCTCTCTGCTTTTTTCTGAGAATCTCCTTCCTCCTTTTTCTCTGAGACTAGTTTTCATTGCTTCACTCCGCACATGGTTAAAATATTACCACAAAAGAGCCCACAAGTTGGCATTTTCTACATCCAAGTAGATAACCCACACAGGAACTGGCATCAAGTTCAAAGTTTACATTTCTTGAGAAAGGATCTAATTGATTTGGCTTTGGGTGGCAGTTGACATCATGCCTACCATCTGTAGCCAAGGTGCCAAGGTCATGGCTGATGATAGGTACCCTTTGGTGGGGGGAGGGCAATGTCCCAAGGTCCTTCCTGTATCTTGTGTTGCCTTTGACCATGTCTTTTTTTAAGTATCCATTCCTGCATGGGTGTGGCGCTCTAAGCCTATGGGAGAAATGATTTGCTGAAATTAACTTGGCTTAATATGTTTATTTGGTATTATCTTTCTTTTCCTTCTGCAGAAAAAAATTTTGCGTTTCAGTGGAAAACTGCATTACCTATAGCACACCCTTCTTAGTTATTAGATTCTAGCTGTATTCATTTCTTTGTTCATCGTTCATTTTTCAACTCTTTGCAAATTGTAGGTAGCTGATAGTAACTTTAACTGACTCCCTCCACCCTGTGGAAAATCCAATTTTATCTCCATTTGCTCATGGGGTGGGGGTGGGGGGCAGAGAACACAAATATAGTGAATTTAATGAAAAGTAACTATATCAAGTAACATTAACTTAAAAATAAAAAAGAAAACTTTGAGAGAAGTTAGAATGACCAGAATCCCTAACACTTGAGGGGGAGGAGGGGAGAGGAGAAATAGTAAAGCTTGTAAGAAAACAGAAACAAAAACAAAATGAACCTTGCTAGTGTTTTCTCGCCACTGAAGTAGAACTGTGAAACTCAGATGGCAAGAATGATCTATATCTCTTCTGTGAGGAAATGTGAAAGAATGAAGATGGCATGATCTTCTTCTTCTTTTTTTTGAGGAAGATTAGCCCTGAGCTAACATCTGCTGCCAATCCTCCTCTTTATGCTGAGGAAAATTGGCCCTGAGCTAACATCTGTGCCCATCTTCCTCTATTTTATATATGGGACTCCTGACACAGCATGGCTGGATAAGCGGTCTGTACATCCATGCCCAGGATCTGAACTAGCAAACCCCAGCCACCAAAGCGGAGTGTGAGAACTTACCCACTGCACCACTGGGCTGGCCCCTGGCATGGTGTTTTTTTGTCTTGGTATTTTCGTTAAGTTGAATACTGTTTTTATGTCTACTCTCAACTGCTGTATAGGCATTCCATTTTATTTTCTCTCTAGTAATATTTTAAGATTAAACTCAGAATCTTCCTCTCCTCTCAGAGAAATCTTCTGTTTAGTTTCTCCCAAGAGAGATGAGCAGGCAATGGATGACTGGAAAGGGACCCAAGATGTCAAGCTGGCAGACTCTTCACCTGTCAAGATAATTTAGCACTTTAATCTATTACAGAGATTACGGTTAACTTTACAGTGTAAAAATGCCTTGTTTACTGTAATAAGTCAACAGAGGCTTAACACTTTTGAATATTTATAGCACCGTCACTTTATACAAAACATTCTCTTTGATTCTAACTTTGTCACTACATTAACAAAGCATCTCACCAACTTAACTGATTCTGGTAATAAAGAAGAGAAGAAGAAGAAGAAAAGGAGGAGTAGAAAGAGAAAAAGGAGTAATGGTCTATTTGAAATAAATTTTAAAATTCTAAATTGTTTCAAAAATGACTTGTATTATCTTTGGAATAATTATTATCCCTATTTAGGTTTGATCAAAAGTAAACAAAACTAGAAGGTACAATTCCTCTAAATGCGGCATCAAAAGATAGTTTTCAGAAAATGTGAATCATGACTCTCATGCAGATACAAAAATAAATGTGTGTTAAAGATTTTATTTTACTCATTTGTTATAAAGGAACCAAGCAGATGTTATTACTGGTTCAAAGGAAAAATCAAAAGAGCACAAATGTACATGGAGTAAAGGAATGTCAAGATGAATTGCAAACGGGGACAAAACTGGATTTTCCAGAAGGGAGGAAATCAATTAAAATCACTAACAAACAGGACTTACATATCCATTAATTACCTATAACTGATGAATAGTTTGCAAAGTAGTTCAAAGACAATGAAAGGGGTTAGAATTAATAACCTGGAAGGGTATGCTATAGATGATGCATAGTTTTCTATTGAAACACATAAAAAAATTTCTACAGCGATTCCCTGTCACCGTAGAACGTAGAGAATGTAGAGAAATAGTACAAAGAGGAACCCAGGATACTCAATTATCACACAAGGAGGGTGTATTTTGCTAAATGTCACTCATTTTTTGGACATTTTCAAAGAACGCCAAAAAAAAAATGTAGTGATGTTTTAATGGTCTGCTCCTTCTTGTCTTCACTTTTATCACTACCTCCATGCCCCCCAGTTTCAGTTTTAGTTACTTCTTTCTCTATAGCATATGCAAAGGAAGACTGGGGGACAGATAGGCAATTTACTATAAAATCCAAAAGAGCAAATACATAAGTAATAAGAAAATAAAAATACATAAATTTATGAATATGTTTTGTACTAAAAACATTCTACTTTGGGGAGGTGGGTTTTATCTAAAATAGTCTTTACTAACTATAAAAGAAAAATAGTAAAAATTAAATAAAGTAAAATGTTATTGGGAGTCAGTGATCCATCACAAATTTGCCATTTTGAACTATGAGGAAACCCAATATTACATAAGACTAGACTGATTTAGGCTGTATATTGGTTTATTTTGTCAGTTGGTTGAACGTTTGCTTTGTCCCACTATATGAAATCCAGGGACTCATACTATACTCAACATCTTTAAAGACAAAAGCTAAGGAAATGAAAATAAATGGAAGCCAGAGTGATTTAGAAAAAGACCAAAATATATTTTGAAATCTCATTTCATACAGAAAAGTATACATAGATTATGTTGACAAATGATTTTGCCTTTTAAAGTGGCTAATTTAGTATAGAATTGATTTGCACATTTTTGTGTCAATGGAGTGAGGGAGAAGATGAAGGAAAATGGGTTACAAATCTTGATTAAACAGATTATGTGGTTGTCCAGGTGGATTTTCAGGTTTTAAGTGGGGCTATGGAGACCTGTCAGTATTTTTCACGTGGCTCATAGATCCTTTTAATCTATTATTTAAAATATATGTAAAGAGTTCTGGGCAAATTTAATATACTTTATTTTACTATTACCAAATGGAGATATAACTCTCATAGGAATTGTATGAGAAACCATTTAATACATTCCTCTGCCTGAAAATATCATTTTAAACTATCCCAGAAATAGGAGAGAGTCTCTGGAAATTGATGATAAATACTTGCCACAAATGGCTATGTCCATGGCAGACATCACTAATTGAGCTCAGAAGCCTTTACTACTCAGCTGAGATGTGTTCTCAGAATATATTTTAGCGCAAGGCTCCAGGCAACTTCTACCAATCCATTGGAGTTGACGGGCAAGTTTAAGCCTATTTGCCACCACTGACTCAGATTATCAGTTATTGATTCCATACCACAGAGATCAGAAGCTTAAAAGAACCAGTAAATCAAACACCTGACTGGGAAAGAATATAAGTTCTCTTTTCCATGTTTTCACAAACAGCTTTTTATTGGCTTCATATCACCCTTGGTTTAGGGTCCATTTGGTTGTTCTCACAACTATTATTGATCCCACAGAGGCTCCTGTAGATCTTTGAGTATCCTAGGAAACTTGAAATAGCAAGAACTCAAGTAATGGTAGGTGGGTAAATATGACAACTACTCTGTCAACATCTATATTTATCTTCTCACAATGGGAGACCATCTCCTCTAAAACCACTCAATTTCAGATTTAGTGTTTTCCCTTCATATGTGTCTTTCTTTCAAACTGCAGTCAGATTCTGATGTGGGCAGACATTGTCACAGTCAATCAGCCCCTTATTACCACTCTGCTGATAAATTCTCTCTTAAGCATAGTGCATCACAGCTTATCTCCTAAACTGTGAGAAACACGGATATCTGTCTTGATTCACTTGATAACCACATTTGTGTCTCTCTTTCTTGATATTATGGCATAGCAACTCAACCCATAATTCTGATTTTCATCCTCATTTTTCATTCCTAAACATCACTATTCTTACTTATTAGACATGATTATGAGCACTTCAGCTCATGGTGTGTTTATTTCATTCTCATTTTCCATTCTTACATTCTCCTATAATTATAGTCAGGTATTAATCTGTGGATGGATCATAAGGAAGGCTAGTGACACAGGTATCATCCAAGCTGGATGCTGTCAGTGATTTAAGTGATGTACTTTTTTTGGGCAAGACTCTTGTCACTAGCCTCCTCTCTACAAAATAATTCTGTCATTTGGTGTTTCCCTAGAGATTTAGTCTCGAGTCCCCTTCTTACACTAGCAGTCCTTGGAAACTTGGCATTTTGCTTCTCTCCATTTTTCTTGTCTTCCTTTTCCTTCTTTCTTCAAGTATTTATAAGGATGTGGAATGTGCCAGAACTGTTCCACAGAGGAGATGATAAAGTATCAACTTCTAGGGCCTCTTAGTCCAGTGGAGAAAAGAGATATTCAAACAATAATTAGAATTGAAGCATTGTGATATGAGTTATTACAGTAAAAACTTAAAAGGCTCTGTAGGGGCCAAGAATAGGTAGTGCTTAAAACTTCTTCGATATATCAGGGAAATCTTGGTTTCTCCCTCTGCTCCATGATATTAAATTTTGAAAACATCATTATAGGTTAGAGGGTATTTTGTGTATCTTTTTTCTTCGTTTACCTCCAGCCCTTCGTTTCTTTGTCCCTGTATTAACCATGTCTTTTATTTTCTATACTCTGATGTTTTGACATCTTGGGCCTTGCTGACCCTGGAGGGATTGCCCCTTCCAGCAACAGCCAATTCTTAGAAATAGCAAACAACTCGGATAATGTACTTTTCAAATGCAAACCAACAAATTCAGAGCTCACACCCCAACCACTGTCTTTACTGGACTTTCACACTCTGAGCCACTATCCTTCCACCCTAATCATCCCAGGACTAGGAACCAGACAACCAAGGACAGCCTCTATGCCCCAGAGCCCACTGAAAGTATTCAAATTAGCCAATCCTAAACATGCCTACCCTCCTTGTCTGTCCTTCCACAGAAACCACAATAAAGGCTCTTGCCCACAGTTTCTCCCTTTCCGTCCACCTCCTAACTGACCCTGATGCTTCTCTGTGTGGACCCCCAAGATTTGGCATGCCCTTACCTCTTGGGAACTGTGAGCAATATACGATCTTTTCAGTGACAGTTGCTTCCTAGTCTGTTGGTCTTATTATACCTCAATTTTTCTATTTATACACTACAGTTTAAAACACCTCCTCTGCCCCATTATCCCTTCCTCTCTTACTTCCTGTTCACTTTTCTAGTTAGATAGCCTATATATAACAGATAACAGCCAATCTGTTATCAAAAAGTTGGCTCTTCCATCACACAGAAACACACAATTCTTGACTACTTACCTTAGAAGAATACTCTATTCTTCACACTGTTTGTTAAAACAACATGGAAGAAATTATCTCTTTTGCCAAAAACAAATAAAAACCAATTTTATATACACTGATAGAGTTAAAGACTTATATACTTAATTTAATTTTAAAGGAGAAATTCTATTTGAGCAGCTACTGTTTTAAAACAAAAAACCATAAATGAATCAAAGATCTTAGTTTACGAAAATAAGGTAGAGAATACATGGGCACATGAGCGTGCGCGCGCACACACATACACACACAAACTGGGGGAGTCATAGGTGGGTGTTAGGACAGAGAACGTGTTCAGTCTCTTTAAATGAAGCAGATACAAAGATGCGCTCCTGCCTTCTCCCACTGTAGAATTCTTGGTCTGGAAAGAAAAGATTGAAAACATTCATTTAGCTTCCATTCTAAGACATTAGCTAAACACATCAAATGTTTTATGCACAGATAGCTGCAAATTGAAATGAAAAAAAAAAAAAACAAAGTAAAAGAACTAAAACAAGAAGCTGGAAAAGAGACTGTCTGAATTATACACAAAGATGCCCTCTGGATATCCCAGTCTGCTGGTATTGAAAAACAAATACAGTCTAGCAATTGTGGAAAAAACCTATTACACTAAGAGAATGTCTCGCTACCCATGAGCATCAAAAGTTCAAGAGCCCTCAGGCACCTCTACCAGTTCCTTAAAAAGAGCAATGAAGCAAGAAAACTTGACTGGGGCAAAGGATTCCATGGTGGCTCAGAAGCAACCAAAGTCAGATATTCCCCCCCAGTGCCACAGCTCATTAAGGTGTTTTGTATTCAAGTGAAGTCAACAGGAAAACATCATCACTCTTCTCATGTGAAATGAGGAGAATGTGAATGATCAACCATCATTAAAACAAAGAGAAGCCAGAAATAGATCTTTATGTCCAAACAGCTATTTGCAACCTGAAAAATACACTTGGTTGTGTCTTATCCTGCAAAGCACATTAGGCGCAGAGAACTCATTATTGTGAACTGTCAGTTCTCCACTTCATCACCAGTCAAGTTGAGCCCTAGCCCGGATCTACAAGAACAAATGAGTTTGATGGGATTCAATTGTTTAAAAAAGCAGCCTGGGAGGCAGGCCCAGTGGCACAGCAGTTAAATTCACACATTCCACTCTGAGGGACCAGAGGTCTCTGGTTCATATCCCAGGTGCGGACCTATGCACCGCTTAGCAAGCCATGCTGTGGCAGGCGTCCCACATAAAGTAGAGGGAGATGGGCACAGATGTTAGCTCAGGGCTAATGTTCCTTAAATTAATAAATAAATAAATGAGCAGCATGCAAGAAAGAAAGTGAGTGAACTTGCAGGCTTCACCCAAGTTTTAGCCTCCCTGTTTACTAGAAGTGTGTGGCTTCAGGCATGTCATTTAGTCTCTGTGCCTCAGTTACTTCACGTATAAAATGGGAATAAAAATTATTTCACTACTTTCTTCACTGTATATAAAAATATGTTGTAAATTGGTAGGTTCTATAGAATTGACAATTTTCTTATACATAAAATTTATGAAAATAAAGTCAGATTATTTGGATTTACAGGAGAAATACATTATACCAAATACACCAAATATATTAAATTTCATATTTCTAGTGACAGGTAGTTATCACAAGGCTAGGTAAACAAACCCTGGATTATCAACTAATGATCAGGTTTTCACCCTAAGTTATCACAAAGTACACACTCACTTACCTACTGCAGCCCCTTTGAAAATACCTAGAGGATGTCTTTTCTTTTACTCTTCTCTTTTGGCACTCCCAGGATGTCGACACCTGATACCCTTCCACAGTCCACTTTGGGTGAAACCCTTCAGTGGAGACTCATTAAATTCAGCCAGCAGCTGTGAGGAGCCTGCTCTGGGTGTGCTCTCCGACCAGGTGTCCACTCAAACTGGCTAAAACTGACCACACCAAACTGTAGGTCTTGACTTAGCATGATCCTTTGGAACTGTAAGAGATTTTAACTTTCATTATTGATAAAATAATTTTGAAACTGACTTTTATCATTATTAAATTTCTCCATTTGATAAATGAATAAACAAATGCTTTCTCCAATTCAGTATACATTTCAGGATCACATATTTCAACTGGTTGTTGTGTCTCTTAAGTCATTCCCTCCGACTCTTCATTGTGGATTTCAGATATGCGGAAAAGTGGAAAAAATAGTACAATGATCCACTCACCACTTAGATTCAATCTTTGTTTACGTTTTGCCATATTTATCATGTATACATTATGTACCACACATTTTTTCATAAATTATTTGAAAGTCAATTTTAGACACTATGACATTTTATCCCTAAATATTTCAGCATGCATCTCCTAAAAAATTTGCTACTAAGCTGCAATTCCATTATCCTCTAAGAAAACTAACATTTTTTCCTAATATCATTCAACATCTATTCTATATTCAAATTTCCTCAAACTCAAAATTCCTTTTATACCATTTATATTTTCTTTGCTTGCCTAATTATGCATAGGATTATGCCTTTTATACTCTTTTTTAAAAAAACAAGCATCCAACCAAGACTTACATATTGCATTTGGTTGCTATGCTTTTTAGTTTCTTTTAGTTTAGAACAGCTAATCCCTCCCCACATGTTTTTAATAACACTGACTTCTTGAAGAGTTCCGGCCAGGTGTTCTTGTAGAAGGCTTAACCCCTGTATTTCCTGTAAACAGGAAGTAAGGTCAAGGGTTTATTTAGATTCTCATCATTTGGGTGAGATTGCTTGCAGAGTGGCACTGTGCTGTGCTTCATGCTGCATCATGACAGGTGCACATTCGGACCGGTTATTTCACCCGGCATGATTTTAGGTTGATCTCTTGGTTTAGGTGGTAACCTCCTGCTAGTCCTACGGTAAAGGCATGTTTCCTCCTTCGCGGTAAGTAACCTGGGAAGTACTATTTCTAGTGTGTAAATGGTCTACCTTGCAGTAACCCCTCCCTACTGCTTTAGGCATACTCCAGTAATCCTGCCTCAGCCAATTGTCTCATTGAGGTTTGCATGATGTTGATTTCCACCTCTATCATTTCTTCTGCATTTATTAGCTGTCTTTTTTCTGTTAAAAAAAAAGAGCTTTCTCTTGTCAATTTGAAGTGAAATAGCTTTCCTTCCAAAAAGACAGAGTAAGTGACTGATTCCTTCCCCTTAATCAGCAATTTTCAGAGTAAAGATTTAGCAGAAGATTTACCTCCAAGGGTGGCAAATGAGTTTCACTGTTTTGATTATCACTACTGGGTTCATAGATTTCAATTTGCTCAATGCTTTACAACCAATTAGAGTCATTATTCTTTTTGATGCTCAGATTATCTCAAATTTGGCGAGTGGAGATCCCCTCAAGCTCAGTCTTTCAGTGCTTTCTTGTTTCCTGAAATGAGAAGTCCTAGGGTCGTCTGCTCCAGACTGACAATCGCCTATTTCTCCAAGAAGCCCTGGTTCCTTCTTGTGCGGAACCAAGGGATGGTCATTTCTACTGGAGTGTCATTCCTTCCTGATCCATTTCAGTGGGCAGACCTAAGGAACATATTTTAAAAACTACAAATTCATATTGAAATTTCTAATTTCTTTTATCTTCGTCCAAATATTTTGTTCCAAAAATCCTAATAACATTAACATTATCTCATTTACTTTTTTTTTTTTGAGGAAGAGTGGCCCTGAGGTAACATCCTCTGCCAATCCTCCTCTTTTTGCTGAGGAAGATTGGCCCTGAGCTAATATCTGTGCTCATCTTCCTCTATTTTATATGTGGGACACCTACCACAGCATGGCTTGACAAGCGGTGCCATGTCCACACCCGGGATCCGAACCTGCGAACCCTGGGCCACCAAAGCAGAGCAAGTGAACTTAAGCATTACACCACCAGGTCAGCCCCTCAAGTTTACTTTTTCTATCCTACAATATTTATAAAACACGTTCAAAATTTCCAGACAAATAAAACTCGTAGCAGTGAAACTGAGTGATATTTAAGATTTTTTTGCAGCTCAATTTTTTCCCCTTAGAATATATCCCATTAAGAAAGTGCAATCAGAGTTTAAGGTAACTCAGAATGGTTCTTTTCTCTGTATGATTGTGTTATTAAATTTATGTATCCTTTATTGTTTTAGTTTATTTTCAATTACCTGTTTTGCTTTTTCCTTTTTAAGTTCATTTAAGATTTGGAATATAGAAAACATTTCTTGTTTTCTCCCTCCTTATTTATCCATATACATTGTATTGAATCTTGCTTCTTTTCCCTTAAAAATATATTCTAGAGATCATTCAAAATTAGTTCATGGGAATCTTTTATTCTTTTTTATGACTTCGAGAAATCTGTTTTGTGAATAATCCAGAGTTTATTCAATCAGTGGTTAACACTGGATTTGTTTCCAGTCCTTTGCTACTAAAAAGAATGCATGTGATTTATGTTGGAACATATTTGTGATGGTGTATTTTCAGGGCAGGCAGCAAAAACTTTAAGCCAAGTCAAAAGACAATTGAAAACTTAAGGATAATAATTGCAGTGTATATGACAGACACAATCTTATCCTCTGATATATAAAATAAAGCTCCTAAAAGCTGAAGATTAAAAGGACCCCCCAAAAAACCAGATTGAAAGTGGTCAAAAATATGAATTAATAATTAGTGAGGAAAGAATGACAAATGACCTTAAACATATTAAAAGATGTTCAACCTCACTTATGATAAAAGAAATGAAGATTCAAATGTATAAGTTTGACAATATACTCTGCAGAGCAGCTGTGACGAAAGACTCTCGATCATTGATAGTAAGAGGGCAGAGGTATATAACCCTATGGAGGGGCATTTGGGGAATATTTAAATAACTTTGGCTCAGTAACGTCAAATTATATTAAGTAATATCTTAATATTTAACCTTCTTTTCATTTCTGAAATAAACCTCGCTTGGTCATAATTTTTTGGGGAGGGGCTGAGAAAGATTGGCCCTGAGCTAACATCTGTTGCCAATCTTCCTCTTTTTGCTTGAGGAAGACTGGCCCTGAGCTAACGTCTGTGCCAGTCTTCCTCTGTTTTTTGTATATAAGATGCTGCATGGCTCGACAAGTAGTGTGTAGGTCCATGCCCGGGATCTGAACCCACAAACCCTGGGCCACTGAAGAGGCGCGCATGAACTTAACCACTGTGCCACCAGGCCAGCCTTGGTGATAATTATTTTTTAATATGCTACTGGAGTCTGTTTGCTTATATTTTATTTAGAATTTTGCATATTTGCTTTCAATTGTTTTATTTTCTTTTTTCATGCTATTTTTATCTGGCTTAGATAGTAATGTTATATTTGTTTCATAAAAAAATGAAAATTTTCCTTCTTTTATATGCTCTGAAACAGTTTCAGCTGCATTGAGATTATCTGATACTTGAAACTTTGGGAGAAATTCTGTGTGACATCATCTAGACCTGGTCTTTTTTTATTGTTGTTGAAGGATTCAGTACAAGGGTTGGCCTGGTGGCGCAGCGGGTAAGTGCACATGTTCCACTTGGGTGGCCCGGGGTTCGCAAGTTTGGATCCCGGGTACGGACATGGCACCACTTGGCAAGTCATGCTGTGGCAGGCGTCCCACATATAAAGTAGAGGAAGATGGGCCCAGATGTTAGCTCAGGGCCAGTCTTCCTCAGCAAAAAGAGGTGGATCAGCAGCAGTTGGCTCAGGGCTAATCTTCCTCAAAAAAAATATTTGATATGTGAAACTTCTTCCTCTACATTTGACTTCTTCCACAAAACTCTATTCTAATATAATATTTATTAATATTTGAAAGTTTTATTGAGTACTTATATTACATTTCTTTGCAACAACAACTATATATATTTCTTTCCTCTGACCCTAAGGCTCTATAATGTTATAAAAATTTCATCTGTATTGAGTTTTATTATAATTATTGTTAGAATACAATTATTCAAAATAAATAAATGCATTATAAATACTTTTAACCCAAAGATAGAATTAGAAATGCTTTTCTTAATGATATGGGTAGAAGTGAAGATTATGGTCTCTTGATTAAAGGAGATTTCCCAAACATCAATATTTCAAATTGTCCCTTTATTTGGTGGCTTTTTGGTTTTTTTTTTTTGTTAAGCATCTTAGGGCAATGAACCATAGTGAGATTCTGGATAGGTGAGATGGAAGAGAAAAAGAATGTGGAAAAGAAAACTTGATTGGCATCTCAATTGTAGATGCCTTAGGCAAATCAACTTTAGGAAAGAGTACATGTAGAAATTGAAGGTCTGGACACTGATTCCCTTGACATTACATGCCGGGGTACCCCTAAGAGAGTTTTCATACACGTCCAGGGATGAGAGTACCTGATCTTAAACTGCTGGCATAGGTACAACCTACCAAAGCATTCTGGGCATTTTTTTCTGGGAGTGGTTCATATTAGTTGAAGACAGTTGAAGCCTATGTTAAACACAAAATGATTCAGAAAGGAGAGAGATACTAAACAGGAGGATTTTGATTTTGGTGGAGGAAGTTTCCGCCAAAGAAAAGTTTAACAAACATCCCAGTTTTATCATGTTTGACTACTTTCCTACATGTTTATTATGTTTAATCATTTTGAGTTCTTCTTTTTTGTTGTTTTTGATGAGGAAGATTGGCTCCGAGCTAACATCTGTTGCCAATCTTCCTCTTTTTGCTTGAAGATGATTGTCCCTGAGCTAACATCAGTGCCCATCTTCCTCTACTTTGTATGTGGGATGCTTGCCACAGCATGGCTCGATGAGCACTGTGTAGGTCCACGCTCAGGATCAGAATCGGCAAACCCTGGGCCACCTAAGCAGAGCACACAAACTTAACCACTATTCCACCAGGCCAGCCCAAATTCATTTTGAATTCTTAAACTTGAAACAAATGAGTGCTGTGCAGTCCTTGAGAAGAGATTGGATGCAATGAGCCCAAACGTAAACGGGGAAACATAAAACAAGGGAAAATTCTCATCGGGAAATATTCTGGGAAACCTTGTTTAGAGAATCATTAATTAGATTTAATGTTTGCTATGTTAGCCTTATTTTTTTTTCAGCTAAAGAAATACTAGAGGGCTTCAAGTGAATCATCCTTTATCTTATGTCTTGTCACACTAGACTTTAATTAGCTTTCTGTCAATTATTTTAAAACCACTTGGCCCTCCAGCCTTGTATGTAAGTTGTGTTGATGTGGTTATCCAACACATTATTCCTAGTGTATTGATCCTATAACTCTTCAAAACAATAAATTCCTTTTCCAATACCAGTCCAATCAAGGTTCAAAATTATAGAGCATGATATCAGTTTCTGGGTATAGAAATTTATTACCATGATGAGCTTTTTGAAACCAGTGACTAATTTCTCTAAATGGCTGTTAAAGATTCAATAGAAAATATTAAAGAGGGAATATACAGAAGGCATCCAGTCTAACAGACGCCTGAATTAACAGTGAACCAAAGAATGCCTTTTACAAATATATCAACTGTCAAGATCAGCATCTCCCAAAAGCTCTGGGCTCGATTCTACAGCAAGGAATGTGAGGTGCACACACGCCTGACTCTATTCTTGCCCTAAATTTGCCCCAGAAGACAGTCAGGGCTCTCTCTTTTTAGAAAAACAGGTCTCAGAAGTATATTTTCTGAAAGGGGTATGGAAAGTTGGGAGATATAATTGTTGTCAGGATCAGATTTAATATTAAGCAAAATATGAAGAGATGAAATGGTGCTACTCAAACAATGTTGCACAGGGAAAGAACCCAGGATTGGGAACAAATGGCCTAACTTAATAGCTGTGTCATTTCAGTCATGTCTGGTAGCTTTTGTGCATCTCAATATTTTATGTAAACCAGTGGTTCTCACTGGGGAGTGGTTTTGCCCCACGAGGACAATTGTCAATGTCTGAAGATATTTTTGGTTGTCACAATTTGTGAGAGAGGTTGCTACTGGCATCGAGTGGGTGGAGACCAGGGATGCTGCTAACCATCCTACAATGCACAGGACAACCTCCATGACAAAGAACTTTCTAGCCCAAAATGTCAATAGTGCTGAGACTGAGGAACTTTGATATAAGAATTGGATAAGTTAAACCTGCTCTGCCTGTATTGAGGAGCTGTTGTGAAGAGAAAAGAGAAAAGGATGTGACTATTTTAGGAATCCATAATCTTATGTTATTGATGATGTTGTTATTACCATATTATTTATTCTCATTTACCCTTAGAATTCCTTCCCCCTGAGGAAGAACCCTCTGCCCTGTTCAGGACATCTCAGCTTCTTCAAGGCAACTCTCGCTCAGGTCTTTCTCTTCAGAGCCTGTCCCTTCTTTCCAAGCTTTCATGCTTCCTCCAAATATCCTTTTCAATGTTCTAGTTTCTCTGGATAGTTTTAGATAATTAAGTTTTCTGAGAAATTGCTTTGTATTGATGGCTCAAATATAATTCTTGCTGATAGTTTAATATGTATCCCAATGGAATCAAAAAAATTTCAAACATGAAAGAAATTTAGAGCTCCTTTTTCACAGTGATTTTCTAAAGGTGGGTGTTGAATCCTGGGGTTCTGGGGGAACAATGGAAACAATGAGTGGCAAAAGGAAAAGTAGAACTGGCTTCCTTCTAAGTCCTCTGCCTTCTTTTTAATTAAAATAACTCAACTTTTATTTATTTGATATATCATGGTCTTTTGCAAGCTTTAATTTGACAAAAGGGTTCCCCTACTAAGTAAAAAGACTGGAAAGCTACTAATCTCATCTGTACCCTTTTTATAAAGACAGAACCTGAGGCTTCAGGAGCCTTTGAGACAGGTAATGAGAGGTGGGAAATACAATAAATCACAGAACCAGGTTTTCTGACTCCCAGTCCAGTGACCTTTCCAATCTGCCATGTTGGCTCATAGATAATGATTGCATTTGAACAAGAGGCCTTAAACTTAATGCAAAAGAATAAGTCTTATGAGGATTTTTGGGTTTGTAACAGAAGAAGTGAAAGAAGCATTTTCAAGCAGAGTCTTTTAGTATCTTCTAATAATATACAGCCTGGGTCCACTGACTTTGCCAATGGTCTGGATTAGGAGGTCGAATCATCTTAACAGGGAACAAACTCGCCACTTGTTCCTTCTTCTCTCTAGCTCATCCCCTTTTGTGACAGACAAATAAAGGGACATTGTTTGCTGCATCACGTGTCCTCCAACCAGCCTGGTCATAAAAATCTCCTGGGGGAATTTGTTGTACAGCCACCAAGATCTATGCCTCACGAGCAGAGCAGAAAGTCCAGGGGTACAGCCCCAGAAATCTGTATCTTGGCTTGGCAATCACTAGTAACACACACAAGCAGTTAGTTAAAAAGGAAAAGTTTTAAATTGGGAGAAGTAAATACCTGATTTGACCAGTCGTTTCCCGATATTATCATTGATCAATTAGTTGTTCTAGGATCCCACAGCCATATTATGCATTGCTTGAACTACAGAAAGGACAGATCTCACCCTGCAGAAATGTCTCTGAAGCTGCCAATGTGTCCTTCTCCACAGCTGGCTCTGTCCCAGTTGGAGCCTCACAGCTATTCAGACCAGTGCACGTGCCACTTCTCCTTTTGGCATTCCTCCTACAGAATTTAAGACCAATAACCACAAATCCTGAGCATCCATATGGCGCTTTATATCTGCACAATGTTTTACGTGCATTTTTATTGGTCATTTCTGAAAACAAGTCTCTAAGGTATGTTTGTATCATCACCCTTAGAAGATGGATGAAGAAACAGAGCCACATGGAAGGTCTAGGTCCCACAGCAGGGACAAGACCAGTCCCTTGCTATTTCTGTCTGATCTACTCTCCATTACTGTCTGGAGAGCTTCCATCTGCCTGTTCAGATCCACTCTCCTCTGCCCGGGGAGGCTGACCTGTATCAATGGATTCCCCTAACTCTGTCTTCCATTTGAGTTTGGCTAATGCAGAGCACTGCAGAGAAATCCAGGGAGGGGAGGAGATGGTGGTTGGAACATTGATTTTCCCAGCTCTCTCTCTGAGGAGTCACATAAGGAGAGCTGCAAGTCTGGACCAAAAGTCGCTGCTCCTTTCAAGGTCATGACTCTCGTTGGGATTGTAGTAATGGCCCCCTTCCCTTGCTCCTTTAGGCCTAACAGTGATAGTGACTCCTCCTCCCCCATTATTAGCCCCTGGATGCTGCATTATTCCTTTTTCTTTTGTAATATGTTACAAAACATATTATAAATGTCTTTATAAATATTCATAAATAGTTTCTTGTTAAACAGTCTTCAGGGACCGGCCCAGTGGTATAGTGGTTAAGTTTGCATGCTCTGCTTTGGTGGCCTGGGGTTCACTGGTTCAGATCCTGGGTGCGTACCTACACACTGTTCAGCAAGCCATGCTGTGGTGACATCCCGCATAGAAGAGCTAGAAGGACTTACAACTAGGATGTACAACTATGTAATGGGGCTTTGAGGAGGAAAAAAAAAAGAGGAAGATTGGCAACAGATGCTCAGGGCCAATCTTCTTTACCAGAAAAAGCACACCTTAAAAAAAAAAAATTCTTCAAACTACCCTGAGTATACCATCGATTTCTCTTCTTTGTTTTTTTTGTTTTTTTTGTTTTTTTTAACATCTGTTGCCACATAGCATCTATTTCTTGCTGGGATCCTACTGACTTGATAATCAAACATCCATCAAAGCTTGCCATAAATTTGCAAGTATAACTTGTTTTAAGCAAATCTTACATATGAAAATTCAAACATCAAATCATAAATATTTAAATGAAAAATGAATTATCCTTCTTAGAATCTCGTGAAGGCTATGACACTTTCACCCCAAGGCTCATATGCAAACACACACACACATTCACACGCTTGTACTTAGCAGTGGTCTCACGGAGCCCCTGAAGCCCATCTGGAGACGAACCCAGGTGATGAGCACAAACTTCAGAGATGGACTTGACCTCAACATCCTCATTTTATACATGAAGAATCAAGGACACTTGTCTCAGGCAAAATGGCTGGTTACTAGGAGAAATGTACCTGGAAGTCAAAACTGCCTCTGGATTCCCAGTTCAACACTTTTTCCTTTACAGTGAACATAAATGTTAAATTGAGACTACATATTAAAAAAAAAAAGATCAATGAGAGATTTACGTGAATAGCATTCTCGTTGGGTATATTTACATAAAAAAATTACTCTTAAAGGACCAAGCTACTCAATTCATAAAAGAAGGTATAACTGCAAGCGTTCACTTTCACAAGAAATAGATCAGGGCTTGGAAGTGGCAGTATAAAAATAAGGAGAGTTGACATTTTGTTTTCTGGGTTATTTTGGTGATCAGAAAAAACTCAACTCTGACTTTTATCTTTTTGATAAGTCTAGGATTGCCCAAAAGCAAAGAGACATTTATTTGCCCAGGGATGTGTGGGTAAAGCTGCCTTTTTCTGAGAGCAGAGACAGAGAGGAATAGCAGGAGTGCATTGCTGCCTCTGAAATCTAGTGGCAGCTTTATGATGATTTACAATAGAGAGGGCCTGGGTGGGAGACACCTGACCTCTCCCGTTACACTTACTGTCACCTGGCACCATCTGCAGCTCTGCACACCCCCGAGGATGAGTCCATGGAGTACACTGGCTTAGGGAACTTGGGAGGACTTTGACGAGATGGCAGTTCTGAGTCCTCTCACCAAACAAGAAAGTCTGTGCAGCTGCTATTAAAAATTAGCTGCTTCTCTGAAGCCGATATAAATGTGGTGGAGTGGGTAGAAAATGTCTCTCCTACCCACACTTTCACAATCCAAAGACCTCAGAAATCCAATTATTGTTATTATATTTTTTTGCAAGTTTGATGCAAACTCATTTGGAGGCGAAATCTGACCTGAATTGACGTGAGTCTATTTATAAGCTATGTTTATCCCACTTAGCATAAATGAGCATAATTTTCACTGCAAAGATATTATTTTGATTACTGGGTATCGCTTCAGATCCTCTAGTGATGTTATAATATATATGGCTTATATATTGTAGTACCTTTTTTTGAAATAGGCTTTATTTTTTAGAGGAGTTTCAGGTTCACAGCAAAATTGAGGGGAAGGTACAGAGGTTTTCCATATACCCCCTACCCGCCACATGGATAGCCCCCCGCATTATCAATATCCCCCAGCAGAGTGGTACATTTGTTACCATCAACGAACCTACATTGACACATCATTATTTCCCAGAGTCCAAAGTTTACATTAGTCTCCACTGTTGGTGTTGTACATTCTATGGATTTGGACAAACGTATAATGACTTGTATCCACCATTATGGTATCATACAGAGCAGTTTCCCTATCCTAAAAATCCTCTGTACTCTGCTTATTCATTATGTTACCTCTTTTTAAAAAAGGAATTCTGGAGCCAGCCCTGATGGTCTAGTGGTTAAAGTTCAGCATGTTCCCCTTCCACGACCCAGGTTCAGTTTCCAGGCAAGGAACTACAGCTCTCATGTGTCATGCTGTGGCAGCAGCTCACATAGAAGAACTAGAATGGCCTACAACTAGAAGATACAATTTTGTACTGGGGCTTTGGGGAGGAACAAAAAAGAAGATGATTGGCAACAGATGTTAGCTCAGGGTGAATCTTCCCCAGCAAAAAAAAAAAAAAAAAAACACCAGGCTCTAAGGTTTCAGATAAGATATGGTGGAGCTGTATTTTCCATAGAATACAAAGCTAGAAGTCTATGGAAAGGGAAAAGAAAGGCTCATCTGGCTAGCCAAACTTAGGAAAGAAAAGTCAACAACATGAGCTGGTTTAGGGGCCTTGGAAAGCCCCTCATAGCTCAGCCATCTGTTCTTCATGTCTGGTAGGCACCTTGGGGAAATCTAGTGCCATGAAGGGATGTTTAGACTGGAAGTGTGGGGGTCTGTCCCTCTTTGTCTTTCCTAAGTCACTCGCACCTTACTGAGTGATTTCCAAAAGCAGAAACGAAAAGAAGACCAAGTGTTCTTCCACTGCCCCTCCTCCCTACGGCCTCTATTCTGTTACCTCCTCTTTCCTGCCCACCCCAGAGTCGAGAGTCTTGTTCTCAAGGAGCCTCGCCTATGCAGGCACCACCTCTTTCATTATTTCCAAACGACACTCTGAGTTCTGAAGTGTGGTTCTGATTAAGGAGATTCATACTAACGTAGAATGATGTTCATCCGTTCTCAGGGGCCATATGCATGCCCAGGGAAGAGTTTGCTTATCAAACTAAATTTCTCAATAAGAAATAGTGTGGGAAAATTTTTAAGCAAGAAATTTTCAGACACTTAGTCATTTCAAGCCTCTTTCTACTCTTTGTTTACTTTTCTCCAACAAGTTTTGTTACCAGTAACAAACACAAAAATAGCTTTATGGACAAAGAGAACTCAATTCCCTCCTTAATGAAGTTTTACTAAAAAGCTGTGTGTGTAGAGATCCATAAAAGGAGCTATTTCATGGGGGAAGGTGGTTGATATTGATCTTATCGCTCAAATTAATAAATGCTGGGGAATATTTCATAAATGAGACTATATTTCTTACTAGTAAAATTTTCTTTCACATTACTTATGAATCATCAGTTGCTCTAACTTTTTATAAAAGACCCTTCAAAGTTAAAACACTTTAACAGATAGAATGAGAGCAAAGTGATAGATTCTTAAAGCTTAAGGCTTCAAGAAAGAGAATTTTTTGGAGGGGTTCTCAATGTGGGCACTCTCGGCATCTGAGGCTGGATAATTCTGTATTGTGGGAAGCTGTCTTGTGTATGGCAGGATGCTTAGCAGCATCCTTGGCCTCTACCCACTAGAGGTCAGTATCTCCACCACCTCCATTTGTGACAACTAAAATGTCTGCAGACATGGCCAACAGTCCCCTAAGGGCAAAACTGCCACAAACTGATAACCGTCGATACAGTCCAACTCTTCATTGCAGGTAAGATAGAAAGAGGAGGAGACATTACCACATTTACACCTGCAGTCAGGAGCAGTCAGGACTATATCACAGTATGTTATGGTTTTCAGTCAAGTATTCATTTGAGTCATTATTTCATTCATTATGCTCTTGAAAATAATTTTACTCCAATATATTCTATCTAGCTTAAGCACATTTTATATCACAGGAATTGAGAATTAAAAAATGATCTTGATTTCCAATTTCAAAGGAAGATAAATGTCGTCTTGTATTTGCCACATAAGATAAGTGTATTAGTTAGCATTCAAAAGAACCCATAGGATATATATAAATATTTTAATTGGTTCATGTATGTGGAACCTGAGAAATTCCATTATCTGCTGTCTGCAAGCTAGAGACCCAGGAAAGCTGGTGGCATAGTATGAAGGCCTGAGAGCTGGAGAGCGGATGCTGTAGGTTCCAGTCCAAGTCTGAAGGCCTGAGAACAAGAAGCACCCGGAGCAGAAAACCAATGCCCCAGTTTAATTGGTCAGAGTGCATTCTTCCTCCACCCTTTTGTTCTATTCGGGTCCTGCAGGGATTAGATGATGTCAAGCATTGGGGAGGGTAATTTCCCTTACTCTGTCTACCAATTTAACAGCTAATCTTATCTGGAAACACCCTCACAGACACACCCAGAAATAATGGTTAGCAAATATCTGGGCACCCCATGTCTCAGTCAAGTCGACACATAAAATTAATCATCACAGTAAGTAACCATCAAATAAGCAAAGACAGGGAAAGAAAAGAGAGCAAATACATTCAGCTATTTGTAACTCATCTCGCTTCCAGACCCTCAAGTCACCTAATAAGTCCTTACTGTTCTGTAAGAGCTTTGCTTTTCCCCTGAACGTTTCAAATTTCCACATGCAAATGAAAGCATCAACTCCTAAAACATTTCCCTGAGAAGAGTAGCAATGGGTCATTGCCCTCTTAGACTCCCAGAACCAGAATCCCTTATCAAATAGATCAAAGAAGGTGGTATCAAGCCCAGAATACATCTGATGGAGGCTGTTTTGCAGGTTGATTTTTTTAAATCTTCGGGGACCCAGCATGTGTGCAGACTGTCTCCGTTCTTATCATCAGTCCTTTGCAGTGTTACCCGACGGGTGGTGGTGAAGTAGACTGTGCTGCTTCTCTGGGTCATGAACCATAATCCTAAAGGGCTTTTGACATTTCACAAGGTCCAGTTTCTCCACTGATAATACCAAGGCCTGGTTCAGGAAAATGCCAATCAGCTGTGCACTATTGCCTGTAACCAAAAGGACAAGCTTCACCATCATTGACAGAAATTGGAGTGAAAGACAATGAGGACTGAGTTGTAGCTGTTTGTTTGTTTTGTTTTGAAAATGGGAGCTAATTCAGAGAAATGGGAAGAGAACTGGATTGAGAGTTAGAAGGTCAGTTTTCAAAGGGCTGCTTGCCAGCGTGAGACCAGTGGTTTTCAATGAGAGGTTGTCGATGAAAATAATCCATAACCAATCTATAAATGAAAATTTGGGTGAGTTTATTCTGAGCTAAAATCTGAGGACCGTGGCCCAGGGACTTTCTTCCTGAAGGAAGAAAGGGCACCAAAGAAGTAAGGTATACAGAGTGGTTATATACCCCCAAACAGGATGCTTTACATATGATTGAAATGTCCCTTCCATAATAGTCACAAGATTGCCCTGTCGGCACAGCGCTTGATGGACACAGCAGGTAGTGGGTCTGCTATCTCGGCGGGCGTAGCAGGAGGCAAGTCTATTGTCTCGAGCTGGGTGGTCACAGGTGAGCGCAGCAGTCAGTTCCTAGCCTAAGGAAAGATGCTTAATCCTTAAGGAAATGCCAACATTGGGAAGGGGAGGGAAGTTGCACCTTTATCTCAAGGGCCTTTGTTCTTGCCATAGGGAATATCTAAAGCAGGTATACAATGCATGCTCAACGGCCACAGTCAAGCCCTTTTGGAAAAACAAGGTCAGGCCAAATTAGGTTTACACCAAATGGCTTCCTCATATACTCCAATATATCCTATTGCTTGCCATTTCTATTTGTCAGGTGAATTTGCCCTCTAGGGGACATCTGACAATGTCCGGCGACATTTTTGGCTGTTAAAACTCGGGGAGACATAGAGGCCAGGGATGCTGCTAAACATTCTACAACACACCGGACAGCCCCCAAGATAAAGAACTATCCAGCCCGATGTAATAAGACGGAGGTTGAGAAACAGCTTGAGGCAAGTCGCTTCACACCACTCTATCCTCAGTTTTCTTACGTGGCAAACAGGAACCATGGGCCACATAGAAGGAAAAATGTTTTAAAGTGTTTAGCTTTATATAAATATAGGATTATGTGACCTCAAGTTCATTTTAGTACTCCAGGTCTATTAAAAATGCCTGAGAACTGTTCATTTTCAGCTTTAAACTTTAATTTGAACTTTTAGAAATCCAAATTATTTTAAAAAGCAATTTTGGAAAGAGCCATCGAAGGCTTCCTGATGAGGGTAGTACTTGAGGTGAAAGTGAGTGGAGAGCAGAGGCTGAGGGACCAAGCTCTCAAGTAAACGTGTCTGGGGTTCACATTCCAGCCTCGGCGTGTAAGAGCTTTCTGGTCATGAGCAAGTTACTGAGCATTTGTGAAACACGTTATTAGTAGTACCTACTTCATAGGGTTGTTTTGAGGACACAGTAAATTCATGCATATAATGAGCTTAGAACAGTCCTTGGTAGATAGTGGACATTTATTAAATATTGGCTATTACCATATTTTTAATGAAGCAGACTAGAGCTACAAGAGGTACTGTGGGACACAGAGGAGGATCTCCATGTCCCATAATACCTAATCCAGTGTGGGGCTGGTCAGGGAAGTTTTCCTGGAAGAAGTGGCACCTACGTTACATCTTAAAAACTGACAGACACTAGAGGAAGGGTATAAAACTGGAGGCAAGGAGGCCAGTTAGGAAGCAGTTACAAAGTCCAGGCTAGAGCCAAGTGCTGAAATCAGGACAGTGGCTGTAGCGATGGAGAAGCATAACCAGCAGGACTTTGAGATGACTGGCTGTGGGAGAAGAGAAGTCAGGAAGGAGGGGGCAGATGGTGGCAGCACTTGAATAAGTTACTTATCCTCGCTGAGCCTGAGTTTTCCTCATCTATAAAATGGAGATAGTACCACCTACCTGACAGAATTACTGTAAGGATTAAATCAATTTTATTTAAAAACCCATAGCATAGTGGCACACAGTAGACAATAAATGGAAACTCTCACTATTATTATAATTATTCTTAACTATAATTACAACAGCTCTGGAAAGGGACCCTAGATGAGAGCTAGCTCAAGAGGCTCAGCATCAGGAAGAGACTTGCCTGGCGTTACACTATCCGCTTAGTGGCAGAGCCATGAATTGTAGCTGTTTTTATGTAGCCATGAATATGCAAACAGGGCAAAGGCTACTGGTGAAGTCCATCCAAGTGATCATGCCCTAGCGTTTTTTGAGTTCTCTGGCATGTAAAGAGGGGGTGAGCAGATTAGTGAGAATTGCAAAGCAGCACATTGATTGCAAACAGCTGCCAACCTAGTGGAAGCAATTATGCCAAAAACTTGGGAAAGCAAGTGTGCTCATTCAGCAGAGACCCAACATGAGCCAATGATCAAGGAGCCCAACTCCATCAGTATCCGAGCAGGAAAGTGAGGTAAGTCAGGCAGGTTTACAGAAGAAAAGTTCTTGCAGGAAAAGAATTCAGAACCAGCTCATTCAAGATATGAAAGAATAGCCTCATGTTTTATTCTTTTTGAAATAATTCTGTTTGAAAGCTGCGTATAAATGAAATTGAAACTAAACCAGAACAGTATATTGTCTACTTTTCCGTTTTTGAAGAAGAATCTTTCTTCTCTACTAAGTTTAACAACTCTTCTTTTTCATTGTAGTTTATATTTCTCCTAATACTCCTTTTTATCTCATAATATAGTGTGAATCCTATGGCACTGAAAGGAAATAGGTTTTCTAGAAGTGTCCACTCATTTACTCGATAAGTAGGTGGCAATCAAAAAGTGCCCAAGGACAAGTCCCTTTGAATTGTTGGGTTCTGATGGGGTTCTTGCTAAGTCATAAGTCAAAACCTGATACAAAGGAAAAAAAAAAAGGGACTGACTTGTTTTCTGCGTCTCAGATTTTCTTCCTAAAGATGAACAAATGTGTGGAGTTTCTGCTGTTCTATGCCCTCCCCACTAGCTCAATGAAGCCGCATACCAAACAGATGATTGCAGTGTGGGCACCATCTGAAATGGGTTAGACATAATTTTCGACCAAATGAAAATAGCTGAGAAAACGTTTCATTCATTGTGTAAAATGTATAGTACCTTTCATTCTGTTGAAGTTTCATAAATTTTTTTTGAAAACTTGCAATATACCTATAAGAGCAATCTTATGCTCCATCAGCCAAATCAGGATGTATCCATTTTTTTATACACACCGAAGACACTTGAAGCACCAGACCCAAGACATATTAACTGGCCAGATGAGATTGGGAGGAGATGGGAGCAAGTTACAGATGGCCTAAGTGAATGTTGTCAACAGAGAATCAAGATTCCAGAGCTGGAATGACAGCTCAGATGTGCCCCTCGAGATGACTTCTTTGATGCTGGTTTTAGGAATTCCATTTTCAAGTCTATTATGGCAACCACTCAAAAGTATTTCTTAAAGGGAATATCCATTGCGTCCTGTCAATCTAACATTTAGTGGGCCAGTGTTTGCTGACCGAGTTATTAGACTATAATCCTGCAATTTTGCTATCTGAATTGGTCAAAATTATGCTTTGTCTCCCCTCCCAGCTGATCTCTGTAAAGATAAATATCTTGACAAGGACACATTGGCAGAATCATTGCCACTAGAGATAGGCCTGCTTAGCAGCCACATTGAAGTCTTGGTTACAATTCAAGGAGAGCCTTCCTCAATTGTCCCTGTCATTTAAAATGGGAGTTTTTTGTGGGGAGGAAGACAAGAATAAGGAATAAAGTTAAGAACGGGAAACAAACACATAATAACATTATTCCTTTAAGCCCTATTAAGGAATTCAGAAAGTATTGTTTTTATAATCTGTTACTAAGGGAGAATGTGGGCATGAGAATAACAAGTTCCATTCAAAACATCATTTTAATCACTACTTGCCTTTCATTCACTTCTTATTTAAACATAATATTTCCTATAGACTCTTGATATTTTTATTTGAATAGATGACAATCAACCTTATGTCTAAAGAATTACCTTTCCATTGTGTTTTATAAACAATTACGATCTGGTTCTAAATGACACTTTTTGATCCCGCAGTAGCTAGACTCAAGAAAATGCTTTTCGTCTTCCTGAAAGGCCCATTATATTACGGGTTGTTGGAACATGTGACAGTGTGTCTCGATGTGGAATAAATGCTCACAGCCACATCATGTGTTGATTTGACATCACAATTCTGAATCATGGGATATAGAATTAAATAAATGATTACTTAGGTTTTTTGCTTTATTTGCAAGAAACAAGTCTCTAATGCCTACAGTCTAAAAATTCAATTTAGGAAATATCTTCAGTAAGATATTTTATAAATATAAAATTAAAAACAAGATATTTTGAACTATGAGTAAAACATTAAAACGCTTTAAAGAGGTATACATAAACTAATATTCCTGGGGTTGGCCCAGTGGCTCAGCAGTTAAGTTCGCATTTTCGGCTTCAGCGGCCCTGGGTTCACTGGTTTGGATCCTGGGTGCGGACATGGCACCGCTTGGCAAGCCATGCTGTGGTAGGCGTCCCACGTATAAAGTAAAGGAAGATGGGCACGGATGTTAGCTCTGGGCCAGTCTTCCTCAGTAAAAAGAGGAGGATTGGCAGCAGATGTTAGCTCAGGGCTAATCTTCCTCAAAAATAAAATAAAATAAAACAATATTCTTCAAATCTGAGTATATAGGCACCCCTTTTAAGGGGAAAAGTATAATAGACTTCTAATGTTTGTATAAATTAGTTAAATATATACAAACACGAAACAAAGATTATGTTTTTTGTTTTTTTTATAGATTGGCACTTGAGCTAACATCTATTGCCAATCTTCTTTCTTTTGTTTTTATCTTCGTCCTCTCCCCAAAGTCCCCCAGTACATAGTTGTATATCCTAGCTGTGAGTGCCTCTGGTTATGCTATGTGGGATGCCGCCTCAGCATGGCCTGATGAGCAGTGGTAGGTCCGTGCCCAGGATCCAAGCCAGCAAAATCTCGAGGCTGCCAAGGCGGAGCACGCGAACTTAACCACTTGGCCACAAGGCCAGCCCCTAAGCTTATGTTTTTAATTCTTATGTAACTATAAATCTAAAACAAATTTTTAAATTAAAAATAGAGCTATAAAATCAATAAAAATCAAATTAATAATAATTTAATATTATGTGCAATGCTTTGCTGTATCTACATCACCATTTACAATGTGAGTATTGTATCGAATGGAATGAAAATTGTACAGAATCATTCAGGTTTGACTTGTCTATTCCATGTTTCAATATTTGATGACTCATTTTTTAAAATGATATTTCCTATTCAGTGTATTGCAAAACCTTTTTCATATGGCATTCACTTAGTGAATTATTAAATATTATTAGATCGACTCCTTTAATTGTTTTCTTACTAGCAAGCGGTAATAAATTAATCTATTAAAAGATTTATCATGATCATAAACACAAATGAAAACACAGGCACTAAAATCATATGACTGTACTCTGTTTTAACATGGATTTCCATATGATTCTGTACATGTTTATATTAAGAGTCTTATTATTGTCCTAAAAATTCAAAATTCAAATATTCTCATGGAGAACTCTAGAATCTCTACGAATAAGTTAAGGAAAGTGTGTGTATGCATGTGTGGGAATGCTTCACTTAAGGTTTTACCTAAGTATTATTATTTTCCTATTCAGATTGTAGTCTTTTTCAGCAGCTCTATTGCCCTATTGCAGATCCTATACGACCACTTTTCTTCTTTCTCTTTCTTTGTTGATCATTAGATCTCAGGTTGGATTATGAGTTTTCTGAGTGGTGATTGTCCCACAGATAGGGCAACATAAAGTTGTGTGTTCTTCTAGGGGATTGGGAGTGTAGAAATAAGCGGGGTAGCCATCTACCTGTTCAACCACCTGGAGGAATTCTCATTAATTTCAGGTCATTAACTATTGTCTCAGTTTCTAGAGAAAAAGGATTTGGACTGTTCATCTTGCTTTTTCTAGACACTTGGGGTCCAATAAGATGATGTGTGTGTCCAATGTCAATCTTTCCCCAGGGATCCTCAGTTATATGTGTGAATCAAGCTCTTCCTAGGATCTAACCACCTTTTGTCTTAATCTGAGCTCCCTGGTAGAAGGATGCAGATACTCATCCAGCTTTCAGAAAAGAAAGCTGTGAACTAGTTATTCTTGTTAGGACCACCCTCAACAGTCCAAGGTCCCACTTGCACCCAATCACCCACAGGTCCCAGGAGATATTTGCCTCAGAAGCAGCAATAAATTGGAATTGGATGGGAATAGAGGTGAAAAGAATCCTTGGATCCATCTTTCCCTCAACTACTTTCTGAGATCTCATGAATTACTCATAGGATGAAATATATACTAGCCGCATTAAGCTCTAACAGTTAACCTGACTGTACACTACTGTCATAATATAATACACAATAAAAAGCAAAATAATCACTCTTTTGGTTAAATCAAGTTTTAGTTGAAAGTCAACAGAATAAAATTGTTTATTCTCCTTCTGTCTACTTCCCTATTAATTTTTCATACTTTATAACTCAAAGAAAAATAACAAAAGTATTTACTCCAATGCTTTTTCTATATCTTACGCTAATTATTTCCCCAAGTAATGTCATTGGAACCTGAAAATCTATTTTTTCTTGGTTGATTGATTCTATAGTTTAATTTTATTTTTCCCCTCAACTGCTTTATAAAAATATTATTCTTGTTACATAGATCTCTTAATTTGAGATCTACTTTGGTTTGTTTCAAAGTCTTAACCACTAATAAATTATTAACATATGAATACATTAACATATTATTGAAAGTATTAATAAGAACAATTTATTATTAATGAGAGTGATCCAAGTGCTTGGTTCGCTGTAGATTCTTTAACCTTTTAAAAAAGGGACTTGTAAAGTAAATAAATTATATAAACAGAAAATAACATTTCTCCTGATTCTTATAAAAAAAATTTAAACACACCATTTCTTCTCCAAATGATATATTCTGTGAACCTGGTATTGATTAACTAATAATTTTTAGCTGTGATGACCCATTTGAGCTAAAGTAGAAATAGAACATTTTTATCAGCAGAATATAATCAAAATATTGCCTTACAATAATAGGAATATAAGAAGATGAAGACAATACTTGAAGACAAAATAAACAATTCTGTTGACTATCAGAAAATCTGAAAATTAAGTGAATAATCAGAATAAACTTGAGACTGAAATTTAGCACGGAGTTCAATGAGGAATACAACTTATAAGAATTGCTTGTTTTTATATTACTCAGCAATTTATGTTGCTGTCCAGAGTAAGACATCATCACTATTGAACATTTATAACGTGTTGAACGTTGTATAACATGGTAAAGCACTAAAGAAGTATAGGACTGTATATTAGGGTGTGCTAAAATGACAAATATATATCAATCTCCAAGTGTAAGGGTTCAAATACTATTAACACTGATTTTCTCTTCACATACAGTCTGGAGCATCTCAGGTTGGCAGGGAGCCACGCTCCATGCAGTCTTTCAGGAACCCAGGCTAACAGCGACTCCATCACATTTAACACTGGTTATCACCATTTCAGCACGTAGATAGGGGAAAGATCATGGTAGAGTACCACGGAAATTATTACAACTTAGGCCTGGAAGAGGCATATCGAACTTGTACTTCTGCTCCGTTAGCAAAACTGTTTCAAGGTCACACTTATTGCAAGGGCAGCTGAGACACTAGCCTAGTTTAGTAACTAGGAAGGAAGGGAGACTGGATTTCCATGGTTAGCCAGGAGACTCTGCTACAGACTCTAAGGCATGACCACAAGAAATTGACAATTCAGGGGAGACGGAATATAGCAACACAAAGCAACACATGTTGAGCACTAATTTAACAGTGGAGATGATAAACACCATAAGCATCCAGAGGAAGGGGAAATCATCAAAGTCAAAGCTTCATAAAGAAAATGTATGTAATCTGAGGGAGTTTAGATGGGTTTTCAACAAACAGTCAGGGGGCCATTCCACATTCATGGGAACTGATTATTTATAGCAATACTGGGGTGGCAGAGCAGTAAGGTAGAACTTTGGAGACAACTGGCCCTGAGTTCAAATGCCAATTCTTCCTGGCTGTGTCACATCAGGCAGGTCATTTAACCTCTCTTATTCTAGCAAGTTTGGGCAAAACTACATTATCTTCTTTAATATTCATATCAACCTATATTTAGCTGTCATTACAGGCTAGAAAAGGGAATTTTCTTTAACCGGAAGGAGAGGGATTAGAAAATCTGTTTTCAATAAGAATTCCAAGTATAAACTGGCAGTTTGGAAAACATTGAGAATGTATAATCCTGAATTATTATTTTGTTTTCAGAAAGAAAGCTTGGCAGAGCAATCAGAGGAGAAATTTTAAGGTCAGACAAACTGCATCTGAATCCCAATTCAATCACTTGCTGGCCGATTAGCTTCTGAGTCTATTATTATATAGTGATCATTCTTACCTTACAAAGTGGTCCACATTTTGGTTTCCTTATTTCTCCCTGGCCACTTCTTTTTATCCTTTTCCCTTCACTTTACCAAAAAATATTATAGCTTCTTAGGAGTCACTTGTGAATGTTTTTACTTCTCTCTTTTTATATGGCCCCGGATGAACTTATCCTACCGTGCATTGTGAAATGATAACTCCGTGCATTTTCTTCCCTAATATTTCTTCACCTCAGCCTTCTAACATCTGAAATTCAGATTCACAGGCAACCAACCTATTGGTATATGACAGAGCTGAAAAATCTCAGAGATATGTCAACCTTAACACTTGAGGTTTTGAAACAGAGTTCTCAGTTTCCACCTCGTCTACCCCTATTACATGCATAAACACACACACGTTCCTCCCTCAGTCTTCTCCCTATGAGCACACGGCATCATCCTCATCTCACTAATTACTTCAGCCAAAACCCTTCGAGTGTGGGCTCCTCCTCACTTTTACATACATAATCAATCCATCCCCAAACTATATCTTAAATCTGTCTTGTTCTTACGTCTTTACAGCCATCAGCTTTGACCTAGCCAGCACCAACACATCTTTTCTGATCCATGAAAATAGCCTCCTAACTGGTCAGCTTCCTTTACTCTCCTCTTCACATCCATTCTCCACAGCTGCCAAAGTGAACTTTGTACACCTGAAAGGAATCATGTCACTCCCCTGCTTAAACTCTTCAATAGCTTCCCATTGTCCTGGCAAAACGATTCAAACTCCATGTCCTCCATATCCTTCAAGACCCTGAACGAATCTGACTTCTCCTTAAACTGTTCAATCTCACATTGTGTCATTATCTTGTATGTCATAGCTACCCGGGTTTCCTCTCCATTCTCTTAGAAACCAAGATCATTCCTGTCTGAGGGCTTTTGAGCTTTTGTAGTAATCCTCTTTTGCTTGGCGGGATCCTTCCTTTTCTTCAGATCCTAGTTGAGATATCACTTCCTTGGAAAATCTCCTCTAACCTCCAATCTAAAGTAGACAACCATACATGAGAGTACTCCTTTGCACCTGCAGCACTTGTCACAATTTGTAATTTTATATTCATATGTTAATTTACTTGTTTGTTTTCTCTCTGCCCATTTTGTCTATTATAATTTATTTTATCTATCTATCTATCTGTAGTGCTCACAACCATATAGCATGTTATGGGTGCTCCAAATATTCACAGTTAATGTATGAATGAACCCCATGAATAGTAGATGTGGTTTTCTTGTCCCACCACACACAGTGCAGCAGAGTCATAAAATGGAAAGAATCCAAACCTGTATTCTACTTCTGGCTTCATCTCTTTCAAGCCATACAACTATTTTAAAATACAGTGTGTTAATAGAAATTTTGAGGTATCATCAAGCCAACAGATCAGGAGATAACTGCCTTTGAAAATATATCTTAGTACTCATTGTTCTCAAGAGGAGGGGCATAACATGCCACAGAGAACCATCCTGGAAAGCACTGGGTTGGTTAGGAGGCAGAGAGAGAGGGAGAGACTGTGGGCAAGAGCCTTTATTGTGGTTTCTTCAGGAAGGAATGGGCTAGGCTGGGTAAGTAGGCTTAGGATTGGCTAGTTTCAATAATTTCAGCAGGCTTTGGAGCACAGGGGCTGTCCCTAGTTGTCTAGGACCTGGCCCTGGAGTGATTAGGGTAGATGGATAGTAGCTCAGAGTGTGAGAGCCTGACAGAGCTGGAGGTTGGTGTGTGGGTTCTGGATGAGTTGGTTTGTCTTTGAAAAGTGCACTCGCAGGTGAGTTGTTTACCATCTCTAGGAATTGGCTATCCCTGGGAGGGGCCCTCGGGGTCAGTAAGGCCCCAGATGTTAAAGCATCAGAAATACTGAAAATAAAAGACATGCTTAATACAAGCACTTTGCTGGGTAAGCCCCTTGACATCACTGAATCTCAGATTTCACATCTGAAAAACGGAGATAATAATGTGCTTTTCTCACTTCAAAAAACTGACAGACAACAGATGTGAAGGTATTTTGAAAACACTAAATCTACTTATAAAGATATTTTATTTTTTTATAAAGAACAGCTTATCAAGAAAGTATGAGAGCTGAATTTTCTGTCCATACAATTAACGTATTTGTAGTCACATTTTCTCCACTCTCCCACATCCACCTTGTGAGATTAATGAGCTGTTTATGTGACACACTTGACTAAAGCAGGAAGAGAGAAGTCAGTCTGAAGCCCTGGAGAAGAGTGACACTAAACAGACCTGGCCTCATAGCATCATCCTTTAAACATCCGAGTTAAGCGGCCACTGTCATGACTAGGACATGAGAACGGGGGTCCAAACTATATATACGTAGTAGCTATTTGAAAGAATTTCTTTATTCACCATGAAAACTCATTGAAGGAGTGAAAAGTCAGTGAAAGATCAAATAAAACAAGTAGAAATATTATTAGGGAAATTTTCTAATTATTTGAAATATTAGAATATTTATATTAAGAAGAATTCATAGAAACTTGATGAGGTTATGAATATTTACATAAAAATTAAGTGGAGAAAGAGACCTCTAAACCATCAGCCCCTTTCATTTCTTCACTTTCCTCTTAATGGAGCTCAGATTCCATGGTAATCACTAGTTTAAATGTTTGGTCTCAGGAAAATAGGTAAATTTCTATCAGACCACTTTTTCTCTACAAAGTAGGAAGAGCTTTCATCTTCTAAGAGAATAGTGAAAGGAAAAGGAGGATTAGAACTTTGAAGGAAAAGGAAAAGTCAGAAATGGGCCTCATGAAGTAGGGGAAAGAATGAGTACTTAAGTTGGTTTTATAGAGGATCTAATTGGTTGTGTTGTGTGTTACTAATATTCTTGTAGATTCCTAACTTCCTTCTCCCTCCAAGCCTTGGATGGACTCAACTCTCTACCCTGAGCTTTGATGAAATTACACAATACAAGATTAGAACTTCTAAAAAGACGACCTTAACCAAGGCTTCCACTATACCTAAAAATGCTGTTATGTTTGTCTGGTCAACTGAGACTCTCTGTCTAAACTCTCCACATGCCTGCTGCAAATCTTCCTCTCGCCTCAAAATTCTGACTCTTCTCCTTCCACTACCCACTCAGTAGATAAATTTGTAAAGAAAATAGAAGTTCTCAGAGAGGAACATGTCCATTACCTTGATACCAAGCATACAAACCTACTTCACCTGCAGCCATTCTCTTTTCTCTTCTGTTTTGAACATGGAGAACTTGTACCTTATCTAACAACAATCTAGTTTCTTCTCAGGAATATACACTCTTACTCTTATAATTCAATTTCTCCTTCCCTTATAGTTTCTTCTCACTGTTATTAAATGCTCTTAATCTGTTCTCGTTAAAACAAGCAAAATTTCCTGGGGAATTCTACCAAACTTTCAGAGAGGATTTAATACCTATCCTTTTCAAGCTATTCCAAAAACTTAGGGAGGATGGAACACTTCTTAACACATTCTATGAGGTCAACATCACTCTGATACCAAAGCCTGACAAGGACAGCACGAAAAAGGAGAACTATAGGCCAATAGCGCTGATGAACATGGATGTAAAAATTCTCAACAAAATTTTGGCAACCTGAATTCAGCAATGCATCAAAAGGATCATACATCACAATCAAGTGGGATTCATACCACAGACACAGGGATGGTTCAATATCCGCAAATCAGTCAACGTGATACACCACATCAACAAATTGAGGAACAAAAACATGTTCATCTCAATAGGTACAGAGAAAGCATTTGACAAGATTCAACAGCCATTTATGATAAAAACTCTTAATAAAATGGGGGTAGAAGGAAATTACCTCAACATAATAAAACCCATATATGACAAACCCACAGACAACATCCTACTCAATGGGCAAAAAGTGAGTACCAACCCCCTGAGAACAGGAACAAGACAAGGATGCCCACTATCACCACTCTTATTCACCATAGTACTGGAGGTTTTGGCCAGAGCAATTAGGCAAGAGATAGGAATAAAAGGAATCTAAATAGAGAGTAAAGAAGTGAAACTCTTGCTGTTTGCAGACGACATGGTCTTATATATAGAAAACCCCCAAAAATCCATTGGAAAACTAATAGAAATAATTAACAACTAGAGTAAAGTTGCAGGGTACAGAATCCACTTACAAAAATCAGTCACTTTTCTATACTCCAACAACAAACTTACAGAAAGAGAACTCAAAACTATAATTCCATTTGCAATTGCAACTAAAAAAATAAAGTACCTAGGAATAAACGTAACCAAGGAGGTGAAAGACTTATACAAAGAAAAACTATAAGACATTACTGAGAGAAATTGATAAGGACTTAAAGAGATGCAAAGAGATTCCTTGCTCATGGATTGGAAGAATAAACATAGTTAAAACGTCCATACTACCCAAAGCAATCTACAGATTCAATGCAATCCCTATCAGAATCCCAATGACATTCTTCATTGAAATAGAGCAAAGAACACTAAAATTCATATGGGGCAATCAAAGACCCTGAATTGCTAAGGCAATCCTGAGAAAAAGAAACAAAGCTGAAGGTATCACAATCCCTGACTTCAAAATGAACTACAAAGCCATAGTGACCAAAACAGCATGGTACTGCTACAAAAACAGGCACACATATCAATGGAACAGAAGCAAAAGCCCAGAAATAAAACCACACATCTATGATCAGCTAATCTTCGACAAAGGTGCCAAGAACATACAATGGAGCAAAGATAATCTCCTCAATAAATGACGTTTGGAAAACTGGACAGCCACATGCAAAGGAATGAAGGTAGACCAGTATCTCACGCCATACACAAAAACAAACTCAAAATGGATCAAAGACTTGAAGATACGTCCTGAAACTATAAAATTCTTGCAAGATAATATTGGCAGTACAGTCTTTGACATCGAACTAAAAAGGATCTTTTCATATACCATGTCCTCTCAGACAAGAGAAACAAAAGAAAAAGACAAGTGGGAATTCCTCAGACTAAAGAGCTTTTGCAATGCAAAAGAAACTAGGATCAAAACAAAGAGACAACCCACCAACAGGGAGAAAACATTTGCAAATCATATATCTGACAAGGGGTTAATCTCCATAATATGTAAGGAACTCACACAAATGAACAATAAAAAAGCAATCAACCCGATCAAAAAGTGGACAGAGGAGATGAACAGACATTTTTCCAAAGAAGATATACAGATGGCCAATAAACACATGAAAAGATGTTCAACATTACTAATCATCAGGGAAATGGAAATCAAAACTACACTGAGATATCACCTTACACCTGTTAAAATGGCTATAATCACTAAGACTAAAAATAACAAATGTTGGAGAGGGTGTGGAGAGAAAGGAACCCTCACATACTGCTGGTGGGAATGCAAACTGGTGCAACCACTATGGAAAACAATATGGAGATTCCTCAAAAAACTAAAAATAGAACTACCATATGACCCAGCTATCCCACTACTGAGTATCTACCCAAACAATTTGAAATCAACAATCCAAAGTAACATATGCACCCCTATGTTCATTGCAGCACTGTTCACAATAGCCAAGACATGGAAGCAACCCAAGTGCCCATCAACTGATGACTAGATAAAGAAGATGTGGTATATATATACAATGGAATGGTACTCAGCCAGAAAAAAAGACAAATTCATCCCATTTGCAATAACATGGAAGGACCTAGAGGGAATTATGCTAAGTGAAATAAGCTAGACTGAGAAAGACAAACACCATATGATTTCACTCATATGTGCAATATAAACAAGTACTGGGAAAAAGAAAACAGTTCAGTGGTTACCAGGGGAAGGGGGGAAGCGGGTAGGGGGGATACAGTGAAGGGGAGCACTTATGTGATGACAGTCAAGAAATACTGTACAACTGAAATCTCACATTGATGTAAACTATTATGAACTCAATAAAAAATATATAAAGCAAAATCTTTCAAACTTTCAATCCCATTTAACAATACTCTCTCATTTTTCACAGACATATTTCTCAAAAAACTGATCTACATCCTATATTTAAATTTGTCATTTTCCATGCACCATACAATAATTTTCAGTCTGGCTTTCCACTTATTTATCTGCCTGGTACTGTACTTCCAAGGATCACCAACGATCTCCACGTCATTAAACCTTGTGGATTTTTCCTAGTCTTCACCTGACCTCATTTATAATCAATACTCGAATTTCTTGAGTTCTCCCTTGTAAGTAAAATTATCTTTGGAGGGAATTCCTTGATAAATACTCTCTAGATTTTTTTCCTACCTCTCTGACAGTCTTTGCCAAATTTTCAAGTCTGTTCTCTTCTGCCTAAGCCAGTAAATACCAGAGTTCTCCAAGACTCAGCCTTGAGTTCTCATATCTTCTCACCCAACGTTTTGTCTCCCGGGAAATCTCACTTATAGCTGCAGCTTTAATTACTGCTCATTTCAGATGACTTGCAAATACCTATCTTCATCCTAAGCTTCTTTTTTTAGCTATAGGCCTGCATTTCCAAATGCCAATTTATGATTCCTCTTAAATGACTCATAGAAATGTCAAAGTAAACAAGGTCAAAGCCAAATCTGATCTTCTGCCTTGAACTTGACTCTCTTGTAGAGTTTCCCATTATAGTAAATGGCTCACCATTCATCCAGTTGTACAAACCGGAAGTGTAGGAGTCGTCATTGGTTCTCTTCACATCCTCCCTCATCAAGCCCTGTGAGTTTTATCTCCTGTGTATTTCTTTAATCTACCCATCCATCTCCATCTTTTCATTATCACCCTGGTCTAAGCCACTAACACCTTTTACTTGACTACTCCAGTAGCATGCTCACTCACTTATTTGCATCTACTCTGGCCCCTCTCCTAGTCCCAGGGTAATATTACCACCCTCATTTCCTGATTATCCCTGATTAAAACTCTTGGGTGGCTTTCCATTGTATTCAGGATGAAGGCAGGATTACTTAATATGGTTTAAGAGACCTGCATGAACTGCCCCCTAACTATTGCTACCTGTCCAGTCTGGTCTTATCCACATGTCACTTGCCCCACATGTCACTGCACTCTCTCCACTGGTCCCTGGCTTAGCTCCAGGCCAGGTGCTCACAATGTTCTCTGTCTCTCTGGGCTTTGCATATACTCATCCGTTTTCCAAGAATCCAGAGTGTTTTTCCTTCCTCACATTGCTTAAATAACTCCTGCTCATCCTTCAGATCTCAGCTCAAATATTACTTCTTTAGAGGAGCTTTCCATGACCTTTTTGACTGAGTAAAAACACTACCAATGCCATTATAGAGTTTTATAGCACTATTTCTCCTCAATATCACATCTTTGGGAGACTTTATTTGATTAATGTCTCTTTTCCCCACTATACTATAAGTTGCACATGGGTAGCAATCATGTCTGATTTCCTCTTTATTTTATTGCTATCGTTTAATATAGTGTTACAACATTTATTCTAGTTCCTGACATTCATGCATTCATTTAACACATAGTATCTATATTTATATTATAAATTCATATGCATAAATATTAAGTATATTATAAATGAATATATGTATATACGTATGCATAAATATATCTATATTAATTTGCTATTTACTATAAATCCAGGCACGTCTGAGGCCTATAGCTAGTAAATATCAGACAAGATTCAAACTCAGGTTTCAAAGCCAGCGGTTTCCATTCTACGACACAGTCCTATAAACCAAGTATAATTTGTATCCCTTTACTGCAGTGGATTGTAACCTTGGCTTCGCATTACAATCTCCTGAGAAACTCTTAAAAATGTTGATACCTGGGTTCCAGAGATTCTATCTTGATTGGTATAGGGTTGAGCCTGAGTATTTATGGTTTTATAAAGCTGCCCAGGTGATTCTTATATGTAGCCAGGGTGGAGAACATTTGCTAGAACAACAAAACTAAATTAGGGCTACATGAGCAGGATTCACAAGCTAGTTGAGAATCCTATCTTTAGTCCAAGAAGTGTTGACATTGATCCTTAATGAAAGAATATCTAATCATAGAGTAAACAAGAAAGTGTTCTATCTTTAGGGGAATCTTAAAAAACTGAGAATTAGAAAAGAGGGGAAAAAAGTTAATTCTCATCATTTTACTGAAGAAGGATTAATGTCCTCAACAAAGATGTAATAATCATAACATCCTGTTTGGCTGATCTGATGGTTGATTGTGACCATAGGTGCATTTACTCTCTAAATGAAGTTAGAGTTTGTAGGAACTTTTGTAAATATATCATTAATTAGGGCTGTAAATTGTTAGCACAGCATTCACTAAGCACCTAGGAAGAATTAACCCAATTGCAAAGGGGGTTAATTAAAAGATTAGGCATTGAAATGACCTGACTCAGGATTGCTGTGATAGAAGGAAAAGGCAGGTAATATCATGTCCATTTTGGATGTAGAAATGTTGAGCCCAAGGAAAGTTAATTATCTTCCCTAGAGGACTTCACAGAATAGCAATAGACTATAGATTTGACTTCTGCTCTTTGCTATTTTAAGAAATGCAAGGCAACCTTGACATATTGAGAAAATCTTTCATGAGTTATTTCATTCCAGGTTTCCTAACTTTTTAACTGAACTGAAAACCTAATCTCTCTTAAATATGATTCTCCAACTCTCCCTTAGCTTCAGATTCATTTAGTCAGCCACCTGCCTAATTGATATTACCTGAACGTCCTGCGGGGAATTCTACCTCAATATAGTGTAAATGGAACTATCCCCCAAAACACATGCACACATGCACAAATGTTCACACACACACACATACACAGTCTACAAAACCATCTTCACTTCTACTCTCTCAGTAAATTCCACTCCATCTATCTAGTCACTCAAGCTAGAAATCTGTGAGTCAACTTTGGCTCCTTTTCCCAAACATGCAATCATTCCTCTAGGCTTCCTGATTTTCCCCCTTTGAAACCACAGCAGGCAAGTGCATGGAAAGCACCCCACCATCTACATCCCCTTGCTAAGCCTGTGCAGACAGGATTAAACAATCACAATACCCTTTCCCGCTAATCCTGATCTTACCACCACATAATTCCTGACAGCACTCCTTGCAGACGCCACCAGTGATTCGAGTTGACACTCAAGAAGAAATCTATTTGCCTCCTCAGTCCTGGATATTTCTATTTCTTCCTCTCAATCATGACTTCCTTGCTTCTGGATCTCATTATCTCTTTTCTGAACTATTTAAATGACCCCTTGGCTGATCTCCTGCCTCCGGGAGATCTCCTTGACCCTAGACAATTTATCGTCAGTACTGCTGCCAGAAAGATCTCTCTAAAAATGCAAATAGGGCTGCGCCATTTCCCTCCTAAAACCCATCCCTTTTCCCATTTCTCCATTGTAGAAATTGAGTCTTTAATACAGTTTACAAAGTTCTCCATATCCTGAATATGCCAACCTCTCCAGTCTCATTCTAACCACTTCCTGACCCTTATTTAATGCTTTAGTGAGAACAAACTATTTGCAATGCCCTAAATTTTTCATGCTGCTTCTCTTTCCGTGCCTTTGCTCATGCTCTCTCCTTGTCAGAAACATCCTTTTTACCCCTCATGCCACCTAATTTATTCTCTCTTTACCTTTATGTCTCAGCTAGAGCATTGATTTCTCATAAGGTCATTCTCTGATCTCCGCACCGCCCCCCCCCCCACCCCACACACACACTCACACTACTGTTGGGTTGGGAGCTTCTATCTGTGCTCCTGTTGTACCCATTCATGCCTCTATCATGGCACTGAAAATATCCTCCTGTGGTTATTTATTTTAATGACAATATCTCCTTGTATACCCTATAAGAATAAGGACTAGTGTGTGTGGACTCTTGAGTCTCCTAAGTCTCCAGGAGTCTATTTAAAAGGGACCAGATAAATGTTTGTTGAAGTGAACTGAATGGAAACCACAGTAAGTACTCTGATATCAAACTTCTTATGTAGAAGTTGCCAATCTATTTGTATCTGCTAAGCATTATTTTATAACCATAGAGGCAATTGTTATTTTTCTATTTCTTTCTAAGCAGAGTTACCATAGCAGAAGCTCAGGCTGTGATATTTGAATCTCTATCAGGAAATGGAGACAGGACCACATGGTGAACAGGTGTATTACTTTGCAAGGACTGCCATAACAAAATACCACAGACTAGGGGTGAGTTAAACAGTAAAAATTTATTTTCTCACCATTCTGGGGGCTAGAAGTCCAAGATCAAGATGTCAGCAGATTTGGATCCTTCTGAAACCTCCATCCTTGCCTTGCAGATGGCCAGTTCTTGCTGTGTCCTCACAGGATCACCTCTTTCTAGTGTGTGTCCTAATCTTTGTTTATGTGACACAAATCTCATTGGATCAGAGCCTACCCTATGACATCATTTAACCATAAATAACTCTTTAAAGGTTCTATCTTTAAATACAGTCACATTAGAGAAACCGGGGAGTTAGAACTTCAACATATGACTTTTGGGGGCCACAATTCAGCCCATAACACAAGGAAATATCTGATTATCTTTAACAAGTACACTCTAATTCCTAAAAGTAAAAATATGATGAGAATATATATGGTAAATGCCTCAAATTAATGTCATTACTATAATATCATCTATAAATCAAAGAGGCCAGATGCCTTGAGATGCCCACAAGTATATTTATGGGAAGAGCAATCTGACAGAGGGCTGGGTGCCAAGAAACTTTATAAACTTCTACTTAACTTCCTTGAATTTAAACTTCTGTCTGTGTTCATTATTATTTTTTCTTCTTGAGAAAATTCCGTGATGGCTATTTACACAATGCTTAAACATCTAGCCAGTTATTTCTTGTCATTAGTTCCTATAACCAATTTTTTCACTAAATTAAATGCTTTCAAATTGCTGTAAGCAGTCAAGTCAGAGACATTTGCCAAGCTTATTTATAAGCTAATTGTTTGGATGTGAACATGGGATGACAGCATTAGCAAAAAACTTTAATAAACAAAATGCTCCTACAGGTTAGGCAGCTTGTGTTCATAAACTCAAACACACTTGAGAAACTACTGCTTAAATTTAGTTATAAAAATCTTAAAAGATTTGAAAAAATTAAGCCAGCCAATTAAATTCAGAATCATTTTTTAAAAAGCACTTTCAAAAATTGGACCAGTATTTGTTGTTGCTGTTTCCTTGTTAGATAGACAATACATACTTGCTCATTTTCAAAAATCAGAAAAGTATAGCAAAGAAAAGAAGAGAAATTAAATTCACACTTCTCTTAACACCGTGAGATATTTCTGGATAATGACAGGGGAGCTAGAGTCTGAACTACATCCTCCCCAGAGAAGCAGGTTTGTGGGGTATGTGTGTTTAATACTAACATTAAATAGCATTCAAAATATATTAACTTAAAAGCAATATAAATTTATTCCTAGATGTTTGCTAAAGTGAAATAAAAACCTACGTTCCCACAAAAACCTATGCATGAAAAGTTTATAGCAACTTTATTTTTAATCACCAAAACTGGAAACAACCCGTCCCTCAACTGGCAAATGGATAAACAAAATGTGATACATCCATATAATAGAATACTATTTAGCAATAAAAAGAAACAAACTATCAATCCATACATCATAGATGAATCTCAAATACATATTGCTAAGTGAAAGAAGTCAGACTGAAAAGGTTGCATACTGTATGACTCCATTTCTATGACATTCTGGAAAAGGCAAAACTATAGGGAGGAAAACAGATTAGTGAGCGCTGCAAGTTAAAGGCTGGGGGAGGATTCAGCCACAAGAGATAGCATGGGGGTATGTTTTTGGGGAAAGGAGTGATAGAACAGTTCTGTGTTTTGATTGGGTCATATACATGACTCTATGCATTTGTCAAACCCATAGAACTGCACATCAGAAACAGTGAACTTTACCATATGTAAATTACAAATAAATTTTAAACACGTTATACAGAAGAGTGTATATTATATGCTTCCTTTTGTGTTTTGTTTATATATATATGTATGTATACGTTCTCTGTAATATATATCATAAAATTCACACAATTAGGCTTGTACATGTCTATAAACCATTTCTGGCAGGCAGTAAACAGGAAACTCTTCAGAGGGGTTGCCCCTGAGGAAGAAGATTAGAGTCTCAAGGTAGGAGGGAATCTGGATTTTCATTATATATATTCTTAGATTATTTGAATGGTTTCCCGTATCAGTAGAGCACTTTTTAATTAAAGAAACACTAAACTAAAAGAATGTGTAAACACTTTGATATTGCAATTTTGGAGCCATTTTAGGTAAATTTTTCTTTCTGATCAAACTAAATATCCTCTTTCCTTGACTATGGGTACAATTGGGTTATGGACAGGTCTGAAATTTACTTGGCGGTAGAAACTGTCTGAACACTGGGACTGCACACTTTCCCTGTTCCACAAGCGATTCCAACAATTACTCCCTGGTGAGCCGCACAAGCCAAAAATCAATGAAAGTAGAAGCAGCAGGTTGTTCTATGGTGGAAATGGCCTCAGTTTCATCAATAGCAGTCAGCACAACCTTTAGACTCAGACAAATATAGGAGCTTAGAGCACAGGATGCCAGATGTAGCTGCCAGGAAAAACTTTATATATATGAGGACGTCTATTAAATTTTCCATTTAAACTACCAGTGAAACATATTAGAGATGCTGAATTAACTTATCATCAAGAAATCTTTAAGCAGCATGCTGTGCAATAGGACTTCGCTAAGTCTCCAATGACTGGACTGGGCGCAGTAATGGCCTTCTCTTCGAACGTTAATCAGGATGCAAGAAAATGACTGCCTCACTGATGATGCATCTCAGACACCCAATAGGCTTTGTTATGTTCTGAGAAGGAGGTGCTAGAACAGCACCTTAATAAAAAGTAACAGAAAGACTGGAATTTTTAAAAAATCTGCATGTCTGTATGTATGTATATACAAAAGAAAACACATTTCCAGCTTGCTCTATGGTCCTTTGATTGATTGTCTATGAAATATTTCACTGGGGAATTTCTATTTCATTCTTTCTACCTTTTCATAAAGGGAGACTGTGTTTATACACTAAGTAGGTAGGAAAACAACTGATTAATCCAGTGTGAAAAGGGTGCTATTTTTGTACAGGAACACATCTGTGTATCATTTCAGAAGCTCCCCTTAAGAATTTTGCTAGTTGAAACATGATGCTGGAAACTTGGCATTTCTTTTGCTATTTCTGTATGTTTTAACCTTTAATTGAGAACTTTAATTCTCACACAGAAGACTGTATATTGGAATACAAATAAAAAGCTTCATATTATTGTAATTTTTGAGGATATAAATCTTTCATCAGATACATGTGCTGCAAATATTTCTCCCACTTCCTTGCTCGCCTTTCATTTTTTAAATGATGTCTTTCAAAGAGCAGAAGTATTGATTTCCATTAAAAACAATAAATCCATTTTTTATATTTAGTGTATTTTAAATTAAATCTAATAAATATTTGCCTACTTCAAGTTTATAAAGATGTTCTTCCATGTTTTTTTCTAGAACCATTATAGTTTAGATTTTATGTTGAAGGTTATCAAATTTGCGGGCACGGAGTCGTTCATAGTATTCCTTTATTGTTTTAATGTAGGTGAGATCTGTAATGATATTCCTTCTTTCTTTTCTGATATTAATAATTTATATCGTCTCTCTACTTTTATTAGTTAGTCTAGCTAGAGGCTTATCAATTTTATTGATTTTTTCAAAGAACCAGCTTTTGGTTTTATTGATGTTTATTGATTTCCTATTTTCAATTTTGTTGATTTCTGCTCCAATTCTTATTTCTTTCTTCTGCTTACTTGGATTTAATTTGCTCTTTTTTCCTAGTTCCTAGAAGCTTAGATTACTTATTTTAGCTCTTTCTTCTTTTTCATAATATGTAGTCAATGCTATAAATTTCCCTCTAAGCACTGCTTTAGTCGCGTGCCACAAATTTTGAGGTTATGTTTTCATTTTTATTTAGTTCAAAATAGTTTTTTTTAATCTCTTGAGATGTTTTCTCTGACTCATTTGTTATTTAAAAGTGTGCATTTTTATCTCCAAGTATTTTTTTATTTTCCAGCTATCTTTCTGTGATTGACTTCTAGCATAATTCCATCGCTGTCTGAGAGCAGAGATTTATGATTTCTATTCTTTAAATTTGTTAAGGTATGTTTTATGGCCCAGAAGGTGGTTTATTTTCATGAATGCTCCATGATCTTCAGAAGAAGGTGTATTCTGTTTTTGTTGGATGAAGTAGTTTATAAATGTCCATTATGTACAGTTAATTGATGGTGTTGTTGAGTTAAACTATGTTCTTACTGATTTTCTAACTGTTGGATCTGTCCATTTCTAAAAGAAGGCTGTTGATGTCTCCAGCAATAATAGTGGATTCATCTATTTCTCCTTGCAGTTCTATTAGTTTTTTACTCATATATTTTGATACTTTTAGGCACATATGTACTAAGAATTGTTATATCTTCTTGGAGAATTGACCACTTTATCATTATATAACGCCCCTCTTTACCCCTAATAACTTTCCTTTCTCTGAAGTCAGCCTGGTCTGAAATTCATATAGCTACATCTCTGCCTATAACTATATAGATGCATGAATTCCTCTTTATATCAGGGAACCCACTCTTCTGTATGATTCTAATTCTTGGAAATTTGTTGAGATTTGCTTTATGACCCAGTTTGCGGTCAATTTTTATAAATATTCTGTAGGGGGAGTGTATTCTGCAGTTGTTGAGTGGAATATTCTATTAGATTAATTTTAGTAATATTGCTCTTCCAATAATTCATATTTTTTTTTTTTTAGTTTTCTTTTTTGTGTGTGTGAGGAAAATTGGCCCTGAGCTAAAATCTGTTGCCAATCTTCTGCTTTTTGCTTGAGGAAGATTGTCACTGAGCTACCATCTGTACCAATCTTCCTCTATTTTATGTGGGATGTTGCCACAGTGTGGCTTGACATGCGGCGCTAGGTCTGCACATAGGATTTGAACCTGCAAACAGCAGACTGACAAAGTGCAAAGTGCAAACTTAACCACTATGTCACCAGCTAGCCCCTCATATCTTTTATCTGTTGAGACTAGGATGTTTAAAATATCTGATTATAATTAATTTACTACTGTTTTTGCTTTATACGTATATTTTTAAGGACATGTTATTAAGTACATACAAATATACAGTTGTATGCTTCTGATAACACATTCAACAAAAGAATGATATTTTCATCAGATTCATTTGTTAAGTTTGGTATATAGCTTTCTCCTTATTCTCCTGGATTTGATATGTGATCACTCGTTTCAAAATCATTTAATATCACGAAGAAAATACAGAGGGAAGAGTGTGAAGCCACATACTTATTATGATAATATGATATTTATGCTAACAAGTAACTCAATTACATGCTTCATCCCTTTATTATTTAGTTATTATTATATCATAAGCCACTGCAAAATGCAGTATCATAAAATAATAAACATTTCTTATTAATTATGGATTTCTAGATCTTCTGTGCAGTTATTCTGATTTTAGCCAGGCTCATTCAAGCATCTGCTGTCTGCTGGCTGGTCATTCATGGGCTAGTTAGTCTTGAAGATGAAGAGGTCGTCTCTCCATGTGGTCTCTTATTCCGCAGCAGGCTTATTCTTGTGTCAGTGGCAGAGATCCAAAGAGAAGTTTGAAATAGTGCCAGGCCTCTAAAAGCCTAGGCTTGGAATTAGCACACCATCATTTCCATTGAATTTATTGGCCAAAGCTAGTAATAAGGCCAAACTAAACAAGAGTTGGGGAAATACACCACCTTTTGATTGAAGCAACTGCAAAATCACATTGCAAAGAGCCAAAAAGAGGGAGGGATAAAGAACTTGGAAATTTTTGCAACCAGTTTATCACATTTTTTTGGCACCTGTGGTGTAACAGAAATGGAAAGGGTCAAAATGATTCCTTTTCAGTCATGTTACTTGATTTCTTCCACTTTATTCTCACTTGTATGATATAATTGTATCTGAATTATCTCTATAAAAGTATATTAATGGAGGAAATTATGGAGAAGAGAGTAGGTAAAGGAGGATGGAGAAGTAATCTCAAACCTACGTTTCTTACAAAATGAACACTAGGAATGATTTTCTATCTTTCCTAGTACGTAATATTTAATTTGGAATTCATCAGTCAGAATGACAGTAGCTAGTGCTACTTGAAGTTTAGCGGGGACTAGCTCCTGTGTTTCCTGGGACCATGCCAACAATTCAAATACGTATAAAGTCGCAGAGTATGAAAGTATTTAGAACTTCTGTTTAAGGACATGAGTAAAGGAATTAGGCAGAATCCTGACTCTTCAAGTGCCCTAAAGGGACCCTTGCCTTTGCTGTGACATAATCCTCACAAAAACTCTACCTCTTAATCTTTAATTGCCTTTAAATGACTGATTATGGCTCAACCATCCAGGGATTTATCTAAACCCTTCTTTAACCCATTTAAACTTTCAGGCTGTACAATTTGTTGGGAGTATCCAGTTTCATATGTGTTTTGAGAGTTCCCACCCCTTCAGATGTAATTATGTTCCCTCTAGTGCATTAGAAAGGTATTTGGTACTTGTGGTGTTCAAATCCATTTGTAGAAAAGACTGCAGTCACATAGATTTTGTTAGGTTCCAAAAAAAAAAGATGGTGTGTATGTGTATCCCTGTCTATCTGCTTTTGTATTTTGTAATATGAATAAAGATTAAAATAATTTCTTCCTTAAAATTCTTTATTAACTTTACTTGTTTACTCATATTCTAACAAAGTTGGTAAAACTTTCTTTTCTCTGGCCATAAAAAAGCAAAATTGCTCATCACTTGGGTTTTCCCCATGTTCCCTCAGCTCTGGTACATGAAAATAATGCAGCAAATTACCATTTTATACTTATATTTTTACTCCTCTTTTGGAGTCATTTTCCACTTTTTTCCTATTGGAAATGTGCAAGAAAAAACCTCATAACTTCCTCACTTCCTGTGAGAGTTACTGGTTGCCAAGGATAATAACCAGCAGAATACTGTAGTGTATATTAATGTTTCCACTGTTTCCAGAATGAAACAATTTGATAGTCAAGAATTTGATAATAGAGTTTAAATGGTAAAAATTAAATAAAAATAAAAGCTTGGACAGCTAGCTGACTAAGATTGTTAGAGGGGAGATACAGATATAGCTATACAAAAAATTAGCATTTATGTTAATTTTTTGGATTTTTTTGATTTGTAAATAATTATCTTTAGGGATCACTCCTTTTCAAGGATTTTCCTTTTATTTCTGAGTTTTGTTTCAAATATTGGTTATAGTATCAAATAACTGGGCTTTAGGTCATAGTCATAGACTCACAGGCACAATTTACCCATAACTCTAAGACTTTGAAGAAAAGAACTATGATTCCATCTGTCTCCCCTGTTATTCTCCTCTACTATAAATTATGTTATGATGAGAAAAAAAGTGAGTTATGATCAATTTGAGCTGGATTATCTCTGAGAGCAGAATTTTGCCAAGTATTTTTGATGAAAGTGCATTGGAAAATACCTTCCCGAGAAATAAATCTTGTGGTCTTGCGAGTGGTAAACCTGGCAGGAATTGAATCTTCATGTGTGAGTCAGAAAGAGACCCTTCCCCATTCCCACCCCGCATTAGAACTCTCCCAGACTCAGAAAACATGTGCATTACAAACCACTGAAAATTTGGCACAACTCTTCATGAAGAGTTTCCTATTCATTACGCCAGGTAAACATATCTGCAATGTCCTATACATCTCATGAGAGAAACCATGTGAATGAAGAAAAGAGGCTAGGGCCTGCCTGGTGGCATAGTCCTTAAGTTCATGGGCTCTGCTTTGGCTGCTCAGGGTTTGCCAGTTCAGATCCTGGGTGCAGACCTCTGCACCCCTCATGAAGACATGCTATAGCAGCATCACACATAGAACAACCAGAAGGACTTACAACTAAGATATACAACTATGTACTAAGGCTTTGGGGAGAAGAAAAAGAGAGAAAGATGGGTAACAGATGTTAGCTCAGGGCCAATCTTCCTCACCAAAAAGCATATCCTAAAAAAAAAAAAAACCAGAAACGGTCTCTGGGTGTTGTATCTTCACCTACTTACACTATTACCATGTGATCTTCTTCTAAAAATATTTTTTTGAAAAGAAAAGAGGGTAATTTTAGACTAAATTCTTGCTTTGATATTTTACATTGCCCAGACTCACCTAATAAATTGCCAACTCTCTGCTTTCCTCTAAAAACCTAAGTAACCTTTGTTTATACAAGGAAGATTTGTTCTTGAAAGTCCAAACGTTCTTATGTATCAGCTTGATGTAAGTTCTACTAGCATACTGGGAAGATTAAGGCTGGTCTGTTTCCAATTCAAAATGGAAATGGGGAGAATACATTGAGTTGGAAATCTAGAGAAAAACTAACTAAGAAAATGATAAGCCCTTCATTGATTAGTAATTCCAAATTTAAGCTAGAATGATTGGAAAATATTCATGCTATACCTTAAAATTGTGCCTTTAAAGAATAGAAAAAAGGCCTACTCCTAAATTATTCAGAGCCATTGCTTATATTGATGAAGTTATAAGGATAGGTATTAAAATTTTGACTTCATTTTTTTGCATAGTCATAACCATAGGTTAACCTTGATCAAGAATTCCAAGAGTATTTTCAGACAGTGTGTAGCCCTAGGCCAAAACTGATGACATTGATGATGGAGAATTCACACCCAAGTCTACATTGTAATGAAGTCACATACTTCCAATGTTCCCTTGAGTGCAATAGTTGATACTTGTGGCTTTCAGAACTTCTCATAGAAAAAGGCCCTCACTTTACAACCCAAATGCAAAATTTGTATAAACATCATTCCTAACATTTCTTCTTCCTAAAATAAACAGAGATGAGGGGAATGTAGCCAAGCATGGCAGCATTTGGCATTACCTTTGGTGTAAATATAAAAGATGGCCCACTGACAGGAAGAAGCCTTGCCAAGCAACATTATTTGGAAGACGCTGCTGTGGATTTGGTAAGAGATTTGCTTATCTCAAGATTATATGATTAAAACAAGCAAACAAATGAGCTAACAAAAAATTCATTGAGAAGCAGTTAACCTGTAGTTGAATAAGCCCCATTCTACTTACCAACCAAATTAAGTATATATAACAGATATAATATACACATATACATCTCTAACAGGTATAGACACATACTTATGTATATGTGTTTGTGTGCATGTACATATATACAGAGAGAGAGACAGAGACAGAGAGACACAGAGAAAGATAAATATCTGAGACTACAAAAAGAAAAAATTAAACTGGTAGAATAGTCATTCAAATCCATCTCCGGATATAGTTAAAGGAAGTATTTTTGTCCTGGCTTTTCCAAAGATTTTCCTTTTTTTTTTTTTTTTGTTAAAATCATCCATGTCAGCTCCCCTATTCCTTAACATTCTGCATATAATTGTTCACTTTCATGCCTCAGAGTATGTGGATGAATTATGGAGATTTCAATCCTAAATCTTTTTGTCTGAAACTGTTTAAAGTTCGTACTTTACTTACACTGTCCTTCTAATATCTTTCTAAAGGTCAAGTTACTGATTTCATAATTTGCCTCTCAAGTTAGAAATTCCTGTAATGAAGAAATGTAAAGATACTCGCTGTCCTCAAAAACATGCCCTAATTCTAAAATGCCTCTCATATACGTCTATTATTATATTAACCAGTTGGCACCTTTCAGCACCTTATGGTGCAATCGTCTCATAATATTTTATTACTCAAGTCCATACTGGCTAACTTAGCTATCCATTGGCAATCTCTCTCTCTCTCTCCTTCCTCTCTAGTTCTTTCCTTCTTTCATCCACTGAAATTATCTAAGAAGCAAAGAAACTTACTTAGAACAAGCAAATGATCCCTGTTTCCAAATGCCAAGCAAATGCCAGTGAAGAATCTGGTGCATCAGACTGAACCCCATTTTAGACTACCATTGATGCCCTTGGAAACTGCTCTTACAAAGCTTGGAAGAGGTTTTGATTGAAGCTGGTGTGTGTGTTTATTTTGAGGAAAAATGGCTGCATTGTTTTTAATATTATATTCAGTTAAGAAAGTATTCTGCTTGTGCTTCCAAGAACTCAGCTTCTGAGCAAGGATTCATACTTAATTTATATTGACAAATTTATTCATTATTCTCAAATACTGGCCTCCATATCAGAGCATTTGGATTAGAAAGAGATCCCTGACCTTCGAAAAATGCTGTGCCTAAATAATTCTTCCCTTCATGATGTAAGCAGTTGTTAACCCAAATCACCAATCAGAATTTGCACTTCTTATAAATTGAATTCTTCTTTGCGGACCATGAAGGCCTTAATTGGAGGCATCTTAATCTATCACAGAGGTTCATTATAGTAACTGTGATCTCAAAAGAAAACTGGTTGGGGTCTTGATCATTTTCTTCCAAGGAGGACCCTTATCCTTTGTGCAAATTTATTGACTTCTTACTTATGCCCACTTCTGTCCCTCAAGGAAAATTGAAGGAAGTAGTCTTTTTGAAAACACAAAAAGGATGCTGTTACATACTATCCCTGAAGCAATGTGTACCTACTTACCTTAAAATTGTTTTTTTCCTTCAATTATTTTTTTATTGAGTTCATAATAGTTTACATCAATGTGAGATTTCAGTTGTACATTATTTCTTGACTGTCACCATATAAATGCTCCCCTACACACCCTGTGCCCACCACCCACCTCCCTTCCCCTGGTAACCACTGAACTGTTTTCTTTGTCCAAGCACTTGTTTATATTGCACATATGAGTGAAATCATATGGTGTTTGTCTTTCTCAGACTGGCTTATTTCACTTAGCATAATTCTCTCTAGGTCCTCCCATGTTATTGCAAATGGGATGAATTTGTCTTTTTTCTGGCTGAATAGTATTCCATCATGTATATGTACCACATTTTCTTTATCCAATCATTGGTCGATGGGCACTTAGTTTGCCTCCATGTCTTGGCTATTGTGAATAGTGCTGCAATGAACATAGGGGTGCATATATTACTTTGGATTGCTGATTTCAAATTGTTTGAGTAGATACCCAGTAGCTGGATAGCTGGGTCATATGGTAGTTCTATTTTTAGTTTTTTGAGGAATCTCCATACTGTTTTCCATAGTGGTTGCACCAGTTTGCATTCCCACCAGCAGTGTATGAGGGTTCCCTTCTCTCCACAACCTCTCCAACATTTGTTATTTTTAGTCTTAGTGATTATAGACATTTTAACAGGCATAAGGTGGTATCTTAGTGTAGTTTTGATTTCCATTTCCCTGAGGATTAGTGATGTTGAACATCTCTTCATGTGTTTATTAGCCATCTGTATATCTTCTTTGGAAAAATGTCTGTTCATTTCCTCTGCCCACTTTTTGATCAGGTTGATTGCTTTTTTATTGTTCATTTGTGTGAGTTCCTTATATATCATGGAGATTAACCCCTTGAAAAATATATGATTTGCAAATGTTTTCTCCCAGTTGGTGGGTTGTCTCTTTGCCTTAGTTTCTTTTGCCTTGCAGAAGCTCTTTAGTCTGATGAATTCCCACTTGTTTATTTTTTCTTTTGTTTCCCTTGTCTGAGAGGACATGGTATTTGAAAAGATCCTTTTCAGTTTGATGTCAAAGAGTGTACTACCAATATTATCTTGCAAGAGTTTTATAGTTTCAGGATGTATCTTTAAGTCTTTGATCCATTTTGAGTTTATTTTTGTGTATGGCATGAGATACTGATCTACCTTCATTCTTTTGCATGTGGCAGTCCAGTTTTCCCAACACCATTTATTGAGTAGACTATCTTTTCTCCATTGTATGTTCTTGGCAGTTTTGTCAAAGATTAGGTGTCCATAGATGTGTGGTTTTATTTCTGGGCTTTCAGTTCTGTTCCATTGATCTGTGTGCCAGTTTTTATACCAGTACCATGCTGTTTTGGTCACTATGGCTGTGTAGTACATGAAGTCAGGGATTGTGATCCCTCCAGCTTTGTTTGTTTTTCTCAGGATTGCCTTAGCAATTCGGGGTCTTTGATTGCCCATACGAATTTTAGTATTCTTTGCTCTATTTCAGTGAAGAATGTCATTGAGATTCTGATAGGGATTGTATTGAATCTGTATATTGCTTTGGATAGTATGGACATTTTAACAATGTTTATTCTTCCAATCTGTGAGCAAGAAATTTCTCCATCTCTTTAAATCATTATCAATTTCTCTCAGTAATGTCTTATAGTTTTCTTTCTATAAGATCTTCATCTCCTTGGTTAAATTTTTTCCTGGGTACTTTATTCTTTTATTTGCAGTGGCAAGTGGAAGTGTATTCTTGCGTTCTCTTTCTGTAAGTTCATTGTTGGAGCATAGAAAAGCAACTGCATTTTGTAAGTTGTTTCTGTACCCTGCAACTTTACTGTAGTTGTTAATTATTTCTATTAGTTTTCCAGTGGACTTTGGGGGGTTTTCTATATATAAGATGATGTCATCTGCAAACAGTGAGAGTTCACGTCTTCACTCCCTATTTGGATTCCTTGTATTCCTTTCTCTTGTCTGATTATTCTGGCCAAAACCTCCAGTACTATGTTGAATAAGAGTGATGACAGTGGGCATCCTTGTCTTGTTCCTGTTCTCAAGGGGATGGCACTCAGTTTTTGCCCATTGAGTAGGATGTTGGCTGTGACTTTGTCATATATGGCCTTTGTTATGTTGAAGTAATTTCCTTCTATCCCCATTTTGTTAAGAGTTTTTATCATAAATGGCTGTTGGATCTTGTCAAATGCTGTCTTTGCATCTATTGGGATAATCATGTGGTTTTTATTCCTCAGTTTCCTTGGTGTGGTGTATCACGTTGATTGATTTGCGGATGTTGAACCATTCCTATGGCCTTGGTATGATTCCCAGTTGATGATGATTTATGATCCTTTTGATATATTGCTGAATTTGGGTTGCCAAAATTTTGTTGAGAGTTTTTGCATCTATGTTTATCAGTAATATTGGCCTGTTGTTCTCCTTGTTTTGCTGTCCTTGTCAGGCTTTGGTATCAGAGTGATGTTGGATTTGTAGAATGTGTTAGGACGTTTTCCATCCTCCCTAATTTTTTGGACTAGCTTGAAAAGGACAGGTATTAAATCCTCTCTGACCATTTGGTAAAATTCCCAGGAAAGCCGTCTGGTCCTGGGATTTTATTTTTTGGGACGCTTTTGATTGCTGTTTCAATCTCTTTCCTTATGATTGGTCTATTCAGATTGTCTGTTTCTTCTTGACTCAGCTTTGGGAGGTTGTAAGAGTCTAAGAATTTATCCATTTCCTCTAGGTTATCCATTTTGTTGGCATATAGTTTTTCATAGTATTCTCTTATAATCCATTGTATTTCTGTGGAGTCTGTTGTTATTTCTCCTCTTTCATTTCTGATTTTGTTTATTTGAGCTTCATCTCTTTTTTTCTTTGTAAGTCTGGCTAGGGGTTTGCCAATTTTTTTAATCTCCTCAAAGAACCAGCTCTTTGTTTCATTGATCCTTTCTACTGCCTTTTTTGTTTCAATAACATTTAATTCTGCTGTGATTTTTATTATTTCTCTCCTTCTGTTGACTTTAGGGTTTGTTTGTTATTCTTTTTATAATTCAGTTAGGTGTAATTTGAGATTGCTTATTTGGGATTTTTCTTATTTGTTAAGGTGATCCTGTATTGCAATGAATTTCCGTCTTAATACGCCTTTTGCTGCGTCTCATATTATTGGTGTCGCAATCCAATGTACACATCAGGATAGATGCGGAGAGGGCTGATGGCCACTCTGAGTTTACTATAACCAGTGTTTCAATATATACATAGCTTATATCTGTTAAACATACACAGGTGTTGTGGACAACGTAATTAGCAAATGCCAAGAATTCTTAGTGATTTCTCAAGGAACCTTCGCTCAGCCTCTGTTTTGATATTGTCATGTTTTTGCTGTGCTCGTATATTTTATCTCAGAGCATGCAAGTCCTCCTAGGCAATGCCTCCTCCTGCTCCCAATATCGTGTCTCCATCTGTGCCCCCAGGTGACCGGTGCCTGGCTTAGGTTGCCTCCCCCTGGAGGTCTTACCCGTCATTGGCTAACCGGCCTTCTCACCTTCGGGTCACAGTTTGCTGGCAAGCGTTTTCCAGTGATTATTAACCCTTCCTGCATCATGGGCAGCTACACATATGAGTTGGTATGATATGTTATCATTTTCATTTGTCTCCAGATATTTCTTGATTTCTCCTTTAATTTCTTCAATGATCCATTGCTTGTTCAATAGCATATTGTTTAGTCTCCACATCTTTGTCCCTTTCTCATCTTTTTTCTTGTAATTAATTTCTAGCTTTATAATCAGAAAAGATGCTTGTTATTATTTCATTTTTAAAAAAATTTATAGAGGCTTGCCTTGTTTGCCAACATATTGTCTATGCTTGAGAATGTTCCATGTGTACTTGAGAAGAATGTGTATTCTGCTATTTTTGGAGGGAGTGTTCTATATATGTCTATTAAGTCCAACTGGTTTAGCTTTATGTTTAATTCCACTGTTTCCTTGTTAATTTTCTGTCTGAATGATCTATCCATTGATGTGAGTGGGTGTTGAGGTCTCCTACTATTGTTGTGTTATTTTCAGTATCTTCTTTTAGGTTGATTAATAGTTGCTTTATGAACTTTGGTGCTCCTGTATTGGGTGCATAGATATTTATAAGTGTTATTTCTTCTTGATGGAGTGTCCCTTTGATCATTATATACTGCCTCTCTTTGTCTCTCTTTACCTGCCTTGTCTTGAAGTCTACTTTTTCTGATATAAGTATCGTGACACCTGCTTTCTTTAGTTTGCCATTAGCTTGGAGTATCATCTTCCACCCCTTCACTCTGAGCCTGGGTTTGTCATTGGAGCTGAGATGTGTTTCCTGGAGGCAGCAAACTGTTGGATCTTGTTCTTCAATCCATCTTGCCACTCTGTGTCTTTTTATTGGAGAATTCAATCCATTTACATTGAGGGTTATTATTGATGTCTGAGGGCTTAATGCTGTCATTATATCACTTGCTTTCCGAGTTTTCTGCATTTCCTCTGTTTCCCATCATGTGTGTTTTGGTCTACCCATTGAATTATGTAGTTTTTTATGATGTGTTTCTTTGTTTTTTCCCTTTTTGTTTTTTTTGTCTCTGTTCTGCTTTTTAGTTTAGTGGCTACCCTGAAGTTTGTATTCAGAATCTCATGTATAAGATAGTCCATTTTCTGATGGAGTCTTATTTCCTTAATCTAAACTGATTCAGTCCCTTTCCTCCTCCCCTCCTAAGTTCTTTTTCTGATATCTTATTCCAACTTGTGTTGTGAGTTTGTGATTAAAGTTACAAAAGTGTCTTTATTTTTGGTGTTTTCCTTCTCTTTAGCTTAATGCTATAGTTGAATATTTGCTATCCTATTCTCATTCTGTCTACCTATTTATCTATTTACTCTGTGTTTTGTGACCCCTTTCTCCCTTTTTTCCTTTCCAGGTATGAGGGCATTCTTGAGTATTTCTTGTGTGGGGGGTCTCATGACTGTGAAGTCACTTAGCTTTTGTTTGTATGGGAAATATTTAATTTCTGCCTCATACCTAAAGGATACTTTTGCTGGATAGAGTATTCTTGGCTGAAGATTCTTATATTTTAAAGTTTTTAATATGTCATTCCATTCTCTCCCAGCTTCTAAGGTTTCTGCAGAGAAATCTGCTGAAAGCCTGATAGGGATTCCTTTGTAGGTTAATTTTCTCTCCCTTGCTGCCCTGACTATTCTTTCTTTGTGATTCATTTTTGTCAGTTTTACTATTATATGCCTTGCAGTAGGTCTTTTTACATTGACAAATCTAGGAGATATGGAAGCTTCCTCCACACATATTTCCCTCTCTTTTCCTCGATTTGGGAAGTTCTCTGCTGTTATTTTTTCTACATGCTTTCTGCTCCATTCTCCTTCTCTTCATCTTCTTTAATACCTATAATTCTTATGTTGCATTTCCTCATTGAGTCAGATATTTCTCAGAGACTTTCTTCATTTCTTTTTAGTCTTAGTTCTCTCTCCTCTGTCTGGAGCATTTCAACATGTCTATCTTTGATTATGCTGATTCGCTCCTCTAGGATGTCCATATGAGCATTCAGGGAATCTGTATTTTGTTTTATTTCTTCCATTGTGTCTTTCATCTCTAATATTTCTGATTGATTCTTCTTTATAGTTTCAATCTCTTTTGTGAAGTAGCTCGTGAACTCATTGAATTGTTTCTCTATATTCTCTTTTACCTTGTTGAGTTTTTTGAGGATAGCTATTTTGAATTCATTGTCGTTTAACTTACATATTTCTGTGTCCTCAGAACTGAGTTCTGCGTGCTTGTCATTTTCTCTCTGGTCTGGAGATTTGATATAGTGTCTGACGTTGGAAGGTCAGCTCTTCCTTATTCTTATATTATTCGGTTGCAGTTACAGCCTATCACCACTGGGTGGGGGTTGAGAGCTGCGTATTCTGAGCCCTACGCCTTCAGCAGAGATTGCATTATGCTGGTTGGGGGAGGGGCGCTTTCGTCTGCATGCAGTCCCAGGTTTCTGGATCAACTCTTGCTATCTGGTCTCCTGGGATCTTGGCTTGATGAGGTCATCCACCACCCCCCCCCCCCCCCCCCATGAAAGCTTTCACCCCATTAAAGGGTTTCCCTCTAGGCTGCAAGGGCCCATGGAAGTCCTGGGTGATCCTATGGATGCATGACCCCTCCCCACTCCTTCCCTCATGGAGCCTCCTGTGGCAGCAATCCCAGTCTTTAGGGGAGGGAGCCAAGTTCTCTCTTACTCCATTCCAGCTCCTCCAAAGGGGGCTCCAGCCTCTCTGTCCTCCGTCATGTGGCTATGTGTCTCTCCGAGGTTTTTGCGTTGTTAGGATATTTTCTGTTGGAGTATACTTGCCCCTTTTTCTTGTATCTTGGAGGGGAGAGAGTCCCAGGCAAGTTCACTCTGCCATCATGCTGACATCACTCCCTTAAAAGTATTTTTAAGAGGAATAATGCAATTGATCCTTCCCTTAATAGTACACATCTGCTCTAATGTGGTTTACTGTCTATAGCTCTAGATATAGAAGTGGATAGCATAATTTTAAATTCAGCCTTGTTAGTCAGCATTCAACGGGTACTATGGCAGTACTTCCCAAACATTTTCATGTTACGGTACACATGAAAACTGATTATGTCTGTATGACACACAAGGATAAACTGGAATGGATTTGTTTACATGGGCCTTGGTGAAAATAACCTTCATTCTAAACGTAATGTAACAATGTTAGAAAAATAGAATAAAAGTGATAGAAACAGTATTAACTATAGAATTTATATAAACTTTTTTTTTTTGAGGAAGATTACCCCTGAGCTAACTACTGCCAGTCTTCCTCTTTTTGCTGAGGAAGCCTGGCCCTGAGCTAACATCCATGCCCATCTTCCTCTACTTTATATGTGGGACGCCTACCACAACATGGCATGCCAAGCAGTACCACATCCACACCCTGGATCAGAACCGGCGAACCCTGGGCCACCAAGAAGCAGAACGTGTGAACTTAACTGCTGCGCCACCAGGCCAGCCCCTATACAAACTTCTAAATAAAGACTTTTTAATTTTTTCCTTTAATGAGAAACTTGAGCTTGGTTTCATGAAAATGGATTTTTATGTTTGATTTTATGATTGAGCTGGCTACAGGCTGTTGCTAATCATGATTTTTAATGATGATTTCTCTTCAAATCCTTGAGATTCTCATCAAAAAAACTGTTCAAATATAGATAATAAAAATTTTAAAACCATTTTTACAGCTGTTTACAAACTAGCAAATTGAAATTATACTTAAAAAATCTAAAAGCACTTCCTCCTCTCTCATTTACTAATGTAACATTGCAATTTCTTATAGTAATGCAAATGGATTTCAAACCCAAATATACTTTTGTAAATGAGATATTTCAGAATAATAGAGAACATCTAATTTGCAGAATTTGCATCCATTTTTAAAACAGTCATACTGCAGCTAGCTTGTATGCACTAACAAAACATATGACACAAACAGCCAAATTCAGGAGCCCACTCCTGAAATAACAGCCTCAGGAGCTCTCTCACGGTCTCTCTGACCCTCACCCTTGTGCAATTCATTTTGAGCTGTGATCTATGTTCTGAGTATAAACTGCTCCAGCAGCAACCTTGGCTGCTTTAGCTGGATGCTAAAGTAGACTTCTAAAAGATAGAGCATCTCCTTAGTCCTCAGCAGGCATGTTATAGCAAGGATTGCCAGATGTGGCTCCTTGAGCTCCTGCCTGATGACCCTGCCTAGATGCCTCAAAGGCTAAAGAAGTAGTTCTCAAAGTGTAGTCCACAAACCAACAGCAGCAGCAGCATCACCTAAAAACTTGCTACAAATGCATATTTTCAAACACTACTTGACACTTTCAGAATTCTTTCTGATTCAGCTCCAGTTTGGGAATCACTGGGACAAAGGAATCAATATTTTAGGAAACATGTAAAGTCCATTCACAGCACAAAAGTTGGGAAGCCCCATGTAGGTTTTCTTGTTGTTGCTATTGTTGTTGAAATTATATAGATTTCTCTAACATGTTCTACAAAAAGTCTTCAAGATTGAGGGCCATATAAAAAAGTCTACGTGCTGCGTAAGTCATTATCTATATTGCTTCCTGTATAGCTACATTTTCAAACTTGGCTCAGCAGCCCAGAGTTTATAGCTACACATTCCATGCCCATTTTTATACAGGCGACATAAGCAGAGTAAGTCACTGCCCAGGTAATATTATCCAAGAAGAACCATGAAAACCTTTTTCCAACCAAAAAACTCTCCAATTCACCTTTCCCAGTGCTGCATATTCCAGAATTGCAGATTCTAATTTGAGATAGAGCATTTCACCTCGAGAATTATTCCTTTAACATGCAAATACCTTTGTAATGGGGAAAATATAACAATTATCTATTAACACCTTGGTTTATAAGATTAATTTTGGATACCTAGACATACTCTGAAAAGAGGGGATAAAGGACAAGAATGGTTGGCATTGATTGAAGTGGGGGAAAAGATTAAGAAGAAGGCAGAAAAGAATGATCACGGCAAAAGACAGTCTGAAAATGAGAGACTGCTCAGCAGAGCATCCTAATGAGCTAAGACGCAGTGCAAAGCCTTGTTCTTCAAATGTAAGTTGAGGTGAGGAGCAGTTACAAAAAAAGACTTGCACTTGTGAGTTTTCTTTAATAGAAACTCTGGTTAGATCCTTCATTTCCTCCCATCATTTACTGTGGCAAATGTTAACTTGCCCGCACACATATAACCAACTAGAAATTTGTGCCTTTACTTAAAAGAGAGGAAGAAATCAATGAACCAGCTTATTCCATACAACTATTAGCTGTTACTATTAACTACTATCCCTAGACTATTGGGAGCTGAAGCATTCTTACACACTGTGGAGTCTAGAGTTTAGAGCACTAATGCCTATTTGCTTGTCATCAAAGCCATAAACTTCTCTCTAGAATTCTCAAATGGAATGGGAGAAATTTGAGAGTCAACAGATGGAATGAAAACTAAAGTAGAAGGTGAGCTATTCTACTGGAGAACGTACCAGGATATTTTCCTGTTGCTTTATTTGTTTACCAGAAAGCGTTAGCAGGGTTTATTTGCATCTATGGTATTTTTGATGCCTAGGAATATTTCTTTTGGCCTCAGGTACCCTGAAAACAGAAATATATTTCACTTATTTTTAAAAATAAAATATCTGTCAATAGTGCATTTCTAACCCTCCATTTCTATTCTCCACAAGACACATACATCTACCAACAATAATATTATCATCACCATCACCAAACCGTGGTGGCCAAAGTGGGGCTACTGTACTATTGGAGGAAAAAAGGTAGCAGAGTAGGTCTGAACAGACCAGTTTTAGGTCTAACTGGCTTGGACACAGCTTTCATTAAATAAAATATGTGAGAAAGTGTGAATAAGATCAAAGTGGAACCACAAAGAGACCCACTGAATGAAGCTTTATTCTCTGAAACTGATGAGGTTAATGGTGACTGGAGCCATACCTACCTTATTTAAATGCATGCCCTGGGTCATTCTCACCATGTTGCCCCTTTCCTTCAAGTCTGCAGATACACTGGGCAAATGATATCTGAGAAGGAACAAGAAAGGGGAGTCCGGAATGATAGAAAATGTTTCGCAGTTCTGCTTCCCCTGGGCTGGCTGAATTATCACATACTTTTTGTCTGCAGGCTCACACGATCTCAACACCACCAGCAAAAACAGTAATTTCTTCTGAAAGCTCCCTCACAACTGCCAATATTCACTCTGCTTCTCTGGTCCAGATTGAGTCACGTGCACTCTGACCTGTAGGGTAGAATACACGAATAGGCTTGGATCCACGTTAGCTGCTCCACTCTTGGGGTTGGGGATGGAATTCCCACCCTAAAAAATATTCTGTGAATGGAGGCAAGATGGTTCCATAAAAGAAAAATTGAAGACCATGCCCAGAAAAAACAGAAATGATTGCTGGGTATCATAAAGTAACAACTGTCAAGCACAGTATGAACAATTCTTAAATTTGAGCTGGAAGGCAATAATGTTAAAAATAGCCTGCAATGGAACAGAGAGAACTAGTCTAGCAATTGGGAAACTTGGTTGGCTTTCCATCTCATTCACTGTGTGGCCTTGCAAAGTCCTACTAAATAAATTGAACAGACTTTGTTCTGTAGGAGGATCTACGATTCCCTGAAGTTGTCCTCAGTCTGTTTTGGTGTATGAAGAAGAAAGGCCCAGTAAACCGAACACTCATAGATAACCACTGTCACCAAATTTATATATCTATATGCTTTTATTCTAAGCTTATTGATTATATTTTACCAACTTTGGGCATAAAATAAGATACAACTCTTTAATGTTCAATTTTTGATGACTCTCAGTACTCTTCTCACAATAAGGAAAATTTCTTACTTTTTCCTTTTCACCCTGAGATTCCCCTCCTGGGCAAAATAGAATTCCTTGGGTTTATTCAGTTGAAGGATCAACATTTATTTACCTTTTCCTCATTGCTGGGAACAGAACTCAAGCCCTTGGGGCTTGAGAATGCCAAAATCATAAGGTATTCAACTGATGAGTTAAAGTACGTTGTCAGTCCTGAAACCCTGGCTTGGATCTGTACTGATAGTTTTAGCAGTATTGGGAAAAGGGAGCAGTTCTAATTTTCTCTGCTTTCATGGCCAGGCTTTCAGGTTATGCCCAAAGTTCATGGTTGAGTGGGCAGAGGATATTTCTCCATCAGTTTCACATCACACTCAAGGCTAGCTCCTTCTCAGGACAACCTAAGCTGTTGTTTACTCACAAGCTCTCAGGGTTAGTTTCTCTTTGGATCTTGTGAGTTTCTTGCCATCATTTCCCATCTGCTGACCTCTGAGGGTTTACTCTGTTCAAAATACTCTAACATTCAATCTCCCCCCAACACAAAAAAAACGAAAACAAAAAACTGAGTCAAGGTTTTTGTCCTTGTCTTCCCACAAGGCTTCTTGGCTCCTTATAAAAACTGATCTATTCTTTTCCCCAGTAACCTTTGAGTTCCACCCATCAAGGTGTAAAGAAAGATGGTCCTTTGTCCTGAGGAAAAAACAATCCTCTCATACCTTTTCCTCCAAAATAGTTGGCACATATTCTCCTTCAAAGACTGAAATGGTCTACTTGAGAGCTTTTTCACAGCATTTGCTCCAGTGTTGATATCATCAACACAGAAATAGATGGCCTGGCAACCTTTCAATGGAAACTGTAGTTAAATCCTAATTAAAATAGGCTTGACTTCCAAACACTCCATAACTAAGTAGCTAAATCTCTCTCTCTCTCTCTCTCTCTCTCTCTCACACACACACACACACACACACGATAAAATGAAAAAATGGGAGACAAAGCTGATTAAGGAAAGAAAAATATTTTGAGCACTGTTGAATGGCTGGCTGAGTTAAAATACTCAAGGCTAGATTTAATTTTCAATTTTCAGCTTTTTTAATAGGCAAAAGGCATAAATGTCAGAATATCTCTATTCAAAGGATTCTTTTGATACCCTCATTTTTTTCTTACACCAAACATCATATAGCATTTTGTTTGGCAAATCTCTTCTGTTTTCAGCATTTGTCTTATGTGGTCTCAGCTCTCTGTTTGCTGTTTGAATATTTTTCTTAACATGTAGAATCCAAACTGGATCCTGCACCAATTTGTGAGGCAGACCTTGAGAAGTTCTTGCCTCCCATCGGCCAGTCTGCTTCAAGAGGGTCTAGTTTCCAGGTCCCTCTTACGATGCATTGTAGGCCAGCCATGATTGTGGTGATGACTTCCAGTCATAACTCCATTACCTCCTTTGAAGAGAACTTGATGGTCAGGCTGTTCTTCAGCCAAAAGATTAAACACTAATCTAGCACAGATTTTGTGCACAAATTTCTCATCAGAACTTGACAAACATTTTACAACTATATTTGTTTCAACGCTGTAAAAGTCATCTTTTCCAGAAGCATTCACACAGATCTCTGTCAGATCTGCTTGAGAACAAGAGTTTATCATCATTATTTTTATTGCTATCTTCTTCCCAGGAGAAAGAAATTTACTAAATGTACTATGAATATTAGGGAGCTTCAGATCATAAAGGGCAATTTAAACATTTACTGAAATATTTCATATCAACATTTTTCTTTATTGACTGAGAATCAATAATCGAGGTATTTTCAGAGAGAACATTTTCTTTATTCTGACTTTTTTCTACCTGGAACATTTGTTCACCAGATATAGCATATCTACTCTGTCCTCCTCTTTAAGTTTCTTGCTCAGATGTTTCCTTTAAATAACATCCAACCTGACAATCTGACCACACCATAAAATTTGCAACCTGTTCTACAGTATTCCCAGTCAGCCTTTACCTTGCTGCATTTTCCCCCAAGCACTTATCATCTTTCAATACAACAAATAATACAATTATTTAATAGATTTTCTGTTTATTGTCTATCTCAGCATTCTACAAGGAATGCTCTACAAGGGTGGGGAGTTTTGGCAGCTTTGTTCACTAGTGTTTCCCCAGTCAATAGTCCTGTGCTTGACATACAGAAGTCACTCAATAAGAATTTGTTGTGTAAATGAATGAATGCATGAACAAATAACAAATAAGTAAACTAAAAACAAAAAAGAATGGTCACAAGTTACTTTTTTTGAAACAGTTTTGTTTGATGGTAAATAATCTACCCAAACAATAACATGCGATTTAGCATGAAAAAGAAGTTAGAGTTGTGTAAGGGAGCTAACTTTTACTTTTACAGCTTGTAGCTCACCATTGGAAAGTGAAATAGATCATTAATTGTACAATGCATATTTGCCTTATTGATGGATTTTTGACATATAAAAATTGTGTATGCTTAAGGTGTACAACTTGATGTTTGCTATATGCATCTATTGTGAAAAGCTCACTACAATCAAGCTACATAACAGTTCCATCATCTCTACATGGCTATCATGGGATGTGTGTGTGTTGAGATAATTCAACTTAAGATCTATTCATTGGGAATCCATAATCAAGATATTCCCATAAAGTTTCAAGTATACAATAACATATTGTCAACTGTACTCATCATGCTATACATTAGATCTCTATAACTTGTTCAACTTACATAACTGAAACTTTGTAATATCAATGTATTTCCACCTCCTCTAGCTCCTGGCAACAAGTAGGGTATTATTTTTTTTAAAGATTTTATTTTTTTCCTTTTTCTCCCCAAAGCCCCCAGGTACATAGTTGTATATTCTTCGTTGTGGGTCCTTCTAGTTGTGGCATGTGGGATGCTGCCTCAGTGTGGCTTGATGAGCAGTGCCATGTCCGCGCCCAGGATTCGAACCAACAAAACACTGGGCCGCCTGCAGCGGACCGCGGGAACTTAACCACTCAGCCAAGGGGCCAGCCCCAAGTAGGGTATTTTTTAATTTGTAATGTTGGGTCTCTCCCTCTTTTTGTGTTCACATTTTAATTTAAAGTCAAATATTTTAAACTTTTCAGTTTGCTGGGTCCAGGAATGATATTCTTGGACCCCATGACTATTGATTCACAAAAGGAGATACATCATCTTTTGGAATGTTTTTAAAGTAATAAGTATTGCCATTAATTAGAATCTTTGCATCTTTGCAAACTTAGGCTCCATAGGTTCTAACAGTCACAGATATTGATTCAGTGAAATAAACATACATGATTACTTAACACTACATCCTAATTTTTAAATTTTTAATTTTTCTAGATTTGGCAGGGTGATTGTAAATTATTTTGTTTATTGTTTTTATTCAATTTGCCACCTTAGATATTGGGCGTCGGTATCATGTAGGACAGAATGACCCCCTAAATAATCAGGTTTTCAGCAGTTTGAGTAACATAAGTCAAAGCCACAATCCTGCATGTGCTCCCCACGGCCACAATAACTCTAGTCAGAAGTAGCCATTTAATCTCAAATTATTGTTTTAATCAAACATTACATATGGGTTACCCTATTGTAATTTTATATAGCTCTATTTTTTACAAAATGGGGAGCAATTTAGATGCTCAAATAGTTAACTTTTATACATGAAGAATAGCTTTTATATTCACTGGATAAAAACTATCTTCATGTCTTGTCTGCCTTGCCAATCTTACAAATCTGATGATTTTACCTTGGTTTTACATGGTTCAATTTCTGGGTGGTCAACATATTTTAAATACATTATTACCCAAAGCTACTATAGCACTTTTAGCATGAAATTAACAAAATTAAGTCAGTATAGCATTTTTAAAAGACACTGTGCATGTTTTACATTTTTATATGTTTTCTCTGAGTGTTAGCCTAGATGTTGCACAAATTTTAGTGTATGACTTACGGAACAACATATAACATTTTAGTAAACACTACTGGAAACTCATATATGAATTTCTTTTAGAAACCCTTTATAATACTCGCTCCTTTAGAAGATCATAGGGCACAAATGGCCTTTACAGATTGAACTTGTTCCTTTTGTCTAAATCCAGTTATTACTATGTGGTCAGTTGAAATCTCTTCAAGTTCATTTCTTTATCCTTTTTATATTACCGTCATACATTTTCACAAGCATTTAAATAGGTAAAAAAAATTTTTGAATTGAACTAAACTCTAAAAAGTCCTGGTTTTCATTAGTGGAAAATAAAAGTAAAAATAAAAATATAAGTGCTGGGGGTTCACATTTTATTATTTCACATGAATGTAACAAGGAAATCAATTGCTATATTCTCATCCAACTATTGTACCCTTTGGTAAGAAAAAGAAATTCTCTTCTCTCAGGAAAACATCAGAAAATACAAAGACAGGACAATTCAGGCAGCACCTGCATACTATTAAAAGAGAATAGAAATAAAAGGGAGAATAGACGTATTCAATTCTTTGAAATATTATTTACATCTTCCATTAAGTTTTCAGTTTGCAACAAAATATAGACTAGACCGTATGTGTGTGTGTGTGGTGTGTGATGAATACATACCAGTTGTAAAACCATTCTATCTCACCTACATCCGCACAATACTGCAACCTATTTGGGAAATGGTAAATTTTAGAATTTTAATATAAAGCCTAGTTTAAGGAAATTTTAAAGTGGACAACAGTAACAGATTTAGTAAGTTTAGTTTTTATGTAAAAGTCTGATTAAAATATGTCATGTTTGTTACTTCTGATGCTGCACTCAGTGACAAAATGGTCTTTTATCTCAGTAGTGAGACAGAGACGATCTGAAAAATTTTCTCCAAAAAAGTTATATCACAATAGAAATGTTGTTTTATTCCAGAAGTTTTATTCTAGAAACATTAGTTAAAGAAATCTTCAAATCAAGAAGTCATAAATTTCTCAAATTTGTTATACATATATTTTTATCTCCATTCAATGTAAAATTCTCTAAGTTTAACATTAGAAACTTTCAAAATAAATTCCATTGGATTTACCAAAGGAGGGATGTGGCAGTTGCGTCTCTGACTTTGGGCTCAAATACAGTTTAAAAATGACGCCCAGATTTTTGTTCTTCCTCAGATTTTAGCCTTGGGGATGGGCACAAAGGGCTTTAACATCAGCACCATCTGCATTCTAAGCATATTGTCGTAGTATGCATGTCATCCAGTTCAAGTTGTGCTATCAATTTCCAGAAAAGTCATTCAGAAACTAAATTTCATTTTGATATAAGATTATAATGAAAAACAAAGTTATTGGTTTAAAACATAATTTAATTTCTTGACTGCATTTGAGTGGATCGGTTGGAATCTGTTTAAAAGTAGGTAAAGGTAACCATACTTCAAATATTGCCTTAGTCACCGTTACACATTTATTCATTCCAGAACATTAATAGATTTTTAAAATTTTTTTAAAGAAGGTTTTATACTTTTGCTGGAAGAAGTTTTGTGTCTAAGCGTGTTTTTTAAAAAATTTTCCACTTAAAAAGAATCACCTTTCCCAATACATATGATCTTTCTCAGATAAAAGCCAAAGAGAGAAAAAAGAAGAAAGACTACTAAGGATTTTTCCTGCCTTTGCTTGCCGGCAACTGCACACAAGAGCTCCACAAACTGTGGGAGAGGGAGGGAAGAAGCGAGGCTTAGATTTAATATTATTCCAGGCTTCCTGCATCTCCAGCAAGCTCCTGGCCTACTAGCCTCACAGTTCAATGCTGTGAAATCCACTGAGGTCCCGAAACCAGGCTCTATCCATCCTTCCTTGTTACCACATTACAAACAGCTGACTGCTTTGTCTAGATTAGATCTGATTTTTAGGACACTTCATATTAACAACGTGGCAGAAATTTCAAGATACTGAGGAACCCAGAGACCAGTTAAATTGCTATTCTACTGGCCCAATGTTCTCTAGAAATACATTACATAACATTTAGATAATCTTTATATCGCTCTACCTTTCTGCAGAATTTTAAAAAGTTTGCTCCTTCTTGAAACACTTTTCATAGTTTTTAATGATACCCATTCTCTCAGTTCTTCTTCAAGCTCTGCTGGTTTTCCTCATCTTCTCGAACTATAAAATTTTGAACATCCCAGGCAGATCTTTTCTCATTATAAATTCATTTCTTAGGTAGTCTAATAAATCCATCACTGCAAATACCATCTGTATACACTGATATAAATTTGCGTTTGCAGCCTAAATGCTTCCTTTGAACTTCAGACACCGTATCGTTAGACAGTACCAACACCTCCATTTGGATGTCCAACAGTTACCTGGGCCTAAATATGCTCAAATCTGAGCTCCTGATCTCAGCCATCACCACACCTTCCCATAGCCTCTGTGACAGCTCCCAAGACTTCTTCTTAGGAAATGAGACTTCTTTCTTTTAGTTGCTCAAGCCAAAAGGCATTACTTTCATCATTGACTCCTCTATCTCTCCCATGACCCAATCCATCATCAAACCTTGTCGGCTCTACCTTCAAAGTACGCTGAAAAGGTAATCACTTCTCACACCATCTACCCACTACCTTAGTCCAAATCACCGTTATCTCGAAAGCCTCCCAGCTGATCTCCCTTCATCTGCCTTTGCCCTCTACCAATTCCATTCTCATTTTTCTTTCAAAACACAAGTCAGATGACAACACTCTTCTGATCAAAAGCCTTGGTGGTCCCCCATTTCACTCAGCATCAAAGCCCAAGACTTTACAAGATCCTATATGATTTTCCTCCTCTGTCTCTGATTTCATCTTCCGCAACTCTCTTGATTCACTCTACTCCATTCACACTGGTAAGGCAGACACCCTCTCATGCTAGAGCCATTTACTTCTTGCTTCCTCAGGAAATGAGGTTCCCACACGTGTAACTGACTAACTCCCTCACTTCCTTCAGATCTTAACTTCAATATAATCCTTTCAGAGAAGTCCTCCTGGCCACTGTATATAATAATTACCTAGAACTCTCTCTCTCCCTTTACCTACTCTTTTTCTCCATAGCCCTAATCATTGCCACCACTAGACTATAAACTATAAAAACAGGGCCTTTATTCAAGGCTGTATTCTTGCATCTACATAATGCCCAGCCAGTGGTACACATTTTTTCATATGTCTGAGCCAGAGAAAGGTTTACTGCAAAGCTAACGGAGCTTAACCTTCAGTCCTCTCACTTGACATGGGCTTCTGCAAGTACTGGGAATTGTTGGAGGATATTCAATATTCTAGGTGGTGAGAGGGAAACCAAGTTAGCATTAGGAAATAGGTAAGCATGAATGGAAGATTACCTGAAGGAGTATCAGAAGAGACTTGAATCACTGACTTCAGTAAGTTGTCATGATTTCTTTTCTCATTCTAGATAAATAACCATTCTCATATCTAATTTTGTTTACATAATGTTGTATTCTCTTTTTTAAAGTGGATCCCCCAAATTACATAAGCACCACAAAACCAGCATCTGCCAAAGTAGATCACTCAGCTTTTCAGGAAGCAAACAGTAGAGGAGTTTATTTGCAATCAAGTATTTTCTTCAAAGTAGGATACCCAGACCCTGCATGACCACTCTTGAATCAGAAATCATTTATCCTAGCAACATTTCCATGTCTAAGGTAGGTTTCATGGGTAGGTCTCTTTATATTCTTTAGTACCAACATTAAAGAGTAAATTAACATAAACCTTATACAAAGATTTCTTTAGGAAATTTGTAAGTATTGCATGTGTTTTTGGTTGCAATAATGTAAACTTACATATGCAGATCATGGTAGAACTCATTTTTAAAAAGGAGTTAGCATTCACATTTTTTATTGTCATATTTTTCCCAAAAGATAAAGAAAACAAATACATAAAACATGAGTATTAAAGAAATCTTCAGATCCATAAAGGAAAATTTATCAAAATATATTTCTTTCCTGTAAATTATGGATTTGCTATAATTTCCTATGTTTTATTGATTGTATGTACCTTTCAAACAGTTCTAACTTTTGTTCTGTTTTGTAAGTCATAAATTCTGCTTTGTTTTTTCCTTTGCTTTCCTCAGATCTTCTTTGTGATTATTGTTTGCTATGTTAACGTGAATGGTTAGTTCATTTATTTTCATTCTTTTATTACAATGAATTTCATGCATTTATTATTCTTTTATAATGAAATTATGTAAGGCTAGAAATTTAATTTCAAATAACACTTTGAGTTCCATAAGTTTTGACATGTGATTTTCTTTAGAATAGAATTTTTGTTTTGTTTTGATTTTGTCCTGAAGTTCAAGCAAATGGACTTCTGGGTTTTTTGGTAAGAGTTACATGGAAGTATCTTATTTTTTCCTGTTCATGAGCATTGTGTGCAGAAAGGCTAAAGAAGCAAAGACACTCCAAAAGGAATAAATACACCCAATGTAGAGATATGAATCTCTAATAAAGGGAACCAGAGATCCCTGGAGAAGTAGCTGATTCCAGGGAGGGGTATAATGAGGCTGGGAGATAATATGCCTGAAAGTGAGGAAGTGAGAGAAAAATCATGGAAGTATGTCCCAAAGAGATAAGAGCCAGTTTAAAGAGATTCCTATTGACCAAATCTAGGACACTGTGAGCAACCAATTAAGATACAATAATTAATTAAAGATCTTTCAGAAAATAGGAATCCTTGAGATCATTATGATAATAGGTAGTTAAGAAAATGGATAGGAAAGAAAGGAGGGCCTTGCTTATAGAAGAATGCCAAGTGCTGACTGGTAAATGTGGAGGGAAAGCTGGGATTGCAAAAGCATTATTTTGTAACCATCATACTAAAGATTGGTTATGAGAAAACTCAACAATTCATGCTAAATTTAAGGGGAGATTCTGATGAGGATCAGGATACGTACATCATTCTAAAGTGTCTCCTCACAGATTGCTTTTTATCTACAACGGAAAAAAAAAAAGAGTAAATAATGAAAAAATTGTAGACCTTAACCAGATGATCTAAATTAACATAATTAATGAGGGTCAAGTGGACATAGTGTACATCTGGATGTGATACCCTGAGAAGGACACCATATTACTAATATATTATTTTGTTCTGGAATGTGGAATCTGACTCTAACCATGAAGAAACAGCAAGAAAGCCAATAAAAAATCATTATATGAAGAACAAAGGGGAGAGAGAAACTCTATCCTTCAAAAGTAGCAATGTCATAAAAAATAAAGACTGTGGAAATTTTCCAGATTGAAGGAGACTAAAGAGATGTCACAAGCAAAAGCAATGTTAGAGCTTAGTACTAGAGGAAAAAAACATGCTTTATGAAGGATAATATTAGATTATTTGACAAAATTGAAATATGGATGGTAGATTAGATAAAAGCATTATGTCAATTACTGAAGTTGCTAACCACACTGTGGATATGTCAGAGAACGCTCTTATTCTTAGGAAATACTCACTGAGATATTTAATGGTTATTTGGAGATAAAGGGCCTTGACATAGGCAACTTACTCTCAAATGGTTCAGAAAAAAATAGTGTGTATGTACACATGCACATACGCACAGAGCAAATGTAAATGATAAATAATAAAGCAAATGGGAAAAATATAGTCATAGATGAATCTCCGTAAAAGAGTGTATGAATATTCTATGTCTTCTTATTCTTGCAGATTTTCCATAAGTTTAAGATTGTTTTCAAACAAAATGTTAAAATTCCAAAAATTTTTCGTGAAGTTAAGTTTCTCTTATATTTATTTTATATGGTACTTGCTAGTTTATTATTTGGTAGTCAGAAATTATGGCCTATAAAATATCTACTTCTTGAAATTTGTTGGCATTTTCATTGTGAATCAATTTTTATAAACATCAATGGGCTTTTGAAAAGCAGTTGTTCTTAGTCTATAGGAATATTTTTTCTTTGTTTATAACAACTTTATGAAAGTTATGGTATGTTACATGAAGAATATTCGCTCACAATCTTACATTTTTAATGTTAATTTAACTCTAATGATGTACCATGCTTTGTCTTGCTTAATATTTTCTTGGCTTGACTACCTAGTGTACTATTAAGATCATAATCTCTGCTTTCTTTTGCTAATTACTGCCTTTGTTTCATTTTAGTTTGCAGTTAAATATAGTCAAGACATACTCTTAGTCTTTTTTGGTGAAATTTCACTAATTGTCTCTTGATGAATAAAGCTCATCTATTTGTAGATTTCTCACAAAGTTTCATGGGAGTATTTCCTCAGTTCTTACATGTTTAAAACTGTTTATCTATAGTCTTTTATTTAAGGGACAATTTAATGGAATCTAAAATCCTTGGTTCACACCTTCTTTCATGAGTATCCCATTAGCATTGCTCCATTGTCTTCTGACACTGAACGTTGAGCTTATTCGGTTGGTTATGGTGTTTATCTACACTTACATAAAATTTGAGATTTATGAGTTTTTCTTTTCCTCTTAGCTTCCATGGAGATGAATTCTGTGGGTTTTATTTCCCTTGTTTTTTCATTTGTACTAGGAAGTAGGAAGAAGTAGCAATTGAGTTGCTATCAAGCTCCTACCAGACCCAGAGCTCTGGGAAATTTTCTAATCTCTCATCGTCAGTTTCCCTGTCTGTAAAACGAGGACTGCTACCTTAGAAGCTTACATGAGGAGTAAATAAGCCACCTATGTTAGAAACTTAGTGCACACAGAAAATACTCAATGAATGGTGGTTCTGTTTAGGAAGCATTAGTCACTGGTAACAGATTTTGGTTTTGAGGCCAAATATTTGTTCATCAAGATATGAGTCATAGTTCAGCATCTAGCCACATAAAATAATATTTTTTGGAAGAAAAGGATGAAAACACAATTTATTTACCGACATCAAGAATCATATTTGGTCTTCTGGAGACCTGCACTGAAATGCCAAACCAAACTGTGTGACTGAGCCCTGGGGACCCATTCTATGCCTTTGCATGAGCTTAGGTTATATCTGAGAAGGGAATCATTAGAAACTGTGCTGTTTATGTACAGACTGTAATATTTAGCAAAATTCTAGGACTTTAAATATTGAGGATTTCTTGGTGATATTGCATGTTTTGTGATTGAGGTAGTGGAGAGGTTACTGAAACAAATAATATGAATAATAAAAATACCGGTTTCCTTTAGAAAATGAATGCTTATATTTTCTTAAGTCCTTAAAAAAACAAGATAAGTCAATCTATTAGTTTGCTAAGTTAAAATATATTGAAATCCGTGATTCAGAGATTGCTCTCATTGGCTTTGGCAGCTTAAATGCCATGGGCATTTAATAAAAGTCATATAATAAAAAGTGGGTTGTACCACAATCCTAGATAAACTGTGATCAACTGATAAAACATTGCTAACATATTTTTAAGAATTAATAACTTATTCAAGGAGATGATTAAATGAGCAATTTTCCACATTTTTAGCATTTTGTTTTGAAATAAGTTTATTTTTCCCTCAAGGCATTATGAATTGCGTTCTTCCCTCAATTCCTGTCTCATCTTTTCCCTGAGTTCCCTATTGAGGTTGGTGTTTTATTGAGAAGAAGAGAAGAACAATAAAGCTACACACACACACTACAAGTATATATAAAATTTTGTAAAATAGTATTAGCTCTTTCATTGGACTTACACAGGATGGCTAGAAATCCTCATCCCAATGAAGCTGCCATTCCACAAATATTTTTGGAATTCCTTTCTTGGAAAGTCTTTCAGTATAATTTTAGGAATCCAGCATCCTAAAGCCTGTCCTTTCAACCCCACGGCGCCTGTATTCATTTTCTAGGGCTGCCAGAACAAAGTACCACAAACTGGGTGGCTTAAAATAAGCCAATGATAAATCTCACAGTTAGGACGGCTGGAAGTCTGAAACCAAGGCATCAGCAAGGCCATGCTGTCTCTGATGTTTCAACGGAAAAATTCTTCCTTATGTCTTCTAGCTTCTGTGTCTGCCTGCAATGCTTGGAGTTCTTTGACTTGTAGACGCATCACTCCAGCCACAGGACCATCTACTCCCTCAGAGTCCTCACACTGTCTTTCCTGTGTACATGTCTGTCTCTGTGTTCAAATTTCCTCTTTTTTATAAGGACACCAGTCATACTGGATTAGGACCCAACATAATGAACCCGTTTTAACTTGATTACCTCTATAAAGATCCTATCTCCAAATAAAGTTATATTCAGAGCTACTGGGGCTTAGGATTTCATCTTTTTGGGGAGAAAAAATTCAACTCATAACAGCTGGCTTCTAATAAATGTGGATTTTCTTCTTTAAAATATTCAAAACTATATTTCAATGTGAAACATTGTCAGAAATATCATTTGAAAATATAATATCCATAAATATCTCCTTTTTAATAGTAGTTAAGGTACATAGATATAAATGATCTAGAATACGAGGTCCTTAGCTATTTTAAGAAGGGAGAAGAGGAGGAGTGTTAACACGACATCTGAGTTGTCCTGATTATTAGCTGGCTCTTTCACATTCATTTAAGATTCCAGGAGCTGAGATCTGCATAACTACCATGTTTAGACCTTCGGAATGCTCCCTTCTCTTAAATTAAGTCTTGAGCTGGGACAGTTTTCTCATTAACAACCTTGCAAACATAATTATCTCAGTGCCTAAAATAGTTTGTGCCAGAATTTGAGGGGGGAAAACTCATCAATGCCTTCCTCATTAAAGTAACCTGATCCAACATGATTAATCCAAGTTTGCTTAATATTCTCTACTGAGGTGGATGAGGCATTATGAGAAACTCCTCACTACCTGGTAGGTTTTACTTATACCCAACAGATGTTACTGCGATATCTTGGCACTAGCAAGCAAAAACTTGTCTTCATAAAAAAATCTTCATTAGGTGATCTGTTTGTGAGCCTTTTAGGTGAGAGTTTAGAATATACTATTCTAAAGGTTTTTGGATTATACTTAGTATGCTGATGGGAAACCAAAAAATGAAGAGTTTTAACAAAGTTGCAGGAGAAAAGATTGTCACATTTGAAAGTTTTTTTGTGTTTATATTATTCAAAACACACATGGACTTCAGAATGCCATCTCATCCCTACTTTTCTTAAATAACAAGAAGTGATATGCAATCTTAAGAAGATGAAGTAGACTCTGAAAGTAGTTTATTCTCTACGCCTAGAACAGTTGCACAATAAAAGAATTTACATTTCAAAGGAGAACTGCAACATTTTACAGAAATACACACGTTGACCAAATGTTAAGTTAGAATGATTCCCAATACAGTACAGCATTGATAGAAAAATCCAAAAACACGATATTTCTTCAGTGTTGGAAAGCACTAATTCACTGGGAAGTTAATGGGAATTCCATGAGAAAAGGACTACAGAGCCAACAAGGTTGGGAAGGGGACCTGGTCATCCCCACTGGGAGATTCACAAGACTTTTGGCACCTAAAGCTTTGAAAAACTCTACCGTGAAGAAAGCAGTTTCTCCTGCTCCCTCCCTCCCTCTCTCTCTCTCTCTCTCTCACCCACTGATATCTCATATCCCAGAAAAAGAATACACCAGAGTATTTCCTTTTTGTTTTTAAGCAACTTCTAAAACTCCTTTCAGTCCAAGAATAAGCTGAATGTGTGTAGCTCTGGCTATGCTCACTTCTGTTTCTGTCTCAGTTTGAGCACCAGGTGACTTCCTGATTGTTATGCACTCTCTATATTAAGATGGGAAGGAATCTTACATTATAATTTATACTTTGACTAAAATTCAGTAAAGCCAGCACAAACTCTCCAAGAGATTTGCATTTTAAAGGCTTTGGTCTCCCAATAACTTATCTACTGTCTCAGCAAGTTCGGGCAACATCAGCAGGAATATGGGATTTGATGTGTTTTAGGGAAGGAAGAAGGCCTGGGAGAGGAGGAGGATGGGAAGAGCACAATCGGTAGCTTCTCTTGCTCCTCTCTCCAGGCTCTGTCTGGAACATCCAGGTCCTGGCCTGGGCTCTTGACTCTGCTGCAACCATGCTTCTCTCCTGTACCCTCCCTAGTACAGACACTCACTGGTTCACCCAGCTAACTTCCACCTGCTCTTCAGTTCTTGGTGAAAACATCATTTCCTCTAGGGTGCCATCCTTAAACCCCCAAGTCTGAGCGAGATCCCCTCTCCTCCCCTCCTATTCATTCTCATAACACAAAAATAATTCCCCCTATTTTTACACTAATCACATTTAATTATTGCCTGCTTACTTCCCTCTCTCCCCCATGTGACCTGATTTTAAGAGTGGGACCTATATCTCATTCACTGTTAATCTGAGGTACCTATCATAGTGCTCAACAATTGAAATGTGTCCATAAAATACCCGTTGAATGTGACTGTCTGAAATTCCACTATAGCTCTAGCTGGCTCTAGAGTTAAATCTGGGAAATGGGTCCGAGTTGCCCACAGAGTGGCTCAGGTGGGCCCCTTTCTCTCCTCCATTCACTCTCCCTTCACCCTAACTTTTCTCTTCTCCTCTCTCTACTCCCCTGTCAAAAACAGTTATTATTTGTATCTCTTCTTCTGTGCTGTATCCATTTTCTCTTCTTCCTCCCGCCACTTCCAGAGTTATTGCCACAGCCAACAGGTCATTGTTTCCATCCCTCTGGCATCCTGAACTCCAGAGGAGGAGTGGGGAAGGAGTCAGTTGCTCAAGAATCTCTCAGGTGAGAAAGGGATTCATAAAATGAGAGGTAAAAGGGCAGAACCAGAGACATGCTTAGCAAGAGCTCCAGGTGGAGAAAATTAAGGTGAGGTTCTTCATCTTGTGACATACGTGTGTATTTTAGGGGTGGTAGGGGGCAAAGTTGATTATAAATGGTACATTGAGTCAGGGAGAACATCAATATTAGCAGAAATTGCACATGTTATAGCAATAATATAGTAAGACCAAAAAACCCTCAAAATTTGGCTTGTCCATGTAGAAGTAATATTATACCATTCGCGATACTACTATGCTAATTGCAATAACATGCATGCTTATTTACTATACATTAGTCCTCATTAAATATTAGAATAAATGTTAGTTTTACTTGATTTATTTCGTGCAACTATAATTTATATATATAAACATATAATTGTATATGAATACAAATTATACAATTACATAATGATTATGCAATAATATATTGTGTATATATACAACAATTATTATTTTCACAAATATTTTTTGGACATTTTCATGCAGAAACAGTGACTAGTGTAGCTGAATTAGGAAAGTAGTGGTGTAGCTGGAGAGCGAGAATTAAATTTCATAGATACTTCAAAAAACAGAATCTTCAAAACTTATAGATAGTATCAGATATAAGGTACAGAGAGTGAAGGAAAGGCAAGAATCACAGATGGCTCCAAAGTATCTATCCTACAAGGCTGGGTGTATGGGCTCAACTTTCCACATCGAGGTGAGATGGCAATAGCAGAAATGTCAGGCACAGTGATGGGGAGGGGAAATTTTATCTTGATAACAGGACACTTTTGGGTAGCTCCCTCATCTCATCTACACTCAAAGGTAAGCCTTTTCTGGATGTCCCCTGAGCATGTGAAAAACGGAGGAGCAAGGAAAATAAAAGATCAAATTCTCCTGACCCATCCAAGGTAAGCTATAGGGTATTCAGAATACTATGATGTGTATTCACGTTCTGACCTCCAATAAGGAAATTTTAATTACCTTGATAGTTGGTGGAAAAGTAGAATTGACAAAAAATGGATGGATACATATAAGTTTTTGAGGACTCCTAACTTTGAGATGGAGGGAAATAAAGCATATCGAAATAGGCAATTTAGCAGTCCTGACCTCATAGCATTGCTAGTTATTTTTTCAGCCAAACACAGAAGGTACTTACAAAAGAGAAGGGAATGATAATTTAGATAGTTTATGTGGATAAGGAGTTCAGATAAGTGGAGAGTATAGACAGCAAACTGAAATAGAAGAAAAAGAATAAAGCAGTGGATGATAGGTGAAAATTATATGCGTAATGGGTAACTTAGATTGATAATTGAGGATGGATGGAGTGTTGATGGAAAAACTGTACAGAAATTTTTAATTTGAATAGATTCACAGATAGATAAAAGGATGGGTAATATATTTATTAAATTATATCTGCAACAAAATCATTTTTATTTCCTGTTTAACAGACAAAAAAGAAAATTGCTTTGATGGAGTCCAATTGCCAAGTGGCAGATTACAGCTTTTCTATATTGTTATGAAAAATGGGGTTTCCAGAAATTTCTACGTTTGTCTTCAAAGAGAGCTGCAGCTTCGTGATGAAGAGCCCCCTCTAACATTGGACACGTGTTCTGCTGGAGGCCGCTCTAAATCATGGAAGCAAATCCATCCAATGGGAGAAATCTGCCTTAACATCCCAGAAACATTTCCACCTGTAAATTCTGAGATCTTAAAATTAGAATCTGCCTCCAATTATGACTTGACAGTACATACAAGTTCCAGGAGAGCCCCAGCAAAGCATGCAATAACTGCAATGGTGTAAACTGTGAGTATTAATAAGCTTAAATTCTGGAAAAGGTATTAATAGCAAATTTTCTTAATTTCTAGTAAAACTTTTATGACAACAGGTGATGTTGTTAAAAAAATTTCTTCAATAGATAAGTGAGAACAGGAGGCAAAACAGTAAATGAGAAAAAAGTTTATTTGACTCTGAATCCTATATTTTAGCAAGCAATTGATCAGAAAGGGAATATTTTTTTAAAGGCATTAATTACTTTGCTTGATCTTTGGTATGCTAGAGTATGTTGTTTTCTAACTTTCAAATCTCTGGAAATGAGAAGCAAAAAATATTTTTATTTAGTGGTTTTTATTATGTTTGTGGATTATGGCTATTTTAAGTAATTTTTTTAAGTTTTAGAAATAGTTAAAGATAATTATTTTTCTTTTCTTTCCTCCTCTGTTTTGCATTTTTCTTTTTCTTCTTTTGAAGACAGGAAATCCAAGCCATCAGATGAGACTTTCGGTTTTGTTAGTTTTCATTTTCTTGTCTATAAAATTCAGAAAGCTGAAGTTAATTCTTGCCAGTTGCCTCTCAAAATGAAAAAGTGAGTTTCCCAAACTAGGTCCTAGAAGAAGGATTCTCCATCATGGCTTTTGTACGTTAGAACAACCTGGGCATTTTTTTGAAAATATGGGTGCCAGGGGCTCTTTCTCAGAGACTCTGGTCTGATGATCTGGTGTGGAGCTTGAGTACTGGCATATTTTTAAGTAGCTAGGATTGATAATCACCACCCTACACCAGCGGTTTTCAAATTCAGGAAGGAAGTTAAAGGCAGGCATTGAGAGTTTTAAAAGAGCTGTCTTCCATCTTCCAGATGCACAGTGTCCAAATGTACTCTGTTAAAACTGACATGCCTGAGGGTGTGACTGGGGTTGAGGCATCATGTTAGGTTTTCATTCTTATTTCTTCTTTCATAATCACCCTTCAGAAAGGCTCTCCTCACACCCATCTAGAGTCCCCTAGCTTTGATGCATTACCCTGAGGAGAATGACCTCTGGTGCAGCAAAACAGAACATTTGAAATACGGGTCATAGGAGAAGTTGGTATTTTGGGGGGGGCAGTTTTTGGAGAGGAAGATTAGCTCTGAGCTAACATCTGTGCCAATCTTCCTCTATTTTGTGTGTGGGACTGCCACAGCATGGTTTGATGAGCAGTGACTAATCTGCGCGTGGGATCCAAACCCACGAACCCCATGCCACAGAAGCAAAGCGTGTAAACTTAACCACCATGCCACTGGGCTGGCCCCAGGAAAAGCCTTCTTTAATTCAGAAGCATTTAATCATTCCCATCCAGATCATTAAGAGATATGTTTACTTATTAAATTTAGATAATCATTTATCAAAATTTGAAATATATTTAAACTGATTTGATCAATCGTGTACTGATTATAATTAGAGAGAGAACTCAATCGAGAAGGAGAAAAAGTAACACTTAGCGGCTTATGGAGCAGTAATATTAACAGATAAGAAATCTATATCTCTATGTATATTCATATTTGAGTTGCCGAGAAATATGTTAGGTTGACTATCAAAAGACCTCCAAACATATTCCACATTAGGGTGAAGTTCTGTCAGTGTAGTGGGATGAACATACAATTCCAAGAGAAATGAGAGCAAAGCATATTTTATATCGTTAAAGAATAGTTTGTTCAGTTTTTTCTTTTTTAGTTTTAGTTTCATTGAGCTTTAACTTACATATAATAAAATGCCGTCATTTAAAGTACACAGTCTGAGACTTTGTAACTGTGTACAGCCAGGTAGACTCCATTCTAAGATACAGAAGAGTCCCATCACACAGAGAGGTTTCCTCCTATCTTTTCATCAATCTCTTTCCCCACCGCCCAGGACTAGGCAACCACTGGTCTGCTCTAGCTTGCTCTAGTTTTGCATTTTCTTGGATTTCATGTAAATGAGTCTTACATGGAATCTGCACCTTGTGTTTGGCTTTTTAACTTTTATGATGTTTTTAGATTCATCCATGTTGATTGTTCCTCTTTAATTCTGAGTAGTATACCATTATGTCTTTGTCCATTCCCGACTGAAGAATATTTGAATTGTTTCCAGTTCAGGATATATTGAATAATGCTACAATGAATATTCATGTTCAAGTCTTTGTGTCAATATATGTTTTCATTTCTCTTAGATACCCAGCAGTCAGATTGCTAGGGCATATATCAAATGTATGTTTAACTTTATTAGACACTGCCATATTATTTTCCAAAATGGCTCTGCCATTTTGCAGTCCCACCACTAACGAATGAGAGTTCCAGTTGCTTCACACTCTCACCAATATTTGATATTGACAGCCTTTTTAACTTTAGCCATTCTAGTAGTCATGAAGTAGTATCTCATTTTGGTTTTAATTTGTTTCCTCGATGACTGGTGATGCTGACCATCTTTCTTGTGTTTATTGATGGTTTGTGTATTGTATTTTATGAAGAATCTGCTCAGATCTTTTTGCTCTTTTTATTTTGATTTGTCTTTTTATTATTTAATTGTTAGAGTCCTTTACGTATTCTGAATATAAGCCCATTATCAGACATGTTTTCCAAATATTTTTCCAAGTTATGGCTTGACTTTTTATGTTCTTAACCATGATATTTAAAGAGCAAAATTTTTAATTTTTGTGAAGTCCTTTTAACGAATTATTCTTTTATAGTTTATGCTTTTTACATCTTATTTAAGGAATCTTTTACCTAACCCAATGTCACAAAGATGTTCTTCTATGATTTCTCCTAGATGCAACAGTTTTAACTCTTAAGTAAAGCCTATGATCAATTTCCAGAGTCCTAAAATAGTTGTTTTTAACAATTAGCTGAGTTTTATCATTATTTCGAGGGGAGAGAATTTTCTGTGTTCTCCATTCTACTATTTTGGGAATCCTGCCCCCCGAATAGTTTAATTTTAAAAGGTTGAAATTTTATATTCACTTAAATTATATCTTTTGCAACTATTTAAACTTATGATAAAAAATTTTAGATGCCATTAGTGTATATAAATTTTTTTCAAAAATGTTTTAAGAGGTACATGAGCAAAAATATTTGAAGACCTAGTCTACACTATTATTTATCTCTGGTTCCTCTGAGAAATACGGCTGCTATGTGGCCGTGTAAAGCCTTTCTTCTTTCGTTTTTTCTTTCTTTTGCTGGGCCATTCTGATCTGCTGAAACTCTCCTAACAGGGAATTTATGCTAAACACAGGCACAGGAAATTATAACTTGGATAAATTGGAAACCTGCAATATGGAAACTTTTTTGTGATATAACGGGAGATTTATATAAATCTGGGCTCATAATTGATTGTGAAAACTTCCATGAAACAATATGTAAGACCATAGGTAAGTAGGCTAGAATAACAAAATCTTATGGGTTAAGGTCATCCAGATCAATTCTGAGTTTGTGGCTGTATTCTTTTCATAAATAAATTAGAGGTCATCTGGATTCTATTATTTCCATATTCAGAGAATATTGCCCATTAGAACATTTTTTCCTTATATTAGACCAAAACATGTCTGCCTCTAAATTTCCATCCATGTTTTCTAGGATTAATCTCTATAGACACAAAAACAAGTCTAGTATCTCTTTTATTTATCATCCTTTTAATACTTTAAGATAGTTGTCATACCTCCTTTTCTCCAGGCTGAGACTTCCCCTGGTCGTTGAACTGTTCCTTGTGTAAAATGATTTCAAGGAATATTGTCGTTAATTGATCTCTTCTGGAAGCCTCTGATTTGCATCTGATTCAATCGTCATGTTGGTTCCCCACACTCCAGCTCTATCAGGTACTGCTGTTCCCTTTTGATCTCAGTGCCCTGACTCCCCGACATGCATTTGGCACATCTGAGTTATGTCATGAAACAGGCAAAGAATCTCCATGCAGATCTCTATTTCATAACCTATGATAATGGCTGTTGTTTCATATACACCTAGAATATCTATAAAATTTAACAGATATCAATGCAAAATCCTGCTCCAGTTTTTAAAAATCTAACTGTATAAATACAAAATGGGGAAACTGGCCTTAACCAATGCATATGATTAAAAAGCCACAAGGATTTCAGTTTATTTACATGCAATGCGATGGAGTTCAGAAATTAATTGCCTAGCAACAACTACATGCAAGACACTGTCATAGCTGTTTTCCTTTCAACAAACCATGCAGAAAGTTATTGCTTTTTCCACTTTACATATGAAAAGTCCTGGAAGCATTCTGGTTTCAGCTCTGACATGTAAAGAACTTGAAAGTTATCACTCCCATTCTGATAACAAGAAAATAGCAAACAAATTGAAAATCAATGACTTTTCTTGAACCCTTCAGAGAATTGAGGCCGTAGGGCAAACCACCATCCTGAAATCTGGGCAGATAGATGAATATACAGAATCACAGCCCAGATCACCTTACCTGGAGCCATAAACTGACAGAAATACTTAAACAGTAGCTTTGAAGAATTTATGGAGACAGTGGGGACTGGCTTTACAGTAAGAAACTCACGGGGACCTCAGTTTTAGTGGGTTTCACCTAGAGAAACCCCACCAGGTTTTCGTATATTGGATGCTATATATTGAAGATGTTTTATGTGATAAGCAATTGGATAAATCAGAGCTAAAAAATCTCTATGAATTTATATCTGATAACAATACAAATATTAGTTGTGCCAAAGACTTGTAGCATTGTTTCAAGAATACCTCAGCATCACCATGATTCCAAGATGCCCAGGAACTAGAAGCTATATTGGGGTCATAAGCTGAGCGTCCTGCTCTTTCAGGCCTGTTACCCTCTTTCCGAACCTTGAAAAACCATGCCAATCCTTTAGTGAGTCAAGAAAAATAAAGCATTTCTAAGGGCTCTAAATTTATTTTGACAAACTGCCAAAACTTTATAATTCTATCGTGTGGATATTTAAAGACCAAGATCCTTATGACTATGATCCTTTTAATTCCAGAGTTCTCAGAAAGTGTGAGAGCAAGCCCCTCGAGGTCGAATTCAGGAGACACTAGGGAAGAGAGGGTTGCTGAAGAATTCTGTGGTGCTGGAGAACGGCACAGGCTTGGTGGGTACCTCTGGACTCTAGGAAGAAGAAAACTGGTTATTTAGGGGATTTTAAGAGAATTTAAGAAAATTTAAGGAAAATTCATCTGATTAAGTAAGGTTGGTGTTGATTTTTCTTTCCCTTTTTTTCTTTGAGTTTTGCCTCTGTTTTTGCGGCTCATGTGTAATTTCTGTTAAGGATTAATTTGGGGGTAGTAGTCTCATCTTCCCCTTATTTGTCAGAGCTTTGAGGTTGATACTATGCTAAGGTTAGGCATTAATTTAACTATCCTTCTTATATTCCCTTATTTTTTAAATAGTCCCTTTTCAACCACCACTTTCTTAGAGTCGTCACTTTTCCCCCAGTAGATAGGAAGGTATATGTCATTCTGTCTATTTCAGCTATGGATGAAGGAGATGAGTAAGAACTGCAAAGCCAGGACATATAGCTAAGCCTAAGTAGATGTTGGAAGTTCTCAAAGAGAAAATAAGAAGGGGAGATGCTGATCTCCACAAAAAGTGGAGATCTCAGTGATAAGCTGATTTTTTCCATTTTTCCAGATGTTATGTCCCCTCATACCTATCATATGAAATTGGTTGTTATTTAGAAAACAGCCAAAATTAGAAAGTGGTTGAAAAATGGAGAAATGTGTGGGGATTTTTTTTCTTTCTTCTGTAAACCTTATTTATAACATTATCACATGACCACCCTATAAATAATAACAATATGGACTAAGGTTGACGGAATGACCAGACCCAGACTCCAGATAAATGAAATAGGGCAAATTAAACAGAATTACATATATAAAAGTATGGAAGGAGATCAGTGTAGTCAGGGTACATGGAAGAGACATATAGGCATGTTAGTTTCTGGGACTAACTAGCAGGTATGCAGATCCCCAAATCTTCACTGCATACACATCTGTAAAGGTTACTGTCTGTGTGAATAAGGCTCCTGTCAGGTTTTCTGGTGCCTAACCACTTTCCATAAGTCCAGATCAAAAGTGCACACAGGCTGGTCTGGATTTGAGTCAAGGATCAGCCCACCTGAGTTGGCACGTCTCATAGATCTTGGAGTTACTCAATCAATCCATGAATGGATTACAAGGCAGGTAGTACGGTTCACTCAGCATAATCACAGTTCACATTTACCACCCTCAGTCTTATTAGCCTAATGCAGTTGACTGCAAGCAATCTCTCAGCACTGCACAGTAGAAGCAGAAGAAGGGCCAGTTGCCCATACATTTTGAAGAGTCTCACCACAAATCCTGCCACTAGGCTCCAAGACCTATTTTGAAGTTATTTTTTTACTAAATTGCAAATTTTCACACTTTCATTTTCATAATATCCCCAAAAGCAAGATGCAACTAATACCTTCTCCTAAGATTTTTTGCATCAAACCAGACTTTGTCTTCCTTCCTGGCACCTTAGAAGCCCACAGAAACCTGCTAGTGAAAAGTAGATCCTGGTCCTCCTAAAATGCTGTTAATTATTGAAAAAAGAGCTAATAGTCCTGGAAACCTGAGAAAAGCTGACCACATCTTGTTTGAGGCTACACACAGTCATTAAACATTTCTCCTTTCCACCAGAAAAGCATGCCCAACAAAACCCTGGCAAAGAGTTTCTGTCCATCCTGTTCCCGCCCAGAGAGCTGTATCTACATCTATATCTACATATCTATATTCATCTTACAGGGAGTCACACACACACACACTCACACATATACGTAAACATATATATATACACACAACATATATGTGTTACACTTATATGATATCTGTAACATGATATATTATACTTATATGTGTTACACTTTTCATCCTGATACCCAAGATTAATGAATGAGCACAGTAACAACAAAAAAAGCCAGCCCTGGTGGTCCAGTGGTTAAGATTTGGTGCTCTCACTGCTGCTGCCCGGGTTCATTCCCCGGTCAGAAAATAATATTGCTTGACTCTTGGTCATCCTACTATGGTGGCTGCTTGTTGCTATGATGCTGAAAGCTATGCCACCGGTATTTCAAATACCAGCGGGGTCACCCATGGTGGACAGGTTTCAGCCGAACTTCTAGACTAAGACAGACTAGGAAGAAGGAACTGGCCACCCACTTCCAAAAAAATTAGCCATGAAAACCCTATGAATATCAGCGGAGCATTGTCTGATAGAGCAACGGAAGGTGAGAGGATAGTGCAAAAAGACAGGGCAGGGTTCCGCTCTGCTGTACCCAGAGTTGCTGAGAGTCAGGATTGACTTGGTGGCACTAACAACAAATAGTAATAAAAGTTTTATCTTATAAAGCAACAATTTATAGATCAGCTTATCAATATTACACATGATAAAAATTTCCTAATGGATATTCCATAACTATTGAGAGCATCAGCAGTTTTGAGCAGTGCCTAAGCCTCCTTGTGGCATTTCTAGCAGCTTAACATTTTCTCATGCCCACAACAGGTTCATAGTAAAAATTTTGTAAATCCAAGTTCCAGGGCCACATCAGTTGACTCCCTCCCAGCCTTGTTACTGGCACAAGTTCACTTGCGTTTTGTCTGACGAGAGCAACAGAGATCTCTTTAGGTAATTACCTCAGTGGAGGAATAATTAGTAAACCTCATCAGGGCCCCTCCAAGGACAAACCAGCCACTGAAATTGACGTGGGGGTGGGAAGGGAGAGTGTGAGAAGGTTATAGAGACAGTAGGTTCAGAACTCTTTGAAAAGAATTGCGACAGTCAAGAGGTGCGTGTCCACATAGTGTGAGCTTCTGAGAGAACCTGAGTCTACTCTGTGGTGGCCCTGGGCTTCTAATTACCTACAAAGAGACTCCCTTCTCTGGAATAGTCAGCCAGACAGGCAAAATGAAAGGCTAGGAGTAACTCAATCATTTCTGAAAGCTCATTCTCCTCTTCTATTCATTTTAGTCCCTAACTGCAGCTGATTAATTATCTAGTTACATTAACTCATGCTAAGGTGCAAATGATTGCTGAATATCACTATTATAAACTCTCCAGAGACGGCTGTTTTTGGATTTGGAAGTAGCTTGTTATCCCAGATAAACTGCTAATCAGCAAAATGTGTGTAGAAGTTAATAGCGAGAAGAGAGACCTTCCTAGGGATTCTTTCTATTTACCAAACACACATACACTCCAGTCAAGATAATGCAGGTTTGTAACTGGGGACCTGGGTTTTATCTTTATTGTATTAAGAGAGTAAAATCTCAACCAAAATATTTATTTTATATTTTTCATTTAGTTAATAGTTATTGACTCACCGAATACGAGACCTTATGCTAGGTGCTACGATAAAGGAGCAAACGAGATGGAGTCCTTGACTCAACTTAACATTGAAAAATAATTCTTGGGGCCAGCCCAGTGGCGCAGCAGTTAAGTGCACATGTTCCGCTTTGGCGGCCCGGGGTTCGCTGGTTCAGATCCCAGGTGCGGACATGGCACCGCTTGGCAAGGCATGCTGTGGTAGGCGTCCCACATATAAAGTAGAGGAAGAGGGCACGGATCTTAGCTCAGGGCCAGCCTTCCTCAGCGAAAAAAAAGAGGAGGATTAGCAGCAGATGTTAGCTCAGGGCTAATCTTCCTCAAAAGAAAAAAAAAGAAAGAAAAATAATTCTTAAAATGAGCATCGTCTTTTTCAAGGGGAATCTTAATTCAATATTTTTAATTGTAAAAAATGTCGTACATACAGAAGACTTCAGAAAAGGTATTGACTGTGGACTGAATGTTTGTGTTCCCACAAAATTCATATGGTGAAACCTTAACCCCCAATGTGACAGTCTTAGGAGGTAGATTAGAGTTAGATGAGGTCACGAGGGTGGAACCCCCATGATGGAGTTAGTGACCTTAAAAGAAGAGACCGGAGAGCTTGCTCTCCCTCTCTCCACCGCATGCGGATACAGCAAGAAGGCAGCAGTCTGCAAATTGGGAAGAGGATCCTCACCAGGAATCAAATCTGATCTCGGACTTTCCAGTCCCCAGAACAGTGAGAAATAAACGTTTGCTGTTAAGCCACCTAATCTACGGTGTGTCCTTATAGCAGCCCAAGCTGACCAAGACAGGTATATAAAGGAAGCCTTTTTACAAACTTTTAGAAAGGAAGATAAAGCAAATACCCATTTAACCACCATTTTCAGGATAAGAAATTGAAGATTACCAGTAACTTGAAAGATCCTTGTGTACTCTCCTTAAACTAATCTCTCTGTTTCTGTGCCAGAAGTGATTGACCTCCTGACCGGTGTATTAATTATCAGGGCTTTGCTTATAGTTTTCTCACTTAGGTTTCCCAAAAAATACACTTTTTATTTTATAAGTTTTTCAATCTGTCTAAATAGAACCATACTGTATACTGTATGACTTACCTCTTTTATTCAAAATTGTATTTGTGAGATCCATCATGATGCCCACAGGAAGAGTTTCTTTCTCATAGATACATATTTTGTTGTGTAAATATATCACAATGTATGTATCTAGTCTACTGTTAATGAACATTCAGATTATTTCCTCTTTTTTGATTAATGAAAAAAATGGCTACAAACATTTTTTTGTATGTCTGCTTGTGCTCACAATCATGATGTCTTTAAGGAGTACTCCTGAGGATGGAGTGTCTGTATTGTTGCATTATATACATGTTCAACTTTCCCAGATAACACCAAACTTTGAGAGTGGTTGAACTCATACTCCCAGCATCAAGGCATGGATGTCTCCACTGCTCTATGTACCAGCCAACATTTGGTATTGATGCTGTTTAATTTACCAATGTAGTGGTGTATATCTATTTCTCTAATTACTAATGAAATTGAGCATCATTTCATAAGTTTCTTGACCTTTGGATTTGTTCTTTTGTGAATTACTTATTTGAGTCTTCTGTCAACTCTTCTGTTGGATTTTTTGCCATTTCTTAGTGATTTATTGGAGTTCTATATATATATTCTGGATATTCCTATTCCTTAGTTGTATATCTTTTGCCAGTTTGTGAGGGTTTTTTTTTCCCTTTTGGTTGTTGTTTCTCCTCTATAGTACCTTCAGATAAACAGAAGTTTTGAAAATTATAACTTTAATGTAATCTAATTTAGTAATCCTTTTTTTAATGGTTAATTGGTTTTGTGGCTTTAAAAAAAAATTTCCCCATCCTGTAATTATAAAGATATTCTTGGATATTAACTTCTGAAAATGTTATAGCTTTGAATTTTACAGTTAGGTCTTGAGTTCACTTGGAATTGACATTTTTTTATGTTTTATATGGTAGATATTTATACAGATTTGCAATCACATTTTCTATTTTCTGTGTTGTTTATTCCTTCTCGAATCTCCGACATTCCATCTTACCTCACTTTTCTTCTGCCTCAAGTATCTCCTTTGGAGTTTCTTTTAGTAGAAGTCTGATGGAAAATTATCTTCAGTTCCTTTTGGCTGGCCAATGTGTTCATTATAGTACCATACTTTACAGACATTTTTTTGCGGGTTATACCATTTTAGATTGATAGGTGCTTTCTCTTAGCACATGATTTCACTCTTTTGCCTTGCCTCGTTGCTGAGAAAAAGTTAGATGTATTTCCATTTCCTCAAAGCCTGCTTTTGTTTACTCATTTATTTATTTATTTATATTTTGATAACATTGGTTTATAGCGCTACGTAAAATTCAGGTGTACATCATTATGTTTTGATTCCTGTGTCCATTACATCACGTTCACCATTCAAAGACTAATTACAATCCATTACCACACGTGTATGCCAAATCATCGGTTTTACCCTCCTCCCTCCCATCTTCTCCTCTGGTAACCACCAATCCAACCTCCATTGCTATGTGTTTGTTTGTTGTTGTTTTTATCTTCTACTTATGAGTGAGATTATACAGCATTTGAGTATTTGACTTTCTCCCTCTGACTTATTTCACTTAGCACAAAATCCTCAAGGTCCATCCATGTTGTCACAAATGCTGCATTTCATCATTTCTTATGGCTGAGTAGCATTCCATTGTGTATATGTACCACATCTTCTTTATCCATTCATCCGTTGATGGGCACCTAGGGTGATTCCAAGTCTTGGCTATTGTGAATAATGCTACAATGAACATAGGGGTGCATGTATCTTTATGCATTTATGTTTTCATGTTCTTTGGATAAATACCCAGAAGTGAAATAGCTGGATCATATGGTAGTTCTAGTCTTAACTTTTTGAGGACTCTCCATATGCCTGCTTTGAAAATCATTTCCTTATATTTGGTGTTTTGTCTTAACACTAATTTTTTTGTTTGTCTTCCTTGGATTTGGGGGGCTTTTTGAAATTAAGAGTTGGTGTCTTTCCTTAGTTCTTGAAAAATTTTCTGCCATTTATTCTCAAATACTCCCTCAGCTCATTCTTTATCTTTTTTCTTCTGGAACTCCATTTATACATTTCTGAGACATCCACATGTTATCCTCCATACCCCTTAACTTCTTTTTTATATTTTCATAACTTTTTCCATAATATCTCTCTTTGCTAAATCATGCATGATTTTCTCTTAGTTTACAATTTCTTTTGTTTACTTTTTTATTTCAGTTCTACTATAATGTTCCCTTCTTCCATTAGATTTTTATTTTTAATGTTGTTGTTTTTATTTCTAATTGTTCTATTTGATTCTTTATTAAATATGTTTGACTCTTCTTTATTATGTTCCATGCACATCATTTTAAGCTTGTCTTTTATTTCTTTAAGTGTAACAAGCATGGGTATTTTATATTCTGTATCTGAAAATGTCAATATCTGAAGACTTCCGGGTTCTTTTTCTGCGGGTTCCTGCTCACAATATTTTGATTCTTTGTGTGCTCAGTTTTTATGATGGGAAACATTTGAGACTTAAGATGAAAATGAGTTCCTTTAAGATCTACGTTTGCCTCTGCCAAGTGCCAGGAGAAGTTATCAGTCAGCAATCATTCTAATGCAAATTTCTGGATCTCAAAGGTAACATAAATTTAAAAATCAAAGCTGCATGAGGTCAACTTGGCGTTTCCAAGTGTTTAGTAATGATATTTTTTCCTCAAATCAGTGTCATATTTTATATAACTAATTTCTTTTGTGGCCCCACTTGACCGTGGCAGAAAAGACGATTTCTGGATCACCATTATGCACACTTTAGGATACCAGCTTTAAGAACTAAGGATTTCACATCAGATCCTTCCCCTTAGGCAGGCCCTGGTTTGGTCTTTTTTTCCTGAACTTGGAAAGTCCTTCCAAATACAGCCCAAGTTCACAGGCCCAGCAAACCCCTTCCTGTGAAAGCCAGTTTCATTGTTTTCTTTACCTCTTTGGGTTCCTGCCTTTGATTAGTTTTTTTAACATGAGAAGTCCTTGCTTTCCTGCAACTTATTGGTTCATTTAATATTTATCCAGGATTGTTCTTTCTCAGATGGAGGTCTATCTAGGTGCCTAATCTATAATATTATTGAAAATTAATACCCTAAATAAATTTTACATTCTGAATTCTACCATTCTATATTTTTATTTGGATTATTCTAGTTTATCATACTCAAATTAGGCAAGTGGAAAATTTAACTGTTTGACCAACAAAAGAGAAATTTTTTTGTTAACTATTCAGTAGATCTTATATTTCTAACATTCCATTATTCCCAGTGAAATTTGGTTTTTAACTTTCTGAGTTTGTATCACTTAGTCTTTTTGTGTATTTTCTCAATATGTGTTTTATAAGTTACTTGAAATATCTCCTTTTTAGTACTCTTTCACCAATCAATTAGACTAAATCTTTTGAGACTATACTTATCTTCCTCTTAATGACTTCATGTGGTGAATACTCATGAAATGATGAGACCTGATCTCATTTTTAACAGCATAAAACTTACAAAGGTCTATTTTTATGTCTCTTGCAATCTTTCTTCTAATGTGTCCTAAAATCCATTTGGAATAGACATATCCTTAAAATCTTCTTAACTTCTTCATTCATTGATTCAGTGATTCGCTCATTCATTGATTTATTCACTCAATTACTGTAGGCTGGGGAATTTAAAAGCAGAAGTCTGTGTTTGTGGAACCACTAAATTATGTGAGACAGGTATTCTTTTGGCTATTCAGATTGATTGATTCAGCTGTGTTCCAGTTAACATTTCTGCAAAAAAGGCAGAAATTTGAAATTTGAAAAACATTCCATTTAAATCCTGTAACTAAACCCAATGCCAGCAATAGCATCAGTAGTGACCAGCAAGTCAAGTGTTTGGTTAAGGTAACTTGGTCCAGAAGAAACACTCAAATTATGCCAAATTAAGAGAAGGGCCAACTCAAAGTCAAACTAGAAAGCAATGGAAATGGTTTACAAGTAGACGTTCTTACAAACACCTTTTCCATGTCATTTTTGATTAAAATGCCAGAATCATTCATAGAAAAAGGAAGTCCTTTGAGGTTACCCTCTCCTGCTCTCTTTTCAGGCACCAGAAGTGACATCCTTACCTAGCCAAAGGCACGTCCTTTCCATATCCAAATCAATGATCTTCTCTTCCTCAGGCATTCAGAACTCTTCTATGTCTTCCTTAAAGAATCGAAGTTCTGAGGAAGTACAATCTCTAACCTCTGCAGGTCCTTGCAAACCCATCAAATTCTAGGTATATATATCCTCCTGTAGGCAACAAGGCAAGAAGAAAGCAGAACAGCCAAATATTTAAATATCTGAGACCAAAATTTTGACCTCTTCTGGTTAATTTTCTTTCTTTATTTTACAGCCCAGTAACATAACAACAGAATGAGAAGAAAAGAGAATTACCTGGTCTTCAGATTCCTAAAAATAAACATAAACAAAAGTTGGTGTGCAGGGCTGTACCTGTCTGAACTGGTCTGTTGGTACGGAACTGGTTCACCTTGAAGGGTCAGGGCACTCACCCTGCATAAGGCAATGGCATTTAAAAAACAGATTTAAATTGCAATCTGAGGCTAAGTTTAGAGGCTGGGCAACAGAGAACTATTAGCTTTGTCAGACCAAACAAACTGAGCACCCAAGGGCTCAGTGAATGCGCTGAGGAAATCTCTTTGACTTGGCTCATCATAACGCATGACAGGATTCAGAAGCATACTTGTCATTCCTATGAAGTTGGTGCCCTGCAAACTGGCCTAATTAAATACGTCATTTCTGCTTCCAAAATCATCACAGTTGAATAGATTTAGTCTTTGCCTGAAAACCACCTATTTTCTTCAGTTTGTTTTTTCCATGGTACCCAGAGATAAAATTCTTCCCCTAAAGCTCAAACCATTTCCAAGTCTCCTGCAACACTGCAGTCTTCTGCACTAGCATTTCTGACACAGGGTCCTTAAGTATAATTGTTAAAAACAAACATCTACTTCTCAGTTACAAAGCAGAAAACAAAAAATGCCGATGCTCCCCACGTACTCGAGTGTAAAAGTATGCCAGAAAAGTGTCAGACAGTAATTTGATGAATCACTTGCTTATATTATGTAACTTATATTAATTAGCAATATGTTCTTAGCTATTTTCTCCTCTGAATTAAAGTAAAGCTAAGAATTATACTATATTAAGATATTTTACGTTTCTATCCCAGTGTTAAGCTCAAAGGAAACTTTCTAAATACTGTTGTCATAAATACTTCATTTCTTAGATCAAAGCTCTACTTAGATCTTTTTTCTCTTCGCCATTCTTATTAACACCATTATCAGATAATTAAAGTATTCTTGAGTATAAGACATTAATCCTCATGTAAAAGAGATAAGTGAGCAATGGATGTATCTTGATAAATTTCTGAGGCTTACCTACTGGGGCTTTGAGCAGGTTACTGCAACTGTATCCATCTCTCTCAGTTTTTAGGATTCCCATAAAGGCTTGTGATGAGTGGAAGATGCATCGGAGCCTCCTTCTGAAATTATACTTGCAAAACATTGGGGAATCTTAATCTTAATGTAGTGATTATACAAATTAAAAATGTATTCCTTCTTATCTTCATTTCTTATTGCATCTCATTAGATAATACTCTTTATATAAAATATCTAACATTGTTATAATGGACTTTTAAGCCTCCCTTTAATTTTCAACTCTTTGTGTAAACTACATATATTTATTTCCTGGGATTGCCATTTAAAAAATACCATAAACTGCGTGGCTTGAAAGAACAAATATTTATTGTCTTGTAGTTCTGGGGACTAGAAGTCTTAAATCAAGGCTTTGGCAGGGTTAGTGCATTCTAGAGGCTCCGAGGGAGACTTAGTTCCATGCCTCTCTCCTAGCTTCCACTGGTGGCTGGCAATCGTTGGCATTCCTTGACTTGTAACGAATCTCTGCCTTAAATTGAGACTTGACACTATAAAATTCCTAGAAGAAAACATAGGGTAAAAATTCTTGACATTGGCCTTGGCAATAATATCTTGGATATAACACCAAAAGCACAGGCAATGAAAGCAAAAAAGAGATAAGAAGGATCAAACTAAAAAGCTTCTGCACAGCAAAGAAAACAATCAACAAAATGAAAAGGCTGCCTATGGAATCATAAAAAATATTTGTAAACCATATATCTAGTAAAGTGTTAATATCCAAAATATGTAAGCAACTTGAATAACTCAATAGCAAAATAATAATAATAATAATACAATTTAAAAATGAGCAAAAGAACTGAATGGACATTTTCCAAAGATATGCAAATGGCCAACAGGTATATAAAAAGGTGCTCAGCATCACTAATCATCAGAGAAATGCAAATAAAAATCATAATGAGATATCACCTCACACCTGTTAGGATGGCTATTATCAAAAAATAATAATAAATATTGTTGAAGATGTCGAGAAAATGTGTGATGCTGTTGGTGGAAATGTAAGTTAGTGCAGTTACTATGGAAAACTATATGGAGCTTTCTCAAAAAATTAAAAATAGAGCTACCAAATGATTCAGCATTTCCACTTCTGTGTATATACCCCAAGGAATTGAAATCAGGATCTTGAAGAAATATCTGCATTCTCACATTTATTGTAGCATTATTTGCAATAACAAAGACATGGAGGCAACCTAAATGTCCGTGATGGATGAATAGATAAAGAAAATGTATATACATGTAATGGAATACTATTCAGCCTTAAAAAAGAAGGAAATGCTACCATTTGGAACAACATAGATAAACCTGGAGGAGATTATGCTAAGTGAAATAAGCCAGGCACAGAAAGACAAATACTAGATGATACCACTTATATGAGAAATCTAAAAGAATCAAAATCATAGAAGAAGAACATAGAATAATGGTTTCCCAGGCTGAGGGGAGGGAGAAAAAGGGAGGTATTAAAAAGGGCACAAAATTTCAGCTATTCAAGATGAATAAATCTTAGAGATTGATTGCACAGCGTAGTGCCTACAGTTAACAATACTGTACTGTACACTTAACAATTTGCTAAGAGAGTAGATCTTATGTTAAGTGCTCTTTTCACAAATAATAATAATACTAATAATGGGAGCAGAAGGAAACTGGAGGTGATGGCTATGCTTATGGCTAAGATTGTGGTGATGGTTTCAAGGTATATATTTATCTCTAAATTGATCAAGTTTGTATACATTAAACATCTATAGCTTTTTGTATGTGAATTATACTTCAAGAAAGTGGTTGAACAAAGTAAAATTAAAATTTAGGAAAATGCAGTTTGAAGAAACTGCAGGAAAGCCTGCACTCTTGTCATTTTTGCAAATATAGGACTCTTACAAGAAATGGAAACAAAGCCCACCCTAGTCCAGTATGACCTTATCTTAGCTTGATCACATCCGCAAAGACTATTTCCAAAGATCACACGCTGAGGTTCTGAGTGGACACCAGTTTAAGGGGGACACCCTTCAACCCAGTTCTAGGTGAAACCAGTCTCACTTTCATAAGGGAGGAAACAGAGGAGGAAAAAGGGCACTCAGCTGGAGAGGGGGACCCACAACTAAACACCAACCCCTTGCCACAGGCCAGCACTTTCTGATTACAGCATGTGCTCTGAAGTTGCCACACTCCGAAGGATTTTCAGCGCTAGGCGTTGGCTGTTTTCAAATACAAATACACGCCCAAAAGACTCTCTTAAATTTTTTCAGCCCTCTCTTTTTTCCTCATTTTTGAACATTTTCCCTCTGTTCCATGAGTTTCTGATTCCACAGCTTTATCACTCAATCTCCCAAAATGACAGCAGAGAAAACCACTTTATACGTCCCCGCTATTGCATGTGATAAAACCTAGCGGAACTTCAGGGCAAATGGGGGTGCTTGCCATTTCATGATATTGATTTTGATATGCATATGTGTGTATTTGTGTATTTTTCTCTTTCAGCACTCATTAAACTTATTTTAATCTTCTTATAGATTCTGGCAGCAAAACTTCAAGGCTCATGCTAGCAAAAATATGACCAAATTTAAGATTGAGGGTGCATTGGGTTATATTTTAACATGCCTGTGAATTGTCCAACTCAGTTCCAAGAAGCATAAAACAGTCTTCATCAGGAAAAACAAGTTATTTTATTATACATTTGGTACAACTAGCCATAGCCAAAGAGTTTTCAACATGAACTGAAATCAGAAAGCAATTTTATTTTAGTTTTCTATTGTTTCCCCATTCCAAGGCAGTTTTTTTTCTTATCTACGCTTCCTTTGTTCTTCTGCGGATATATTTTAACCCTGTAACTCACATCCACAAAAGATGTTTTGCAGCATCCCACCCACATAGATACCAGCAATGCACCATTTTATCCTCTTCCCTGTAGCAATTATTTTACAAATAACTTATTTAAAAGGGTTTGGTTTAAAGAAACCAATTCTCCCCATGGCTATTATATGACTCACAATTTAGAAGTTTCATTTTTTTGACTAAGCTATCAATATGGTGTAAAATAGGCAAATTGGTTCTTTTTAAACAATTGGTGCTGATTTTGCTTTTTATGTTTCGTTTCTAGACCATTCAATTTCTTTTCTTCCAGCATTGAAACAACACTAGCACTCACATTTATATAATTTTATATACAACATAATCTGGTAATCAAGTATTATAAGAAGCTATTTTTCTGAAGCATGAAATTGATATATAAATACAGATCTGTGACCTGTAACATCCAATTTTAAATCTTTTATGAAGAAATAATGTCCTAGGGGCTGGCCCAGTGGCGCGGTGGTTAAGTTGACACATTCCACTTCGGTGGCCTGGGGTTAGCCAGTTCAGATCCCCGGTGCAGACCTAGCACCGCTTATCAAGCCATGCTGTAGCAGGCATCCCACACATAAAGTAGAGGAAGATGGGCACGAATTTTAGCTCAGGGCCAGTCTTCTTCAGCAAAAAAGAGGAGGACTGGCAGCAGATGTTAGCTCAGGGCTAATCTTCCTCAAAATAAATTAATTAATTAATTTTTTAAAAAAAGAAATTATGTCCTAGCAGATAACTCAAAATTGAATTGTATGCATTCAAAAACATTAAACATGTGAAGTGAATTTGGGAAGATTCATTCATCCTGCATAGTAAGGGAAAATAATAGCTTAAGTGTATTTAAAAAAAATCTTTATTCCTAAAGTTGGACCTTTAGTCTTTTAAAAAATAATCCTTTGTGTTAGAGGAAATAGAAGAACATTAAAGAATAGGAATCAATGGGCATATGTTCTGAAATTATTAATAAAATACTATGTCCAGTCATATAACCTCGCTTGGGGTCTAAATCAACAGGGCTCAGATTAACTAAACAAGCAGTCCACACAGATATCTGCAGGGCCAACTTATGGTTCAATCATGAAGTTTGTATTCTCTTGCCCTTTAGATCTATTGCAAGTACCACGTATCCTCACACTGCTCCTCCTTGCTTTCATATACCCAGGATGCTAAGGATACTAGGCTTGAGCACATTCCTATTTCCTACCACCAAAATAAAAGTTTACCCACCCATCCCCATGGATACCTGTTTGCTTTAAAGAAGTCAACAGCACAATTTTTAATATGAAGTTTATAGATCAAAGTTATTTAACATTTTAATATCTGTCATATAACATGTATGTATTTGTAGAGGTCTCCAAAGCCTTAATTGACTCAAATTAATGTGTCTTGTAAAAACCTTCGATAACGCAGTATGGCTAACAGTGAGACACTCCAAGACAGGGAAGCCCTTGAAGTCATAGGGAACTGCCCCTCCAGGGGATGCACGAAGGGGCCCTTGCACATTTCTCACACATATTTTATATCCGTATGGGCTCAGTCTGGCCAAGGGCAAACAATTCACCCATTCTTGAAATTTTCCTTCTTGTCTCTGTAATTGAAAGTATGGAATCCATCCACTCACCGTACCCCACCACCCTCAGTGACTGTGGAGGAGCATAGATCTTGCCTGAGAACTGAAACAAGCTCTTTCGAGAGTGTTTTTCAGTAAGTCCAGGTAATGATCGTTAGGTGGTCTACGGGTCAGGATTGGGCATAGTGTTTTTAAATGCCAGCAATCCATGAACTGTACAATTCATAAAGTAGGAGGGAAGACTTGCAAATGAAAGAAGTCAGTAGTGCTCTGCATAATAAGGTGAAACACTATCTCCAGTGAGAGTTATTCACAGGGCTGGTGTGGGGATTAACTGAGCTAATGTGAGCCGAATGCACTCATTCCAGAAGAGCTGCATAAGACAATAGCCACAAAAAAAATTCTTTTTAAATTGCTACTGAGTAATTGGAAAAATAAAGAAGTGTGTCTCCAACACATTCCAGAAGAGAGAATTCGAAGGGAACCAAACTAGGTCCACCCTGTGCAATTCTGCACGAGTTGGAAAACGAAAGCAGGCACTTGACCCCATTTTTTCAGCAGTTATTGATTGGCCAAGGTAATCACGCTTCTCACTGATGAATAACTCACACTTGGGAAGATATACTGGAGCTGGTTAGGTGGATTCTGGTTACTAGAATTAGATTTTACTGGCAATGGCAGAAAATTATCACAATATAAAAACATGAGTTTATTTTTCCTTGACATAAAATGAACTAAAAATAGATTGCCCGAGTGGATAAGGTAATCTCAGAGTATCTAGTGTGTTCAGTCTTTCTACTTTACTACTCTCAATGCCAGCCTTCTTCCTCAAGTCTCCACAATGATCCAAGACTACTGCAAGAGTTCCAGCCATCACAACTGAGGACTAGGCAAGAAGTAGCTGGAGGGCAGAAAGCAAAAATCGCATGCCTGTTATCTGAGTAGGTCATCCTTAAAAATGTTCCCCAGGAGTCCTATCCAAGCATTTCCACATGCCTCTCCTAGGCCCCCCAGATGCAAGGAGGTATAGGAAATATAAACTTTCAGGTGGACATGTTACCACAACAAATGACCCCAGAGTGTGTCACTAAGGAAGAAAGAGAGGATGATCATTGCTTAATAACTAGTAATCTCGTGCACGTTGAGAAGGGAAGGAGTTGCCCCAAGGGTTGGTAGAAACTGGCACTATGCGTGAAAGGAAGGAGGTACAATGCAGAGCAGGCAGCAGAGCCAATTTTGAAACAGTAGATGTTCACAGGGGACACTTGGGGAAAGGTATAACTTCTTGGCTGTTTTTTCCATGGACTGGAAGAAAAGTCCTCTATAGCTCTAGCTTTAAATATTTCCTCACTCCTACAACGGTAATTCCCTGTCATCACTCACACCCTTCATTAAGGCTGGAACACCGATGCAGTTTTGTGGGGTGGTATTTAAAGAATAAAGGAAAATCCATAGCCACCCCTGGCTAGCGGTGGGCTGAGAGGCACTGATGCTGCTTCACAAGCTCTGTGCTCCTCAAAAGGCCCATCCCCTCACACGAGGCACTAGTGCAGTGGACACAGCCTTAATTCAAGGGGCCTGGGGTGTTCTGGAGCTTCTATGGTGACCAGTGGTGATAACAGCAGGAGGCAAGAGGCTTTGAGGGGTGTGGGGTTGGGAACCTGGGACGACAGCACAGACCTTGTAACAAGGAAGAAGAACGGCCAAATGAACAACAGGGGAGGGAGTCACAGAACAGGACCCCACTTCCTCTGTCACCTCTTTTTTCAGTGTGATAAGTTTGATGACCTTTATAGGAGCCAGAAAAACTGATTCTTGAGTTATAACCTCCATTCTTCACACTGGAATTATTTTAGTTTTCTACTATTTTATTTCCATTATAATAGCAATGCAGGCAAATAGCTAAAAAACATTTACATAGTAGAGAATATACAAATTGAAGAGTAACAGCTCTCCACACCCAGCAATTCTCAGTGCCACTCAGAGGGAAAACCGCCGTTTACATTTTCTTATACACAGTGTCAGAATTTTTATGCATATATAAAAAATAAATATTTTAAATAAAAAGGATATATAGGGAAACATTTGCATATGTAGTTTCCACTTACAAATGCCATCATATTGTGTATTATTCACTTCTGTGCCTTGGAATTCCTCATAACATATTCTATGAGATCTTTTTTATCAGCATGTATAGATTCACCTCGATCAGTCTAAACTCTATAGTATTTGTTATATGCATGCTTTATTCAACGAGTGCTCTTTTGAGGGTATTTAGTTTTAGGTCTTTTTTTTTCCTATTACATCAATGCTGCAGTAAACACCCATGGAGCTGTGCAACGTGTATGAATGGTATTCATTTCCTAGCAATGGAAATCTAAGGTCAAAAGATGTATGTATCCTTCTAAATTAATTTCAAAGGATTTGCCAAAAGTTTCTCCAAAGACATTAGACCAATTTTCACTACCACAAGAGTGCATAAATGTGTCTGATATCCCACACTAGGTCATATGTGATTATTATAATTTTTTCCAATTTAATAGGTGCAAATTAATATCTCCGTGTTATGACTTGCATTTTTTTATTGCATTTTGAGGAAAGCTCATTTTTCATCAGCTGCCTGTTCAAATTTAGTAGAACAATCATTGCAATATCCTCTTCCCCAACTGATATAAGAAGGCATAGAGAGGGGAAGGGGCTCAGTCTTGGGGGTACATGGATATTGTGACTAGGCAGCTCTCTCTTTCCTCACTGAAGCAGGAGGGCCCAAGAGGAGGCCTCACTTGTTATTTTAATTGTTGTGTTGGAGCCAGAAGGGATGATTGAGATCTTCCGCCCTAGCTAGGTGTTTGCTGGACCCTGGCCCACAGCCTTCACTAAGAAAGGCAAAGACGCCACCTGGCTGGCCCTTCACCTCTATAGACAACAATCAGGAACTGAGCAAGGCAAGCCTATTCTAATGGAGCAAATAGTGAGAAATGAAATTTTATTTACCAAAAATGACTTAAAAATGATAAAACTGGACTGAAACATCGCTAAGATTCTCTATCTGGTGGTGAAGAAATTTTGACAAAGTTGGACATATTTATTTGCATAAAATAAATCTTTCTCATTCATTCTCATTTGAGACTCCTCCAACTTGTTGCCTATGCATGTGTATATTTGTATAACTATATATGTGTAAATATGAAACTCTGTGTGTGTACCTGTGTGTGAGTGTGTTTCCATGCATGTATCAATGATGTCCTAAATGAACAAAGCAGTATTTTGTTCAATGCAACCCAATTTTTTGCTTCATTGGAAAATCACCTCGATTATCTTGCGCAGTTCGGTATTTTCTCATTCTAAACAGCACCTACAGCCTTCCTAGCAACATTTAATTGCTACCTCGCTAGCCCAAGCTCCAATCTGATATCAAAAGCTCAAAAGTCCCTTTGAAGTAAAGCTGGAAGCCAGACAGTACACACTGGATGTACATGTGTTAAAATACTGACATTCTGTTATTCCAGTTGGAAAACAAATTAGCTGTTTGAATTTTCTGTCTCCCTCACCGACCCCACCCACACCAACCTTTCTACTATATACAGAACTTCCCATAATCCAGTAGAAAATGGATTACGCCTAGCCCAGCACAGGGCTCTGCGAAGCTATTGCCAGTGTCCATTCAGATTAATCGTATCGTTACATATTTTAAACATCACCCCTCTTTGAAGGATATTACAGCAGCATCTAGATTATTAGACAAAAATATTTGACTGAACAAGGATCATACTCAAGTTTCCAAAACAAAAAGTCATTTGCAAGCAAGCAATTTTACCAAAATTTTACATTTAAACAACTATCCATAATTAAAGAACTTGTTAGTTTTTACAAAGTGCTATCATTCTGAAGATAAAGTGAAAGATCTCTAGCAAGTTTTCAGTGTTCATTAAAAATTGATTGCATTGTGCATTCATATATGGTAAATGAACCTTTAAGATCCCATGGCAACTTGATCACATCAGTAGGAAAAGTGGTTTTTAAAATTTTTTTGAAGTCACATTGGTTTTTAACATTGTGTAAACTTCAGGTGTGCGTTAGTATATATCAGTTTCTGTATAGATTGCATTGTGTTCACCACCAATAGTCTAGCTTTTATCCATCACCATACTTATGTGCCTGTTCACCCCTTTCACCCTCCCCCAACTCTCTTCCCCTCTGGTAACCACCAATCTTTTCTCTATATCTATATGTTTGTTTGTTTATCTTCCACATATGAGTGAAATCATACAGTATGTGTCTTTCTCTGTCTGACTTATTTTGCTTAGCGTAAAACCTTCAAGGTCCATCCATGTTGTCGCGATTGACATGATTTTGTCTTTTTTATGGCTGAATAGTATTCCACTGTAGATATATATACCACATCTTCTTTATCCATTCATCCATTGATGGGCACTTGGGTTGCTTCCAGGTCTTGCCTATTATGAATAATGCTGCAAAGAACACAGGGGTGCATATATCTTTCTGAATTAGTATTTTCATGTTCTTTGGATAAATATCTAGCAGTGGGATAGCTGGGTCATACAGAATTTCTATTTTTAATTTTTTGAGAAATCTCCACATTGTTTTCCATAGTGGCTGCACCAGTTTGAATTCCTACCAGCAGTGTATGAGTGTCCCCTTTTCTTCACATTCTCTCCAACACTTGTTATTTCTTATCTTAGAAAAATTTTTTTAAACATTCGGGCATGTCTGGTCTTTCTCAATTCCACTTAGCTTATCATTTCAGTTATTCCCAACCTATATGTCCACCTTTGGGAATTCACATATTCTGGTAAATTCCCACATTGCTGTTGATAAAAGGATGAAAAACAATGTAATGCTAACCATGTTAAGTCCTGAGAAAAATCAGTCTTGCATTGCATTATCTAGAGAGGGATGCAATCTTTCTCTCCATAGCATAACATTTTGTTCTGTCTCTTCAGAAATTTCATATACTCTGCCTATTACCTTCCATTAGCTTTATTGGTCTACCTAAAACACCTAAGTATTGACAGGGCAAATGTCCCAGTGCTTCAAATGAGTAGACAAAAGAGTTCCTCCCTGTGATGATTTTGTCACCCCATCCTTGGTTCCCAATCTCAGGATCTATTGGATTGGTTACATCAAAGTCAGCTGGGACCCTTATTAAACAGAGAGTCCCAGATCCTACTCCAAAATGACAGAATTGGAATATCTAAGAGTGGATGCATGAAAGCTGAATTTTTAAGAAGTACTCTAGTTGATAACTATGCATAGCTAGTTTGGAAAATTAATGACTTATTAATTAATAAATCATTCACAAAACTGGCTTGATGGTTTTTAATTAACTAATTGCTTGACTGAATTGATGAGTATTACAATTCAAACAAAGAGGGAAAAACCAAAGTGTTGACAGGAAAGGCTAGCACATGACTACCATAATTCTTTATTGTTAGAGTGCAACACACTGATATTTTCTACTCTGCTCTATTTCATTTTTTTTAATACTTCCATTCTTTTTTTTTTTTTTTAAGATTTTATTTTTTCCTTTTTCTCCCCAAAGACCCCTGGTACATAGTTGTATATTCTTCGTTGTGGGTCCTTCTAGTTGTGGCACGTGGGACGCCGTGGCCTGATGAGCAGTGCCATGTCCACGCCCAGGATTCGAACCAACGAAACACTGGGCCACCTGCAGCGGAGCGTGCGAACTTAACCACTCGGCCACAGGGCCAGCCCCTCTATTTCATATTTTTTAAATGTGTTATTCATAAGCCACTTAATCAATTTCATTCCCTACTTAATAGATCCTGACCCACAATTTGAGAAACAATAATTTAAGGAAGTTTTTCAACCTACATGGCTTGACCCAGCCTACCTGAAGGATTCTGCTATAGCAGGATTCAGGTGATGCCCTGGCAGTGTGTGTTTTTAAGTCTCCTCAAGTGAATCACATGTGCCTGAAAGATACACCCCAAACCAGGCTGTAGGCAAACCACAGAAGGTTAATCTATTATAAAAAATATCAGTTAGTGTGACATCAGAACAAAACGAAATGATTCCATGACCAAGTAGAGATTTCCCTTTTACAGGGACCAGATTTCATGAGTCCACAGAGTGGGAAGTCTTTTCCATGCACAACTGGGGTATTCACACTAACCACTTTTATTTCTCTGAACATCTCAATTCTACGCTTCCCATATTCAATCTTCAAACTGGATGTAATATAATTAATTAGGTTTCTGCTTATAACTAACTTATTTGTTCATATCCCATCCCTAAAATGATAACGAGTTTATCTTGACTGAAGCTTAGGGTTGTCCCAAATGCTAGACTCAGTCATCAGTAAATAGTCTCTTTAATTACTCCCATGGGTGATTAATCATGTCCATCCATGAGAGCAGGGACTATGTCTGTTTTATCTATCAGTTACTTCCCAGTACTTAGAATGGTGCTTGGCATACATTGGGCATCAATAAATATTTTAATACGCTGTGCCTTGAAATTTCACTGGTTTAATCCCAAGAAGATAACCCAATTTCCCTCATCTCTAAGTTCTTAGGGGAGGCCATAACATGTTCTCATGTATGGACAACATTAAGCATTTAATTTGATTGACTCTAAATAAATTGGCAGATGAAAAAGATATTAAAGTCCATAAGAGTATCAGGTATATAACATACGCAAATTCCATCCCTTAGCTTGTTGATATATTGGTATAAATATACATGACAAGACTATATAATTTTTTAAACATTTTAGATGAAAACTTGGAATTGCATGCATGAAGATTTCATTTGCAGCACATATAATAGAAAATAAATAAATGAACCAAAACAAACAAGAAGCAGGAATAATGAGGAAGGGGTAAACTAAATATTCAACAGTAGAAAATTGGTTAAATAAATATGCTATGTTCTACTCAATGGAATATTTTGTATTTATTAGAATTTTTCAAGGATATGAAATAATATCAAATGAAAAGAATGACATAAAATTATAAACAGAGTATTTTTACAACTGTGATAAATAAAGCACCTGTTTAAGGGGAAAAGACTTAAATCAGAGATTAAACAAACCTAAATATTAATAGTGGTTGTGCTGGGATGGTGGGGTAGTGTATTTTTTTTTTTCTTTCTCTTTTTTCTAAAGTTATTTGCAAACTGTTAGTAGAAGATAGACATTAATTGCCATACCAGCCTCCATTTCCCATTCCTACAGGGTCTTCGATTTTCCAGCCACCTGGTTTAGGCTGAATTGACCTACCCCCAGCTCTAGGAATGGGCCTTGATTGGCATAAGCCTTTAATGACTTAAAGTCATTGGTTCAGGAGTAAACATATTCACTCAAAATTATATCCTGAGGGTTAGTTTTTATAACCTCATGCTTGGTACCAATTATCTTAGCCTGGTTTTTCTTGAAAGCAACAATTAAAGTCGTGACGTTTTATTTGTAAGGTGCAAGCCCTTGGCAGGGGAGTAAAATGGAAAGTAATCATGAGAAGATCAAAGCAAAGTGATGGGAGTAAAATGGAAAGTAATCATGAGAAGATCAAAGCAAAGTGATGTGACCCATTACATTAGCTGCCACGTCACAGTGTCCAAGATGCACAGGAGGTGACTCAGCAGGACTGGGGGACTACTCCAAGATGAACCTCCTCTTTGCAATACTTTGGGCAACATCTCTATTGTCAAACGCCATGTCCCTCTGTAGCTCTTCGTAAAGCAGTAGCCAGTATAGTAATGCATTAAGCAACATTGCCCCGCCTCTCTCCTTGCCTTAGGTCCCCTTTCCTCTCCCTCTCCCCTACTGTTCTAGATTTGCACCTACCAAAAAAATTAATATTTACCTCAGTTTCTCCTCTCAAGAGGGCTAGGACTAAGACAGATCATTTTAAAGGTCTTGTTTAATTTACCTTCTTTCCTCAGTACTGCTGTGCTGATGTGGTGATGATAGGAGTGGAAGCTGAGTTAGAATCAGCATCAGGGTCCCTATAGTTTTGTTTCTTTCCTTGCATGACATCTTTTGAAATTTATCGCATGGATAGCAGAGTTTCCTAGCTGATGGTTCATTGTTTCCTGTTTTCTATTGTTAGTGAATTTGTACTTGTGTTCTAGGAAGAGTAATGGCATCGCTCTGGCATTGTCCTGCCATTTTTACCCAGAAGGGCCACCTAAGTTTTTAAGAAGAAGATGAAACAATAATCTTAAGCTTACATTATATTTCATCCACCTAGCCAGAGTTATTGGTTCAGGATTAAAAATATTAAATCAATATTATATCTTGAAGGATTATTTTGATTTGCATATAGGGGAAAGATACACTAGAACGGGAGTAATCAAAGATCCCACTTTTCTATCAGGCTTCTTCTTATCAATTACATGAGCTCACAATGTATTGAGGATATCAATTTTTCGTTTCATGGGAAATGCATATACCATTTGTTGATTTAATTTGCTTATTTTGTGACATCCAAAAATTTTCCAATCCTATGCATTAGATTTACTAAATCTTGTAGGAATTCTTTTATTGATTTTGACTTTCTCCTCATCTCAAGGTAAGTGCAGTAGGCAGAATTTAGACTCCTGTGACCTTCACCCGTTGGGGTCACATCTGTGATTATATTACGTTATGTTGCAAAAGGGATTTTGCAGATGTAATTTAGGTTACTACTCAGTTGACTTTAAAATAGGGAGATTATCCTGGATTACGCATTTGGGCTGAATATAATCACATGAGGCCTTAAATGCACAGAGGTATTGCAGAGGGGGAAGTCAGAGAGATTTGAAACATGATAAGGATGCAACTTGCTGTTGCCAGCTTAAAGATGGAGGTGGCCAAGTTGAAAAGTCTGAGAAAGAAGTGAATTCTGACAGCATCCTGAATGAGTGATGAGGAATATTCTTCCTCAGAGCCTCCAGTAACCAACACAGCTTTGCCAACACCTCGATTCTGGTTGGCTTCCTGAAACCATAATCAGGGAAACAAGTCGAGCCACACTGTGCCCAGATTTCAGATTCTTGGAAACTGTGAGGTAGTAAACAGGTGTTGTTTTAAGCCACAACTAAGTTTGTGGTAATTTGTTATAGTAGCAGTAGAAAACTCTTACAACCAGTCAAGATTTCATAAGCCTGGGAAAACAGTTATGCTTTAAATCAAAATACAAAAGCCAGGAAAGAGACCATTTTTCTTAGCCTTTCTTGTGAAATGATAATTTTTCTTTCAATTTAAATAAAATTTGATGAAAAACTTATACAAAATAATACTTGCTTATTGGCAGATTCTAGAAGGAGGACATTCAGAGATCAATGAAGCATATTACTCTTAACTGCAGCATTTTTTCCTTCGTCACATAAAATCAAGCCAGTTTGGAGAGAGTAAGAATGTTATTGCAAATCTCTGTGATAATTTGCAGTTATTCAATGGACGTTGGGAAAGAATAAATTGCAAATTGACTCATGTTTCAGCCGTAAAAAATTGCTTTTGAAAACAACCTAAGATTAAATCACAATTGTTATTTAAAAAAAAAGAAAATTATATTCCTTTTCAATATGTTTAGTGATTAAGCAGTATTTTCTACTATCATAACATAGCTTTATAAGACACATTAGAAATAAATATGTAATTAATAGTTTATGTATTCCTCGAAGACACAACAACAATCCAGTTAAAAGCCAACACCAAAAACGGCCCACAACAGGTATTCTGAATCTTGCAGGGTATTACAAATTATAATTAAGTTCTCTAATTTGTTAAAGACTCTTTTTTCAGTTTTATTGAGATGTAATTAACAGACAGCGCTGTATAAGTTTGAGGTGTACAGAGCAATGCCTCGACACACATATATTGTGAAATGATTACAATAAGTTTAGTTAACATCTATCACCTCATAGAGTTATAAAATAATTTTTTTTCCTTGTGATGAGAACTTTTAGGATCTACTCTCTTAGCAACTTTCAAATATACCACACAGCAGTGTTAACTATAGTCATCACGTTGTAAAACATCCTTAGTTTCTAATTTATTAAAGACTTTTCTCTAGTTAATAGTCTTAATTCTTGGGCTGGGAGCCTTCAATTATTTTGTTCCACTTCAAGTTTTTTAGTTCACAAATGAAAAGCTGTCCTTTTCCACTCCATCAAGGTTTTTCCTGAAAAGGGAAAATTCTATTGCAATTTCTGATTTTCTCTCACAGTGCTTAATAAATTAAGAGAAAAAGTTAATGTTCTAATGATATCAAACTCTTTAAGAGGCATGATTGTAAACTATATACACTGCTGCATTCTACTATTCTCGCATCTAATACAGAGGGTTATTTATTTTAAGCAGAATTATTTCTGATGAAAACGTAATGGGGATGGCCTCAGACTGACTAGCAGTTACCACCGCAATGAATGATCTCCCCTCCTTGTTAATTCATATGATCATTAAAAGGGTGAACCTCCTTTTGTTTCTCAAGAGCTTGCCTCTGAGAAGCTGAAAACTCTGCGAAGATGTAAATGCTACTGATTTTCAGCCTGAGGAGAAAATAGGTTCAGTTAACACCATTTTCACCAACAGAAAACCCAAATAGTTGAGGGTATATGGGGAAATAGGGGGACAGAGTTTCCAATATCAGGACGTTCAAACAAACAGCCCAATTTCACCTTAGGTTGTCAAGTAATTGAGAGAAAATGGGTCCCAACTCTAAACTATCTTTTCTGGCTGGTTCCACAGACTAAATTCCCTTGATAATTGCCCATCCATTTCCCGAGTACCTCACCCTGAAATCATTTCCTGTTCTGGGATCTTAGAGCACTTAGCACCTAAACCACTCATTCAGCAAGTATTGTTTTCTGTTGCCAGTTGCCTTTTGTGTAGAGATATCTTTTCGCTTGTACTTCATTGTAAATAGAAGCAAAAGGAGTAATGGGGAGGCAATTGATATTTTTCGAGTGGCTAATATGTTGCAGGCACTTTTAATATACAGGAAATGGATTTCCTGAGGGCTGTCTAATCCCAGAAAGTTAGAGGCAGGGACATGCTGCTCAAAGATGCTGGGACAGTGACTCTGCTTTCTCCCTGTAGAAGGATGAGGCCTGTGTGACTCTGAGTTTAATGCAAGTACCAGAAATCAAAATTTTTGTTAACATGTCCACCAAGGGAAGTGCAAAAATTGCTAATGCAATTTCCTCCTCTATGTTTATAAAATTACTAATAGCTAGCATTTTTTGAGCACTTTTTGTGGGCAAGCAGTGTTCTAAAGTGCTTTACGTGATTGTTTTATTTAATTCTCACAACAACCATATAAGTAGGCACTATTTTTTTCCCCCATTTTACAATTAAGGAAATTGAGATGCAGCAAGGTTAGGTAACTTTGCTAAAGTTTCTGACTGGAAAGTGGTGGAGCATTTAACCCTGATCAGCATGGCCCTAACCACCACCCTGGGTGTCAATGTATAGATGGCTATGGTGTAGAAAGAAATTGAGCTTCTCAGATCTGACAACACTAACTCACATCACAGTGTTGCCAGCAGCTGTGGGCCATCCTCTCGCTCCTCCAAACCACTGGGATCCCCCACCCTCAGTCAGGAACTTGGGACCAGGAGAAGCTTTCTGTCAATGACGTAAGCTCCTGCTTTGTACACTGCATGTCACAGAAGATTTTGTCACCCTTTTCTAATGAAATTGAAGCGTAATCTGTAGTGTGTATGCTTTTTTCTTGCCAACCCTTAGCTCACCAGATATGCTGCAAATATCTAATGTTACATGGCTGTCAGCCTCTAAGATGGCCCAAATGATAGCTTCCACCTCGAATTCACACTTTTGTGTAATCCTCTTCCTTTGAGTCTGGGCTGGACTTTGTGAGTCGCTTCTAATGGATAGAATACAGCAGATGCAATGAGACATCACTTCTGAGATTAGGGGATAAAAAGACTCTGCCTTCTGTCCTAGGTACTCTCTCTCAGTCTCTCTTGGATTTTGCTGCTCCAGGGGAAGCCAGCTGCCATCCCATGAGGCAGCGCGGAGGAGAATGCCGCCAACAGCCATGTGAGTGATGTTGGAAGCAGATTCTCCCAGTTGAGACGTGAGATGAGAGCAACCCTGGCCGACACCTTGACTGAAGCCTCATGAAAGACCTTGAATGAGAACCACCTGGCTAAGCTGCTTCTGAAATCCTGACCCACAGAAACTACACAATAAGAAATGTTATTGCTTTCAGTTTTTAGGTTTTGGAATAACTTTGGTATACAGCAATAGATAACTGAAACATATCACAACATATTACACATCAGAGACGGGGCTAAGCAAATGAGATCATTTGCTTTTCACAACAACCCCACAAAATAAGTACTGTTATTATCACCCTTTTATATATTAGGAAGCTGAAGTACAAGGAAATAAAATAGTCAAGTGTGGCCTATCTGGCTTATGAATGGAGTACCTGGGGATTTATCAAAGAATCTCTAAATACGGGGTCTAGCACGTAGTATATGGTGCTGAATCTGTGTTGATTGATTCAACATGATCATGTCCAAAAAACTGCAATAAGAGAACAAAAACACAAGTTCTATTATTTACGTTCAACCAGAGCAGACATGAGTTCCCCATGAAGACTTAATATACCTCTTTTAATGCAGAGTTCACGTGAGGCTTCTGGTTTTCTTCTCTCTATGATTAATGCCTCTAGGATCACGATTCCCCACACTCAAGAGGTAAGACAAACCTGGCAGAGATCCAATAGTCTCTGTCATTTACTATGCCTGTCTGTAGACATGGGGTCATGGTCTAAGAGTCGTGAGCTGAAGGCAGCCTTACTTCCTTGACTCCTTAACCTGTTAGTCCCTGCTTGTTCTTCCAAATTCTGCATCCTTTATCTTTCCATTGTTTGGGACACACAATTCCCCTTATAAGTCCAGTCCCTTAGTTCCCAATCATGACCTGAGCCAGGGTGCTTTGAGAAAGTTCTGACTCCATGAACTTGGGCTTATCAACATGGTTAGTTGCCAAAGCCCAAGTAAACATGTGCTAGAGCCTTGTAATTGGCCTCCACCCAAATCCCAAGGCTTTCTCTCCATCTGGTTACTTTTAATAACGGCTGGAATCTAAAAAGACAAAAGAAAAATTCTATATCCTCTCTATTTACACATTATTTCTTAAGTTGTGGCCCCATTTTGGCCATGCTAGTCCACATCTAGAAATAAGAGACCTGTGTTCTGACCTTTTACCATATCTTATGGCCAGGGCACCAGCTTAGTGATAAATACTTTTTCACATTGACAGCCCACCTACTTACCTGCTAAGACTCCCAAACATAGCCTCCTCATTGCTGTGTTTTTCCTACAACTGTGTGATGCTTTACTTCATCTTAAATCTCCATCATCTTCTACTTGCTTAAACAATGTTAATATAAAACCCCTTGGACACTGTACTGTACCCAACACCAGAACATTCTTTCAATCCTGTCTGGAACAAGTATGTAAGATGGATGATTCTTGGTATTAATGTTATCATTAGTAAAAAGAATATGAAAATATTTTGTTTATTAAATGCCAGGAACTGTGCTAATTCTTCATGTCCATATCTTATTTATTCCTTCTAACAGCAAGGTAGTCTGTATTGAATCTGTTTCTGAAATGAACAAAGTCAGGTTCATAAAGCTTAGCAGGTTGCCCAGTATCAAAGACAACAAGTGAAAGAGACAAATCTCTATGCCAGATTTCTACTTCTGGCTATTATGGAGTACCTGGTATCATACATAATCTTCCTCCCAAAACAATTGTAAAAGCTGAGTGAAATTCAAAGCAGCTAAATGAAGACATTGGAGAGTAACCAAGACATCCAGACATTGAGATGAGTCTAAAATATGTTGTTACTTTAGAGAGGAAATGTTGGTTTCAGGGGCTAGGGGATGAGGAGATGGGAAGATGTTGGTCAGAGGGTATAAACTTTCAGTTATAAGATGAAGAAGTTCTAGGTTCTATGGTACAGCATGGCGACTGTAGATAATAATACTGTTTTGTATACTTGAGAGGTGCTAAGAGAATAAATCTTTACGTTCTCACCACATACACACACACAAAAGGTAAAAAAAAATGCTGTTATTTTTACCCCTCAGGACTTATGCCAATATCATGGCAGGGCACAGAAGCTGAGTTTCTGGTAGTGTCACTCAGCTGGGAAAGCAAAAACTGGAATTCAGGATTATCAAGACAGCCAGGACTTGAGGGGCCAAACTCTGGAGAAAAGAGATCTACAGGGAAGTAAGCTTGACGTCCTGTGCATAATTTTCCTTTGAGGCATCTGCCAACTCATGGCTGGGAAAGTATCTGGCATGACATGCAGAAACCAAACAAAACATAGCTGCTAAGAGACTAAAGAACTAAGTAGCTATTTCCCATTCTCACAGAGCTGGGGAAACAAAATTGGAATATAGAACTTGACAAAAAGAAGGGACACTAAAAATAGCTCCAGCTTTCAGTTGAACCACTGAAGGGCCACCCTCAAGGAATAAGGGAAAATCTAAAGTAGACACATCTTGAGTGGATCAAGATGATCTACCTAAACTCTAACTACCTGCCAGAAAAAAACTAAATTCTTTCTGGATGAAATAGTATCATCCAGATTCCCTACAAATTTTTATACTCACTTCAGGAATTTGATCAAAATGTCAGCTAGCATGCCAGGAAACAACATCAAATGAGCAAACTATAAGAGAAAACAAAACACAGAAAAAAGAAGCTCACTATGATTCAGTTATATATGGGCTTTGAAATATCTATGGTTTATATGCTAAAGAAAATAGATGAACGGATGGAGAATTGGAATGTATTCAAAAAATCAATGAAAATTCTACAACTAAAAAATAAAAATAACTGAAATTAAGAATTCAATAGATGGATTTAACAGCAGACTAGATAGGGAAAAAATAAGATTAATTAGCTGGAAAATATGACAGATTGAAGCACAGAGATAAAAAGGATGAAATATAAAGAGTAGATGCAAGTGAAATACAAGAGATAGTATAAAGGTTGAATATAAATGAAATTGGAGTTGCAAAAAGAGCAGATATAGAATTGAGAATGAGAACTATTTGAAGAGATACTGGTAATGATGAAGCTGTCCTTAAAAATACTGAGACCAGAAACAAGACAAAGATTTCAACTATCACCAAATCCTTTCAACATTATATTAGATGACCTAGCCATTGCAATAAGAAGACAACAACAACTAAAGAGAGAGTGGGAGGGAGGAAAAGAGTGAAGAAAGTAGAAAGAACAAACAAAACCTGAAGATTTAGAAGGAAAGAAATAAAGTTCTCATTATTTTTAGATGAAATGATTGTGCATGAGAAAATCCAAAAGATTTTACTGATCAACTACTAGAATTAATGTCTTTTTCAAGATCTCTGAATAAAAGATCAATACATGAAAATAAATTACATTTATATATATTAGCAACAAACATTTTATATGTGACTTTTAAAAATACTAGAATTTACAAGAGCAATTAAAAAACCCCTTACATATCTAGAAATATCTAGTGAAAGATGTACAAGACATCTATTGTAAAAACTATAATCATGACTAACGTAAGCTGAAAAAGACCCAAAGAAATGGAGGGCTATACCATATTCATGGATTGTAACAGTCAATATTGTAAAGATGTCAATTTTCTCCAAATTGGTTTATAGATAGATTGAAAATCCAAGTTAACATAGTAGCAAGCTCTTCGTGTATGTCAGTATGTATGGTAATTGACAAGTTGACTTTAAAAATAAATGAAAATACCAAGGGCCAAGAAGATTGAAAATAATTTTGAAGAGAACAAAATTATATAATCACATTACCATACATTGATATTCATTATAAAGCTACAAACAACATTTAATGTATTTTGTTAAAAGTATAGATAAATAGACCAACAGAACAAAGCAGACCAGAAACAGATCTTATCAGACAATGTCACCTAATTTATGACAAAGATGCCACTATAAAAGAAAGAGGAAAATCACCTTTTCATTAAGTGATGCTGGATCAAATCAACATCCATATGGAGGAAAAAAAGGATTTTGATCTCTATGTCATCTCACACACACAACACAATTCCAAAAGGACAAGGTAAAACAATAAAGTATCTAGAAGAAGACATAAGGAAATATCTTTATGACCTTTAGGTAAGAAAAAAATTATATAGGGAAGGCATATAATGGCACTAACCATTTGGAAAAAAATAGAAAATTAGATTCCTTTTTAATTTAAGAACTTCTGTTCATTAAAAAATAACAGGTCAAGAGTAAAAATGCAGTAAAAAAGCAGATAGAGTGGAAAATGATACCTGGAAATTTATGCTGGAAAGCATAAATCTTACAAATAACTCAAGTCTCCAATACATAGAAAGAAATCTAGCAGATTAGTAATATAAAATCAGTCAATCCCTTTAAAACTGTGTCAAAAACTTGAGTATGTACTTCACAAAAAAGAGTATTCAAATAGTCAATTGGAATATTAAAATAGTCTCAACATTATTAGTCACCAGGGGTATGCTAATTAAATCCCAGATGAGATACTATTATGCACCGACCAGAATAACTAAAAATGAAAAAGTGAAAGAAAAACTGATAATAGCAAATATCAAGTCAATTATGAACCAACTGGAACACTCATACACTTTTGGATGAAAACAGTTGGACCGTCTCTGCTAAAGTTGAAAATATTCAAACCCTACGACACAGTAATTCCTCTCCTAGGTATATACGCCTCAGAAATGAATACACATGGGCACCAAGAATGCCCTTAGCAGCATTATTTGTGATAATCAAAACTGGAAACAACTCAAATGTCCATCAACAGAAGATAATAAAAGAATCATACAATGGGATACGATGCAGCAGTGAAAAACTGAACTGCTACATGCAACAAGATGGATGAATCTCAGTGACAGCAAAAGAAGCCAGACACAAAGGAATACATAAAATACGTTTCCATTTATACAATATTCAAAACCAGGCTGAACAATTCTATGGCAATAAAAGTTAGGATAGAAGTGGGGCTGGCCCAGTGGCGTAGTGGTTGAGTTCACGCACTCCACTTTGGCTGCCCGGGATTCGCAGGCACAGACGCTGGGTGTGGACCTACATACTGCTCATCAAGCCATGCTGTGGCAGTATCCCACATACAAAATAGAGGAAGATTGGCAACAGATGTTAGCTCAGGGCCAATCTCCCTCACACACAAAAAAGTTAGGATAGTGGTTACTTTTGAGGGATGTTGAGTGGGGGGCAGCAAAAGGGAGGCTTCTGGGGTGCTAGTAGTGTTTCATATTTTGATCTGGATAGGGGATTCATAGACATAGTCACTTTATAAAAGTTCTTAAAGGAGTATCTTCAAAATTTGTGCCTTTTATTTTATGAATGTGATGTTCAATAATAATGTTTACCAAACAAAAACTTTAATCTCAGCTCCTGTTCTTTCACCCGATGTATAAAAACAAGAAACTTCCTATTAAACCACCTCCGTATGTGCTTAATATCTGCCTCATGTCTCCTGCCTTATCCAACATTTTTGGAGAGTACCCTCACCTTTCTATAATTAATTGTCTTCCAATATTTCCATCTGCTCCCATGCCAGCTTCCTGATCCTGTCTCTCTTATATTCTTGTTATAAACACAACCTTGGGCCAAGCAGGAGAATTGTAGAGCAAGTGCTGATCTAGATGAAATGAGAAAGAACACGTTTTCGCCCAGTCCTCCTGGCAGAATAATGGCCACAGTCTCCAAGGGGGAAGTTCACTTCAAAGTGCTCGCAAACCAACCCAAATATTACTTCAGCCGGAAGAACACACTCACAGAGCACTGAGCGCATCACGGGCAATTTACAAACACTTATCGGCTCAGCCAGTGCATTTGTTGACTTAACAAAATTCTCTTTTTTTTTTTTTTTTTTCCATCTTGTATCTCTAATCCTAGGGAACTTTCCGCTCCTCAGCTCCAGTTAGTTTAAGCTGCTGTATTAACTGGGGACTTCACACAGGGAAAAAAGTGTAGCAATTACGCCTGTATTCCCGTTAAGAGAAACAGCCGTCACTGCATTTTACATTTAGTTGGCTTAGTTTACTTTAAATTTGCCTCTATATTTAAAATCACGCCTGCTTCTAATGCAGCTGGGAGAAAGGAAGATGATGGGAAGAAGTTAACCGGAACACAGTATTATTCAACTAAATGAGAACTCTGTGGAAAAGTACTGCTGATTAGGGATGGTAAAGTCATTCTGGGTGAACTCATCGATTCAACGCAGAGAACTGTGTGCCTGGGCACTAATTTACTCTGATAAAACGTTACTAATAAAATGATGGATCCCAAATATAATTCCCTCCGCCTGGCACATCATAGAGAGATCCTCAGTCAGTGAAATTACAGACCCCCTACCGTCTCATTATGTCCTTGGAACCCAAAGGCCCCGCTGAAGCAAAGCCTATAATGGAATTATCACAGCTTGCTGCCTCTGAATTTCCCATTTATGACTCCTTCTTCAGTGTCATGTCCACACACTAATTACCTACACTCTCTGTTTCGTTTAATAATACTCCCAAACAAAGAGGCCAAGGCTAAAAGAAGCAAGTGGAGATGAGGAGAAGAAAAGGGGTTAGAAGGATGCAGAGTGCTGTGTGCAGTAAATGAGGACTTAACCAAACTGGACTCCATGCCCAGAAAAACAGCAAAGGGGAAGCCAACTGCTCACAAAGGCACATAAATGCACTTCTAAAGTGAATAGTCATGAATTTAGACAAAATTGGGCCTCTAGTTCTATTATCGTAAACTTCTGTAGGAACTGCAAATAGCACCCCACGGGAAATGGCCAACAGTTCTTTTTGTCCATGCACTCCACATTTTGTCCCTGCAGGCTTTGTCCCTGCAATAAGCCTCTGATCCAAGCCCAGGATGGGACCATCACCTGCTGCTCCCATATCTAGAGTCGGCCCTGCCTAGAGTGAGCTGAGTTTAAAGCACTGTGAACACTGGTCTGCATCCTCCATAGCAAATCCCCGCCACGTGTCCATTCAGTCTAGGTGGCTTGTACCTAGTTCTTATTTTAATTCCCCCATGGGCTGAAAACCAGTCTCGAGTGCAGCCTGCTAAATTGTCTTTCACCATATTCTTGCCAATTACTGTTCCCAGAGACAGGGTATCTTTGCTGTTTCTATTATATCTGAGCAGGCTTCATACCTACAACAGCTCTCTCATGGCCCTGGGCTCAGGCATAAATGCTTCATTTGTTACAAAAAAAGTTTCTCCACATTCCTCCTTCCACCACAAATTCAAAACTCTATTGTCCAATGGTTCCCAGCTTTCATGTCTTTCCTCTCATTTACAGACTCTTTCTTGCTGCCACGTCCCTTCTAACCAATGTTTAGTTGGTAGTCTTTTAGGTTTTCATCGTCACGTTCTTCCCAGGATACTGTCGCGTATGTAGTTATCTCTCTGCCCCATTAAAGCTTATGAGCGTGTCTTGCCCTACTCTGTCCAAATTCCTGAGGTGGTGTCACCCAGCCTGGGACCAGAGCCTCAGGTTCTCATTTGCTTGGGAGGACAGCTTGAATATGTGTCCCTTATATCTCCTTGCAGTAGCCTCCTTATTACATGACTTAAATACACTGTATACAAGAAACACAACTGTTAAAATGTCTGATCCCTGCCAGGTATGGACTGAATGTTTTTGTCCTCCCCAAACTTCTGTGTTGAAGCCTTAACCCCAATAAGATAGAGATGGAGTTAGTGGCCTTACAAGAAGAGGAAGAGAGAAAGATCTCACTCTCTCTCTCTCCATGCACACACATGCACAGGGAGGAAAAGCCATGTGAGGATGCAGCTCTCAGGGCATCTGCAAATCAGGAAGAGAGCTTTCACTAGAATTTGACCCTGCCTGACCTTGACCTGAGTCCAAAACTGCGAAAAAACACATTTTTTTTTGTTTAAGCCCCCCAGTCTGTGGTACTTTGTTATGGTAGCCCAAACTACTACACTGCCCTACCCCTTTCCATATTTAATGGAGTTTCCTGCAGTGCTTGGTCTGCTTTCTTAGCCTTACTATCAGCTGAGGACGTCTGATGGGCTTTTTCTTGCTCCCTTCGCCAGAGTATATTGTATGATTGGCGCTGCCTTGTCTGTGAACTTCTAGGAGGGCTCTGAGGAACCATACGGCGTCATGACTGTGCTTTTTCATGGAATCCAGTGATGATGACGTGTGGTGTGACCTGATTCACTTAAATTGGGAAAAGTGGCCAGAAAGACAATAAAACCCTTGAAAGCTTCCTATATGCAAATAGATCATTTTGCCCTCCAACCTTGGTCTGTGATGAGGGACAGGCAGAATTATATGCCAATCAAAGCATACATCAAATATGGTCAATTCTCTTTATTCCGTGCTAAATTTTGAATGCTTGGGGAGAGACCTTCTACTCTACTTTTTATCATCCTCCCCCACTGTGACTGCACATTCCAATCTTAGTGAGTCAATACGTGTTCAGGTATGGAAAACTCACCCTCTAAAGTCACACGTCCATGGTAAGGTGATAAAGCCCTCAAAATACCATATATATCTTTAACTCATTGTTTAGCAAATCTTTTCATAATTTAAGATCTTTAAGCAATGGGATTTTGTAACCCATGTTTTCTATACCTACCATACTAAAATAAGTGATAACTACAGTCACAAATTCATTAGGCTTTTTAAAATTTGGGCATATCTAAGCAATATTTATCCATAATCAAGATCTCCTTATATCTGCCCACTCTGAACAGTTTTATTTTCATATTCTAATCGCTACAATTTATAAGAATCAACTAAGCCCTCAGCATGGATTTGGTACCCCCTTATGTTATTTAATTGTTGCAATTACCTCATGAATTGGATTTCATTTATCCTCATTGTATAGAAAAGAAAGCTGAGACTTGGGGAATTTGGGTTAACCAGTACACAATCAAGACCTATTAAGCAACGAAGACAGCTTGTGAACCTAGACCTCACTGACTTACAAATCTGTGATAATTCTTTTCTGCTGGTTTTCAAGCCTAAATGTGTACCAACAGATCCTCTTGGAAGTTCCTTTGTCACTCACATTCCCATGACCCACCCCCTCGATACTCTGATTCAGGATAGTTTGTTCCTTTGTTTGTTTCTTGTTTGTTTGTTCAATATCCAATTAATTCTAATTTAGGTTATCTGATAACCACATACTGATAAATGCAATGAATGCCTTTCTCTTCTTCATCTCCCTATCCAATCAACTTAACCAATTTTTTTCTCACATATATTTTGCGGTTTCATTCCCACTAAAACTATTCAAGCTGCTCCCCAAGAACTTGACCTTTGACTATTGAAATCCTCTCCTAACCTTTAAGGTCAAGGGAGTCTGAGGTCCCTTTACCTCCAGGCTATCACTAATTCTACTGTTAGTAATTGCCAGATCAATTTGTTCACAGAGTAGATCTGATCTTTCTCTTCTCCTAACTATAAAAACTTTCAGAAGCCTAAAAGTTCAGTTCCATTCAAGGCTTTCCATGTTCAAATGCAAGCTTTCTGATATTATCCAAGTTGAGATATCTACCCCATCTATCTTTTTTTTCCTAATCTCATCCAGTGATTTCCTCACTCATGCTATTGTATCATTTTATAGTTGTCTCTTTAACATCGCCCTGCTTCTAGCCTCTTCCACAGGCAATTCATTTGCATACTGCTGCATATATGCCTTCTCCAAAGATTTTTCTCTGCTTCAAAATCTGCAATATCTCTAATTGCCTTTAGAATAAAATCTAAACTTCTTAAACTAATAATTAAGATCCTCCACAATCAGCCTCCCATTTATATTCTCAACCTCATCCCCCACTAAAACTTTATAATGTCTGTGGTCATTGCCACCCAAACATGCCTTCAAATAGCCTACTTTTGTTCTCATGTTCTCTTTTCTTCTGTGGGACACCGATCCCTTTTTTAGTCTGCTTATTCAAAGCCCCTTCTCCTTGAACTATGACTTCTAGTATAAGTTCTTTCTCATTTATGAAATATTCCCAGACCACAGTGGCCTTCCTTCTGAACTCACAGTATTTACTGCCTTCCTTGAATGTTAAACATGCATTGCTTTACCATACCTCTTGTGGTGCTGTCTGTGTTGCTATTTAACTTTCTAGATTAAAAGAAAAAAAAGAAAGAAAATCCTTTGCTTCAATGATCTGGGAATTTTAGATAAATAAATCTTTTGGTTCAGATCATCTGAATAACAACTTCAAGTCAGTACTTACCACAACTGGCATAGATACATCATCTAGGCTTTAGGTGACAGTTCAATTTATCATATAGTACTTGTCAGGCAAGTATTGCCTACACAGATAGATTTGTATAACATAGTATAGACATAGACACTCTCTAGTCATCTCTGGATAATCATCTCCTTATTTGTAGCTTCTAATTAGAATATTAGATGTTAATTTCTATACACAGGAGGTACAGTAGGAGACAATCTTTCTATAATTAAAAAGATAATAATATGTACCTTTATCTCAGAATGTACAGCTTTGTTGAACTTGTCTCATGTCTCTTTAAACTTATCTTTATCTTCAATATCACTCTCTACTTATGTAATTGCTTCTTATAACCAAGGAACAAAGTCATGTCTAATAGAAATGTAAATTTCAAACAATATAACACTTATTTCTAATATAGGTTGCAGTTGAATGTTCCAAAAGTTGAAGTTATGCTCCCAGTAACAATTATAATTTCTCTCTAGCAAGGTCAGTCGCGGGACTAAGGTTTTCTGGATTCTCTAGAGAAGGATTAAGAAAGTATAAGTCCTATATGAGCTCCAATGACTCCTGTGATGTTAAGCTTAATTTAATAACCAAGACAGAGAATTCATAAAATCTAATTAATTATGGGAAAATAGACTTTTATCACTAACAATATGACTCATTTCTTGGGACAATTATGGCAGATAATCCATGGAGACATGCTCACCAAGTATACCAGCTCTTACAAAATGCTCTAAATCATAATTTATCCAGAGGCTTAAGTGAAGATTGTTTTCCCTCTTTGCCGTGAGCCCATTTGAGCTCTTTACAGAACATTTCAGCAAGTAAAGGGACTCTGATATGTACAGCTAATAGAATGCTTTACATATTGTTTTCTCAGTAGAAATTTAACTATATATTGAAGCTATCTATTTGATTCCCCATCCTAAACCATCTAACTGTGGTCATTAAACCCCTTAAAGCCCATCACTATATTTATCCCACACCAATCTCTGGAACCAATCTTTCATTTAGTATAGAATTTTTTTTAAGACTTTGGAAATTCTCTGTTTCAGAATTAGGAGAAAATTCTGATATGGATGAACTAAGCTGTCTGTTTGGCCATGTACTTGTCCTGCTTTTCCGGACCCTTGGGAACTAGCCCTTGACCTCTAGCCCCTGGCATTTCCTCCCCCGGGACATTCCTAATACCTCCTTCTGACCACTTGGAACTGAATAAAGTGGCTGTTATTTACATTCCTACCATTCACTTTGCCACATTCACTATATTATTTAGCAATATCAGCTACTGTAACAAAAAGTATATATATATATAATAATTGAATCATGACAGAATTTTATTTCTCACTTACGTAAATTCCAAAACAGGTGTTCCTAATCAGTGCATAATACTTCTGCAAACAGAGATTTGGAGACCAGGCTTCTAACATCTTGGGGATCCACCATTTTCAAAACTTGCTTTCCACATGTGCTCTCCTCATCTGCATCAATGCTACAGAAAGGAGAGAGGAGAGACAGCCCACGTGCTTCTAAAGCTTCTTGGCATGGAAGTGATATTCTTCACTTCTGGTCATATGCCTTTGATGAAATCTAGTCGTTTGGACCTACCTAGTGCAAGAAAGCTGGAAGCACAGCCCCTCTCTGGGCAGCTATTTCTTAGTAACAATTCTCTACTAAGAAAAGGAAGGCACAAGTTTTGGTAGACATTTAGTTGTTTCAGTTACATCTCACTTGTCCTTCTTTCTTCTTTGCAGACCCGTGAATTTGTTTTTCCACCAAAAAATAGCCTCCTGAATGTCAACTTATCTTTAGACGCTTCCTTTTCCCCAGACTCTACTCAACAAAATTGGTTATCTTAGATGGCCCACCTTGGCTATCATTCCATGGTCTGGTCTATCGAACCATTTACCAGACTTCTTATTTGAATCTATTTTTGTTGAGATATGTCATAGTTTGAGGAATGAGCTTACTAAGCATCATGAGAAAAATCATGCCCAAGAAAATATTGAAAAAAAATGAAATGTGTGATGTGTGTATATTGGTGAATTTAATTTCATCAAAGGCAAAGAAATGCAGTAGGAAAAGAGAATCAGAGTGCAAACTTTCTACTTCTACACTTCTCATAGTAACCCATGTATGAAAGGAGTATTGAGATAAAGGACAACAGTGAAATAAAGGCAAGTACACAAATTACTGAATTATCTAAATAGTGAAGATAAAGATGAAAGAGGACTGTAAGTAGGCACTTTGAAGGGTATCCAAATTAAATGAAATTAAGGTGATGTGAGTATAGCAGTAATGTAGAGTTTCACGATGTGTGTGATTACTAATTTTGTAGTCTATTGAAATCTACAATAAAAACATAATTACATTTGCTATATATTTGTATTCGATTAGAAATGTGTGTGTGTCTGTGTGTGAGAGAGAGAGATTTCTGCATGGAACATACATATACATATAGGATATACGAAAGGAAGGGAGCTCTCACTTAGGACTTAGATTTACCCTATGGGAGAAAATGATGAACAGTCAACACCAAAATCAAAATGGAATCATAAACGTTACTCATTATACAGTCATGTGCCACATAACAACATTCCAGTCAATGACAAACTACATATACAACAAAGGTCCAATAAGATTAGTCCTATACAGCCTAGGTGTGGTTATACCATCTAGGTTTGTGCAAGTACACTCTGTGATGTTCACACAACAGCAAAATCAACTAATGACACATTTCTCAGAACGTATCCCCATAGTTAAATGACACATGTCTGTATATTACTCATCCAGCAGTTCTTTACAGAATACAAAGTAAGAAGAAGTGATCAGGCTGTGGCAGGTCCAATTCCCAGCAAACACCAGATTTCACACTTTAATTTCAAAGAATTGCAAAGGAGTTACTTGAAACAAGCATCGGAAACTGGAAACATAAATTCCATGGGCAAATGTGCCATAACTGTGTAGTAGATAGTACATGCAAAGTGACAGAAATAGGAAGTGGAAAGCAGTAAACTGTGGGCTGGCTTCAGCTTCCCAGGTTGCTGGAACGATGGGAGTGACTCCCTAAAGAGAATGCCAAGAGAACTCAGAAGGTAGAACATGCTCCTGGGCCAGCCTTAGAAAAGGCCAGAGAGGAGTGAGGGAAAGTATGGGAAGTGGAGAAGAATCCAGACCTTGCCTTCCCCTAGAGGGCAAAAGTTACCATCATCATCCTTAACAACATTAAAGGATTTCCCCCAGCTGACTAGAGTCACTGTCCCCATTCTTCTTATCCATTGTTTATACCAAACAAGCATTCTTAATGCAATTTTATACAGAATTTAATTAGCATAAAATTATTCCAAACATTAAGTGAACAAAGTACAAAGAAACCCTGAAAATACCTGTGTAATCCCAGTCTAAAAACCCATACCCTTCACCTGCCATCTTTGATGTTTTATTCCTTTCTTTAGCTGGAATGTAAGCATTTTAGGGGCACAGTTTTCTCTGTTCAGAGAATACTTTTCTGAGATTGCTGTTCGCGTTAACTTTTACACTCAACAAAATCCATACGGAATACATCACCAAGCTACTGAAACAGAGGTCCCCTCACCTAGGATGAGCCCTCAAACACAACACATACACAGCCAGGAAATCTCAGAACTAAGAGAATAGCCCTTTTCTTCCCAGCTGCCTCTGACTACAACTCCTGGATGTTCCTGTATCATTTCACTTTCTGTCTCCAGTAAGTCATCACCACAAAAACCGCACAGGCTGCTTAATTCGTGCTACATACCCATGATCTATTGTTCCCTTCTCATTGATACCCTCTCTAACTTGAGTGAAAGAACATAATTCAATTCCCTCTTGCTTCTCTTTCCTCCTATAGCTTTATCTTTCTTCCTTAAAATAGTTTATAATTCCCATCAAGTTCTTCCATTGGCTTCCAGGAAAGTGACAGAACTATTCCTCAGATGCAAGCCCATGATCTGAAAACTGAGAAGCTAGTATCAAATGATTCTAATAGTACATTTAAAATCATCTAGAATGAGTGCTTTTTTGAGCAAATTCCAATTAAGCTAAAAAGCAGTTTATTTACATGCATATTGTTCATGCAGTATATTTACAAGTGATGAGCAAGATTAACCAAAGAGATAATGCTAAGGCAGTTCTTATTATTCAAGTGTTCACAAATAAATGGCATTCTTATTCATTAAAATTCAAATTCAGATAAATAACATCCCCCACTTATAACTGAACCTTACCTATGCAGGTCATAAAAGAAGCTGCCAGAATTCTGAAGTTATCCTCAATTTAAAGCTGCAAGGGAAAGTAATTAGATTGAAGAGAAGCTATGGCCTCAAAACAAGGATGGATAGTCACTTTAAATAACAAAATGTCAATATTTGCAGAAAATTGAGACTTCACAAATAATAAACAGTGCTATCCTCTCGGTGAATTGTAGGCCAGCTATTATAAATATTGAAATTCAACAATTTATCACTAGAAGTATCCTTTATTTTAGCTACTTTCATCTGGTGGTAAATAGAAATTATATTTGTTGGATAAACCTAGAAGAAAGAGAAACATCTCTGCCTTTTATTTTTCTTGATGAATTTGGTCCAGGATAAGAATATCAAATTATATGTTGACAGAGAAAATAACTTGGCATCCTGAAACACCAAAAGATGTTACAAACATAATTATCTCAGTAGCAGTACCACATGGTAATATTGTCAGGCTGAGAGGGGGAAATAAATCCCTTAAGATGGGAAATGCAAACAGGTAATCTTGCCAATAGAAGGATGGATCTGTGTGCATCTTTGGAATGGCCAAATTATTTAACCTGTTTCTAATTTTTTTGCGATCTCATATTTATTCATCTATTGTCTTTTATCTGACTTTGCAGATGGATTCAATTTTCCTCCAGTAATCTTGGCAAAGCATCATGTCATTAGTACACACTGACTGATTTTTAAAAGTTACATGATTATAATATTTGTCAATTAAAAAGCGAGAAAAATAACATGAGAAAATATGCAATTGTTTTAGATTTATAACAAGAAAGAGTTACCAGTGGTGTGTAAATATTTTTTTCAAGCTTTATATATTTGCTTCTAACAGGGCGCACTGCTGTTACTGGGAGGGCTGCGTCATCAACACAGAATCAGAGCTGTAAAACAGTCCATCTGCTCCGGCAAGAGCTGTCACCGAGTCCACAGGGAAGCTAAGCGGCCACCATTACCTGAACATCTTCCCAACATACCCAAATTCAGCATTAACATCTTTTGAAGTCCTAGAATTACAAGGAGGGTTTTGTTATTGCTTCTACTCATCCTGTAGCTCTCCATGTGGTGATCCAAGGTTCTGAAAGACACAGAAATGTGTACAAACTAAGGCAAGTTGCTCCTGTCTCCTCAATTGTGACAGCAAGTCTTGGGAGAAAGTTGTTTACCACCTCTGTGGAGGCACACTGGGCCCCCAGTGCCAGGCGCAGGACAGCTGTGAGATGAGCTGCTCCCTCCAGGGAGTGAGAAGATGCATTTCCTGTCCTAGGTACATGCCTAACTGCAGGAGAGCGATCCTGGCACCCACAGAGGGACAGCTGTGCTGCTAGCTCTCTGGCTGGAAAGAAAAGGGAAGAAAGTTACAGAGAAATCGTGTAAACAGCAGAACAGAGATTTTCATCCAAACATTGTTCGTGACGCTGAGATGGATCCAATGAAACATACACAGCTAAAGTAAAACACTAAAGGAAACTAAGTAAAATACTAAAATTATTACATCTTTTGATTACAATAAACAGCGCTTCACTGCCTAAAACTTTGACTTGTCTTTATTTTATAGCTTTCTTCCCCAGTCAAGGAAAACTGGCCTCAAGTTGACAAGGTCCCTCCACCATTAGTGCGCACAGCATTGATGAAGGACCCAGATTCAGACAGCTTTCCTGCTAAGCCACCTCCCGGACCTCCAGGGCGGGGCTGTCCCTCCACTTCCCTTCCTTGCTTTCTGCGTTTCCCCAGGCGCAGCACTAAGCACTCTCTGAGAAAGGACCAACCTCCTCTCATTGGAAGTCACAGCTGGATTACTGTGTAGGTTCTTAGACATTTTTCACATTCAAAATCAGTCAATTTTAGGTAGTATTTTGAGCTCTGGCTATCAGATATGATAGTACAAATAAGAAAAAAATGCACCTGGAATTCAAAATTTTCCAAACTGGACTAATTGGCTTCCCTACTCCAACCCAGAGAATAATGACTTTCACGTGGCTGCACAAGTCAGAAACTTGTATATCATCCGGTATTTCTCCCTCTTTCTTTACCTCTGAATCTAATCAATCACAAATTCTTGTAGGTGGCATCTCCTAATTATATCTCATAACTCTCTATCCCAGCATTGTTGCTTTACTTCAGTCCTACATATTTTCTCCGTGAAGCATTTTAGTAGCATCTTTGCTAGACAACTATTTTATACTTTTTCTCTTTTTACAAACTGCTGACACTTCCTCCCCCATTTTTTACTGTTTTGATGATCTTCACTCTGTAGCATACATTTTTTCCTCTCTATTGGATTTTTCCATTCAGCATACAAACTATTCCAAAACCTTGTAGCTTAAACTATTTATTTGCTCATGATTCTGCTATTTGGGCTGGGCTCACCTGGGTGACTCTTGTGCATGCATTACCTGGAGTCGCTCATGCAGCTGCTGCTATCTAGAAGCTTAGCCCGAGCTGGAAATCCATGATGACTTTACTCACATGTCTGACTTCTCAGCTGAAAGTATGGAACAATTGGAGTCTAGCAGGGCATCTTTCTCTCTGTCTCCAACATGGTAGCCCACCTTTACAATGTAGTTCAGGGGTCCTAGAGGGAAGAAGGAGAAGTTGACAGCTTTGTAAGACATAGGTCTTAGTTCAGTCAACGGCACCCACATACAGAGTTTTTAATTGTCTTTTTAGCATCTTGCTCTTAAATATGATCAGGTTATTAAGGAGCACCAGGCGTTTGAGGAACTATTTAACTTGAAAGTCAGACACTAAAGCAAAACAACAGAACAAAATCAATCTGGAGGAGTCATAGATGATACAGAAAGGAAAAAGCCATAAACATAATATCATCAGCATCCTCAGAGATAAAAGAACAGAGTTCCATTGTAAAAGATAAATATTCTGAGAAATATTGTTTTAAGAGATAAGAAACAAATAGGAGAGTTAGAAAGTAAAGTCAAGGAAATATCCTGGCAAGAAATCATAAGATAAAAGAAAAGAAATAAATAAGAAAATTAGAGGACTAGTTCAAGAGGCCCAACATCCAATTACCAAGGTCCTAGAAATAAATATTAAAGAAAAATGTAGAGAAAGAAATCATCAGAGAAATACTAGGGGAAAAAAATCCAAAAGTGAAAGGCATGCATTTCCAGATTGAATGGACCTACACAGTCCTCGGTGCAATGGACGAAATTAGAAAACACAAAGGCACAGCATTGTGAAATTTCAGAATATTGGGGACAAAGGGAAGATCATACAAGCTTTGGGAGAGAGAAAAAAACAGGTAGCACCAAGGATCAAGTTTCAAAATATCATCAGACTTCTCCACATTCTCCTAAAAGTTATGAAAATTGAGACCTGCCTTCAAGGTGGTGAGAAAAAATAACTTCCAATCTACAATGTTTTGTCCAGATAAACTCTTAATTATGGTGGAGGATAAAACAATGATGATATTGCCCTTGCAAGGTCTTTAAAAATGTATTTCACATGCATGAATTTTCAGGAAGATATCCTCTACCAAAATGAGGAAGTAAACCAAAATGAAAAACATGCAATCCAGGAAACAAAGATTGTATCACCAAAGATAGGCTGATGGTAAAAGGAACTCTCAAGATGGCAGCTATTCAGCATGTCTAGAAATCAAGTAATTCAAACAGGAGCAGATCTGAAAGCCCTAGGAGAGACTTTTTTTCCAATAAAATGAAATTGAGAGAACATCTACAATGTTTTAGTATATAGACAGGAAAGTAAATTAGTGTCTTTATGTAGAAAATTAGGTAAGAAAACAGTTATTTACTCTGGGAAACAGAGGACATTACATGGGAAAGAAAAAGTTATCATAGTGTACTACCTGCTCAGTCAGGTATAATGTTTACCTATGTAATATTATCATATCATATACAATATATTGTTTTAATATATTATAAATATATTATATTGAATACATATTCCACTGAATGTCATTCTAAATATTTACTAAAATCATGATATAAATATACTGGGAGTACAGCAGCTGGAGACAAGAAATATACACATGTCAGATAGGGAGTGAAAGCATAGAAGTTAAATTCTCATCTTCCATAGTAGAAAGTAAATAGGTAATGCTTAAAACTAATAAATCAAGAAGTAGCAATGTATGCATGTTAATCATAAACACAGAGGTAAATATCAAACAAATCAGCCACAGGAATTGCTTTCGGAAGTAGAAAATGATAAGGGCAGAGAAGTTATTTTCAGATCAAGCCTTCGAGAACTGCATGACTATTTAAATGTATAACTTTGAATAAAACAGACAAACAAACAAAAAATAGTTACCTTTGGAAATTCATGTTGTGCATGTATTCCACTCTTACTTTTTGCTAGTTGCAGACATTGCTGCCCGTGTGGCAAATGAGGCTTTAAACTATCTCAATTCCTTCTTTTGTGGCCATTAAATTCCTGCAGTTTCATTTAGTTTGCCAACTTCTCTCTCTATATTTATTCCTGAATAATCAGTGTTCAAATGGTGTATGAGGAGTCAAAGAATAAACGAATGTGAAGTGACAGATTGTATTTAAATAGGGAGGCTGGCTGAAAACGGCAACAAGTGCACCCATAAAACTATATACCTTGGCAACTGCTCCAGACATCAAGATCAAGCAAATGTACCACCCCGTGTTTGAGTCTCCCTCCCAGAAAAAATTGCATGCAATGAATGGTCAGAGAGTTATAACTATCCTGGGGGAAATTATGGACAAAAGTAAATAAATTCCAGATGGCATGGGCCAAGTTGTTTTATTAAACTGACTGGTAGCACGATGGTTCCTTCCATTTGTTGATATGAGGATCAGATTTCTCAAGTCCATGAAAATAATTTAATTTCTCAAACCTAGATGAAAGAGAGAAAATGGAAGAAGGTGGTCCAGGGCCCAGGAGAAATTTATTTGTCTTTTTCCAACTCATTGTCAACGCCGTCCCACTTTGAAGCAATGCATTTTTGATTCTTGTGTTTGGATGACATTTCTGCTCAGGGAATCACTCACATTTTGATCTTTCATTCCTTTGGGGACAGCCAGTGAAAAGTGCTTCTATAAGTTACAGTTCTGACCTTTTTAGGATTCTGTTCTTTGATTAAAAAGCATCAGAGGTCTTTTGTCTGACAGTGTTGATTGCCTGTAACAAAGCAATCAGAAATGCAACCGAAGAGTAATTTGTAAGGGGTTATAGATTCATTCACCACAAATATTTATTGTTACTGGTGTAATTCCACACTGAAATGAAACACACCAGAGATCTGTTTGTCTCCCTCTCTTGAGACCTATGACACTCAACTATGCTATAGGTGAAAACAATTTATAAAAATGGGATTTGACTCTTTGAGAGATTCGAAACCCTTGTATAAGATCCAAGTGAAACCTTGCTCTCTCCAGGGAAAGTGTGGTGCGGCATGATAGGAGTGTTGCTCTATAGATCACCTTTGTTCTCTTAACCTGTGTGGTCTGTAATGCCTGGGGAACCCTGAGATCTTTCCAAGTGTTCCATGAGGTCAAAACCATTTTCATAACAATATCAAATTATTTCTTTTCACTGTGTTGACATTTGCACGGATTGTGCAAAGGTAATAGTCACTAAAACTTCGGTACCTGAGCATGAATCGAGACACTGAACCAAACTTCTCTAGTTTCCTTTTTTTTAAAATAACAGCTTTATTGAGATACAATCCACATATAATATAATTCACTCATTTAGAGTATACAGTTTCTAGGGTGTTTTGCAACACCACCAACCAATTCTAAAGTCTCCAGACACCAACGTGGTGTCCAACAATTCAATTCAGTTCTGACACTATCTATCTAGAGATAGTATCAGATCCCACAGTTAAGGGCTGAACCCCACAGGACTGTGCCCCAACTTCAGATGCCAATACAAGTCCAGATTATCACCTAAACTTCAGACTGATCAGCTGGAAATCAGAGGTCCCCACATCTTTTCCTCAGGTTTGATAATTTGCTAGAATTGTTCACAAAACTCAGGGAAACATTTGCTTATGTATCCTGGTCTATAACAAAGGATGTTATAAAGATACAGATGAACAGGTACATAGGGCAAGGACAGGAAAGGCCCTGAGTGCAGGAGCTTCTGTCCCCTGTGCAGTTGGAGCATGCCACTCTCCCAATATGGGATACATTCACCATCACATTCACTGGAATCTCATCAAATCTCATTGTTCAAGAGTTTTTATCAAACTTTAATCTCTAGCCTTCCCTCACTTCTTGGCAGTCAGTGGGTGGGGCTCAAAGTTCCAAGCTGCTAATCACTTGGTCTCACTGGTGACCAGCCAGAGGCTGTCCAGAGGCCCCACCCTAACTCACCTCATTAACATAAACTCATGTGTGATAAAAAGGGGCTCCTTGTGAACAACACTCCCATCACTCAGGAACTTCCAAAGGTTTTAGGAGCTTTGTGCCAGGAACTGGGGACAAAGACCAAATATATTTCTTATTCTACCGCAAATGCAATGATTTTTAGCACATTTGCAGATATATGCAACCATCACCACAGTCAATTTTAGAATATTTTCATCACCTCTAAAAGAAACCCCATAACCTTTAGGTATTGCCTCCATAAGTATCCTCATCCACCCCAGCCTTAAATAACCACTAATCTTTCTGTATCTATAGAATTGTATTTCTGGGCATTTCATATAAATGGAATCATATAATATGTGGTCTTTTGTGACTGATTTCTTTCACTTAGTGTAATGTTTTCAAGTTTCATCCATGTTTTAGCATGTATCAGTACTTCATTCCTTTTTATGGGCAGATAATATTCCACTGTATGGATATACCACATCATGTTTATCCATTCATCCATCAGTGGACATTTGGCTTGTTGTCACCTTTTGGCTATTATGAATGTTACCATAAACATGTGAGTAGAAGTTTTTGTGTGGATATATGTTTTCATTTCTCTTAAGTATATACCTGGGAGTGAATTTGCTGACTCATATGGTAACTCACTGTTTAAACATTTGAAGAAATTCCAGACTATTTTCCAAAGTAGCTATACCATTTTATATTCCCACCATCTCCCCAGGTATTTGCATGGCTTGCTGCCTTATTGCCTTTGTATCTCTGCTCAAATATCCTTAAGGAGACTTTCCCTTACTGCCCTATCTAATTAGTACCATTATCCTGCTTTCTATGTCTTCAAATCCCTTGTCACCACTTGACATATTACATAGTTAAATACTGGATTTTCTGTCTTCCATCTTAACCTGTCAACTTGATAGAGCAGGAATGTTTACTGAGTTGTTTTTTTTTAAAGATTTTATTGTTTTCCTTTTTCTCCCCAAAGCCCCCCAGTACATGATTGTATATTCTTCGTTGTGAGTCCTTCTAGTTGTGGCATGTGGGATGCCACCTCAGTGTGGTTTGATGAGCAGTGCCATGTCCGCACCCAGGATTCAAACCAACGAAACACTGGGCCGCCTGCAGTGGAGCACGCAAACTTAACCACTCGGCCACGGGGCCAGCCACGTATACTGAGGTTTTTTTTTCCACTGCTGCAATCTGAAATCCTTTAAGGCTATCTGGCATATAGTAAGTAATCAATAAATGTTTATTAAATAAAGTTAATGAAACAATTGGAAATGTAGATTGATGTTCTCTGCCTTCACCTTTTCAGTTAGTAGAATGTGGAAATAGGTTTTAGAATACTTTTTAAGCACTTTTTAAGCACTTTTTATGGAGGCAGGAGATGTGACTCGCTTCATATGGATTTTGCTAGAAATAATTGAGAAATAGAATAATTCCTTAAGGAAACTGAAGAACTAAACTATGGCAGGAAGTTTACATATTTCGGTTTTAGGGTCATGATTTTCTGGTGTTTAATTTTAGGTTTTGGCTCTCAAAGGTCAATTGGAAAAGAAACTAAAGTATGGTAGTGAGTTTAATTCAAAGAGAGATGTGATGAAGAACCTTCCCCAGTAAAGATTGCTGACCATTGAAAGGCAATTGGAGTAAATGCTGGAATGTTCTTCTATTTTTTTTTTTTGAACTTCTAAGGTATGCTTTTTTCCTTTTTTTTTTTTTTTTGGTGAGGAAGATTGGCCCTGTGCTAACATCTGTTGCTGATCTTCCTCTTTTTTTTTCTTCCCAAAGCCCCAGTACATAGTTGTATATCCTAATTGTAAGTCCTTCTAGTTCCTCTATGTGGGATGCCACCACATCATGGCTTGATGAGCAGTGTGTAGGCCCGCACCTAGGATCCGGACCAGTGAACCCCAGGCCGCTGAGGCAGAGCACATGAACTTAACCACCACACCAAGGGGTCGGCCCCTGGAATGTGCTTTAAAATAACATTATGAGGTAGTGAGAAGAGCTTTCAGAAGAGAATTTGTCTCAGCTCTACTGCTAACTGGCTATGTAACTTTGAACAAAATATTTAACTTCAATAGCCTACAGCAAGTCTTTGCCTGTCAGATGAGAGTGTTAGTCTGGACAGTCTCCATGGTTTCTTAATGTCTTTTCTCTGAAAACATTGGAAAATAGCCTTAGCTAATGACGATAATATTGAATGTGATCCTCTGTGGTTACGAAAGTAGGTGATAGGGAATCAATGTCTTCTAATTTTAAATCAACATATAGCCAACCAGTTCAATTGAGATAGACTTATTAAATTTATTGCAACTGGTAACAACAATAAGAGAGTGGGTGATGTGATATTTCATGGAATTTAGGTTTTCTCCTTAATTCTTCCCTGCTCATTGGCTGTGTAGATATAGACCATGTAAAACTGGTTCCACTTAATCAACTGGGTTTAGAACAATTCAGTCTGTTGTGCAGATAACATGCCCATCAATTAAATGTCAATTAATACAGTTGCCTCAAGATTAATTCTGTAATCACCCGAAGTTGACCAGAATAGAGAATCTGAATAAAGCCTGTATATAACAGGGCATGAATAACAGAAGCAAACAACCTCCAATTTGGAATTTCAAGACGTGTTTTCTAAAAATTTACGTCTTGAAATACAGAGAAAGAAATGCTTCTCTAAGGAATTCAGATGACAAAAAACCTCTCCCCACTCTGAGCAGCATTCCATTTTGCAAACTGGTATTGTACGCACACTGCCATCCCCACAGACCAAAAATGCAACTAATTTTAAGCAAGACTAACCCCTCCTCCTCCTCATAAATGATCACTCAGCCATTACCTTCCTTGTAAATATCTGTGCCAAGAAAATGTCTTTTCTGAAAGCACCTTTTTTTTCCCATTAATAACCATTTCTTGTGACACTCAAAAATCAGTGGGTCTTATTAGGTGTCTGATGTGTCATACTGACAAAGGGTGCACCACAAATGCATACCTTTCACTGTCTACCTGGAGCTTCAGGCACTCCAGTTTTGAGCAATTTTGTATTCTGTTTAAGTCAGTTCATTGTGCTGCTCATTGGCCCTTGGCAGTTTTTATCTCCCCATCACTCCAGCAAAGCCAGGTTTTTCTTTGTTTTGTTTTGCTTTTCACTCAGGGAATGCTGATTATAGTTACAACAACAAAGCAACTCACATATTTGTGTCACCGCCTACATTTCCATTTCTCACCATCAAAACAAATGAATATTCTAGTCCATTAAAAAATGGCGCATTTTATAGATAATCACCTTCATAAAAGCTGGCACGTAAGTATACCATTAACACTGAATGTGTAAGATTCTATTTCCTCAAACACCAAAACCAGAGACAGTCTCTGAGGATTTGCTAATAAGTTGCCTTTTAGAAGAAAATTGATTAGCACACTGGCTTATCTTCAGTGTTTTTAAAAGGATATTCCAGTAAAATATTCTTGAACTCATCAATCCAATACCTGGTACATGAATGCATTAAAACCTTGAAATTGAAGTTGCTAGGATCATACTACAAGCTCAGAAAAGAAGAATGAGAACACGAGTATTGTCATTTCTTAACTTCTTGACCTTCTGGCAATGAATTTGGGATCTTAAGTCATACTTAAGAAGCTGACTGCTCAGGAAACTTTCAGAATGTTATATTTCAGTTGTCAATAGCAAGGCAACAGCTAGTAGCATGATGAGTAAATGAGCCTTTCTATGACTTATGGAGAGTGATTTTGATATTGAAAACAAGGATAGAATCCTCAGTTTTGAAGCTAAAGATAGTAATTCATGTATTAACATTGTCACCATCAACATTATCAGTATCGCCATCATCATCATTGCCATTTTTCATTGCCTGCTGAGATAAGGTTAAGCATTATGCTAAGTTCTTTTAGATACATACTGTGGTTTGTCTGCAAGGATGATCACAACAATTTTTGCCATATCTATGTGTCTTTGCCACTCGTCCCAGCAAGATGTAGTGTTTATTTTCCTCTCTCCTTGATTCTAGTCCGGATTGTATTGTTTTACCCAGCAGAATGTGGCATAAATGACTTTCTGTGATTCCTGAGCATTGGTCACATGAGGTCTTGCAGGTTTTGCAGTTTCCACTCTTCTATCTTTCTGTCCTGAGACCACTATGTAGGAAGCCAGGGGTAGTTTCTTGACACATAAGAGACCAGGTGGAAGGAGGGAGGGAGGGAGAGAAAGAGAGATCCAGGTAACAAACACCAGACATAAAAATGAGGCCATCTTGGACCATCAGCCCCGGTTGAGCCACCAGTTGATAGAGACAGCAGCCCCATGAGAGACCACAGGAAAGGCCACAAGACAAAACACTCACCTGATCCCAGCCCAAATTACCAAATCTAGAGCTCATTCTCTCTGGTCTCAATTTGCTCAGATGAATGGGTCAAGAAGTAGGGGGTGGAGGGTGGGTTCAGACGATGTGGGTTCTTATACCACTGTTACAACTTCAGGTGTCCAAAGTCCATTCTCATTTCCTGGGTCTTCCAAGGACTCTGGTCAGTTGAAAAAGTGGTTGTTCACATGGGGAAATTAAAAATTAGGCTGGGGGCCAGCCCCGTGGCCAAGTGGTTAAGTTCAAGAGCTCCGCTTCAGCAGCCCAGGGTTTTGCCGGTTCGGATCCTGAGCGCGGACATGGCACCGTTCATGGGGCCATGCTGAGGTGGTGTCCACATAGCACAGACAGAAGGACGTACAGTTAGAATATACAATTATGTACTGGGGGGCTTTGGGGAGAAGGAAAAAAAGGAAGAAAGAAGATCAGCAACAGATGTTAGCTCAGGTGCCAATCTTTAAAAAAATAAAATAAAATAAAAAGTAGGCTGAGTAGTTCTGAGGCCAACAAGTATATGCTTCCTGTTAAATGATCACTGGACCTGCCGGCTGCAGTCTTCACTTGTCAGCAATGGGAATGACAACATAGCCCGTTGACATAGCTGATATAACAGTGTTCACTCAAGTAAAGGCAGGTTCACTCAAGTAGAGACTAGATGATGTTCAGGGTTGGACTAAGGTCTCCTACAACGGCACATAACAAGATCAGGTTTTGCTCCAAACATTTTCTGAAATCAACTTTAAATCTCAAAGCATTTGACTCTTCTGTTCTCAGTTTCTACTGTGACAGACTTTCCCTAAGGCAATGGGTGACTAATGTCTGTCTGTCTGGACAGAGAGAAGAAACCCAATGAGAGGAGAAGAGAGAGGAACACAGCTTTTAAAATCTTGTCCTACCACATGGTACACGGTTTAGTGCAATGTGGGAGATGCAGGCTCAAGAAGAAATTAGAGATCGTCACTACTGGTCAGAGGAGTCGGGAAAAGCTTCATGATGGAGGCCGGGCATCAACCAGGCAATCATGAACTGTTTAAATTACCAAAAATAGAATCAGCATTATCAGGATTTTCATGAAGATCATATTATCAATATCTATTTGAGTGTGGACATTTCTTGAAATTATTCTAAGACATATACCAGGTTATATTTATTTCTAAACAAAGCAATATTTATAATCCTAATACTTGACATTTTTATTCAACCCTATGTTTGAAAAAGTAGTTTGACGTATATTATTTCATTTGATATCATAATAGTATTAGCTATAAGTCATTATTATGAGGCAGTTTTATTATTCATGCATGCTGTCACCAGCCAGACATACTCTCTGATTCTTTTCCAACTAGTAGGTGGTTTTGTTTTGTTTGATTTTGCTTTCTGCTTCATGCCCATACATTCTAAGTACTTGATCTGAGTTGTACAAGGATAGCAATAGCTATTCACCCCCTGAGAGTCTCTTAAATCCCTCATTTTTAGTCTCCTCACAATTGGAACGTAGCATTTTTCCCTTCTGGGTGTCAATGAACCTAAACACACGGCTGTGCCATTTAAAAATATTTCTGAACTTTTCTCACCTTATTCATCACTGTCAACTCACTTGGACAACAGGACATCTTACATACAACCCTGTGCTTCCCCTTCACGTCCCCTGACACTTGTTTCTTAATGCAGTAGCTCCCTCTTATTCACAGGGGATACATTCCAAGACACCCAGTAGATGCCTGAAACTGGCTAGTATAGAACCCTATATATACTATATTTTTTCCTACACACATATATATACATAAGATAAAGTTTAATTTATAAACTAAATGCAGTGAGAAATAAACAACTCATAATATTATAGAACAATTATAACAATATACTGTAATAAAAGTTACCATAGGGGCCAGCCTAGTGGCACAGCAGTTAAGTGCACACGTTCCGCTTCTGGAGGTCTGGGGTTCACTGGTTCAGATCCCAGGTGCGGACATGGCACCACTTGGCATGCCATGCTGTGGTAGGCATCCCACATATAAAGTAGAGGAAGATGGGCACGGGTGTTAGCTCAGGGCCAGCCTTCCTCAGCAAAAAGAGGAGGATTGGCAACAGTTAGCTCAGTGCTAATCCTCCTCCTCAAAAAAAAAGTTACCATAGATCTTAGCAATCTCAGCATACAATTGTTTTTCTTAAGTTGAGAACTTTCTCCTTTTCTCTTAAAGGAAGCACTTTACACTTTTTGGCATATCTGAACTGCCAGCATCACTGCTCTTGTGCTTTGGGACCATTACGAAGTAAAATAAGGGTTACTTGAACACAAGTACAGTTATATCGCAACAGTTGACCCTATGGCTACTAAGTGATTAAGTGGCAGGTAGTATATACGGTGTGGATATGCTGGACAAAGGGAGGATTCACATACCAGGCAGAACAGAAAGATGGTGCAAGATTTCATCATGCTACCCGGAAGAGTCCGCAATTTAAAACTGATAAATTGTTTATTTCTGGAATTTTTCATTTAATATTTTTGGACCGCAGTTGACTGTGTGTAACAGAAACTGTGGAAGGTGAAACTTCAGATAAGGGGGGACTACTGTATTTGGCTCATCTTCAGAGCATATAGCTTTATTGCTTGCCATTCCCCTTGCAGATTCTGCAACTGAATTCAACCTTTACTCCAAATCTAATATGTCTTTTTCTCCCATAGAACTTATTAAATTGGCAACCTTCACTCAAGGCTGCATAACTTTTTTTCCTCTTAATTAAGTGATGTTACATTCCATTTGGGTTGACAGAAAACTTAAAAGACTATCATTCTCACTTTAACGAGAGGAATGATATGGATAATTGACAACATCTTAATGTTTCTTGAGCCCAGCAAGTAACCAAAGTCACACCTGAAATCTAAGGAAAGATAAACATCTCCATGGAAAAATGGGACACAGCACTGACTCAGAGCATGGGAGGAAACCAGGACTTCCCTGTAAGTGAGTAAGAAGGATCTTTTAACTAATGGCTAAGGACTCAATGAGAACTATTGTGAGATTATAAAATTTCTGAAAGGTACAAACTCATTGGCAGGACCTTCACCGATGATCACCAGAAAGATCAGGGGCACGGCAAAAGACAAGAGAAGCCTTCATTATGGTGCAGCCCTGGGTTTGGGTAGTGGCTTTCTCTCTAGAAAATACCAAAGTCCCATCTGGATCCTTTTCCAGTATGGAACGACAGCCTTGAGTTGCTAGAGGAAGGGGAGTAAAGCCTTTTGTTGCCAGGACACAAGGAAAGACTCATCCATTGTAGCTGTGGGAAGAGAAAATGGGAAAACTTTCTACTCTGATGAGACGTAGAAGTCTTCTAACTCTGGGAAAATGACAGGATCACTGAAAAAGGCCCAGGCCAGATCCCAGGAACTCAGGGCCTGTCTAACACTGAGGCTAGACTAGGACGATGCAAACACGCCTGGACCCCCCTTACCAGGCTGTAAAGCAACACTGTATTTATGTGAACATAACTGTTTAAAAATCTATGGATAATTCAGACTAAGGCTGGGCTGATCCTTATATGATCATTTAAATAAGAATTTAGTAATCTGGGAAACTTTGAAAGTAGTGGGGAAAAAAACATGTAATTATAAGGTTCTTGACCATATTGCACATAGTGTGTGCTCATTAAATAATTTTATATTAATAGAATACATTTCAAAAAATGACTTTATAGAATTTTTCCGCATGCTTTGTACTCAAAAGTATATATGTGCTAAGAATAAATGGTTATTATTCATTAAGCTTACCTCAAAGTACATTCTCAAATTTTCACTTGCAATTAACCAAGTCCTTAGCAAACACTTACACTTTTTAAATGTCCTGAATTTTGTGTCATTTTATATAGCTTAGAATAATAAAACTGTATGTATTACAAAGATATCCAATAAAAAATAACTACTAAAGGGGCTTTCTTGAGAATTATTTTAAATTTTTAGATTTTCACTTTATTCAATTATTCAAGAAAGATGTTTGCAGTGCTGCATGTCAACCATTGTGCTGGCAGGCAGAGTAAAGGCCCCAAGGAATAACATTAGCTACCATTTACTGAGCGCTAGACGTGTCCCAGGTGCTGCATTAAGCCACGGCGTGTTTTATTTTGGTTAATCCTTAATCACCTCCCTATGGTTATTATTTTGCCCAATTTACAAAGAAGGAAACAGAAAGTCAGAGAGGATAAATTTTGCCTGTTCACACAGCCAGGGGATCAAGGGTCTAAATACAAGTCTGTCTGTTCCCAAAGCCTAGGTCCGCAGTTGCTACCTCAGATATGGTCAGTTTCCTCACGGCCCTTGCATTACAGTGTAGTTGAGGAGACAAGGGATGTGTACATATGAGTTAGTTATAACACAAGACAATCAGTAAAGGTAAAGATCAGAATTAGGGGCTGGCCCCGTGACCGAGTGGTTAAGTTCGCGCACTCCGCTGCAGGTGGCCCAGTGTTTCATTGGTTCGAATCCTGGGCGCGGACATGGCACTGCTCATCAAACCACGCTGAGGTAGCGTCCCACATACCACAACTAGAAAGATCCACAACGAAGAATATACAACTATGTACCGGGGGACTTTGGGGAGAAAAAGGAAAAAAAAATAAAAATCTTTAAAAAAAAAAAAAGATCAGAATTAAATACCCAGAGGCCTGGAGAAATGTGCCTCATGGTTAAGACCACCTGAGTTCAGAAGGTGGTCCCGCATTTGCATGGCCTTGGGCAAGTTACTTAACCCTTTCAAGCCTCAATCTTCTCATATGTTAAGTGGAAAAAATAACAGAGGCTATCTCATAAAGTATAACACAAGGTCCTGTAAAACTGTTGTAAGGATTAACAAAATCATATCAAGTGAAGCTCTTGGAACAGAGTAAACACTAAAATATTAGCTATAATTTGACAATGAATTAATATCTTTCCACCCCACTAGATTGAGCGTTCCCTGAGGACAGAGAAAGGCTTGTCTAATTTGCTCAAAGTTTCTTCACTCGCACTGGACCCAGTGTCCAGCAGAGAGTAAGACCTTGCTAAACACTATCTAAGTGAAAGATTCCAGATGGTAGAGAGGAAGGGCTTTGTGGGTTGTTAATTTCAGGGAACAGGTAGGACTTTACATAGAAGATGGCATGAGAGTCAGCCCGTGGATGATTCAGGGATCTTAAATAAATGGAGAGGAAAGAGAAATGCATCTCAGGTAAGTGGAATAGCATTTGGAAAGCTAATAAGGTGAGAAGAGAAAATTCATATTTGGGGGACAATGAGTATACCACCCTGACTGAAGTAGAGACTTCATGTAGGAAGGCAATAAGAAAAGAGCTATAAAAGGAGACTGGAATTAGAATATAGGGCCTTGGATACCAGGCAAGACAAGCAATCCTCTTACTTTCCTCCTTTCATCCTTTGCATCCCAGAAAGGGCTTATATTTGCCTCTTCTTCATTCCCTTGGGGATAAGGCTCCAATCATTATATTTTGACACATATATGCTACCCAGTGCTACTAGAACTAAGAAATGTGAATAGTCTTATAACACAAGTTCAAGTGTCAAGGCTAAAAGGCTTTGCTAAGTTCTTGCCTGTGAGATCCCCATAGACCCACTACAGAGTACAGCATCAGAGCAATCATTTCTGCCTCCCTCTGAAAGATGCAGGGCTTACGCAGCTCTGCTGAAGTTCAAATAAATCTCTCCCATGACATTGAAAATGAATGAGAGGTTGGTGCCAAGATTATAATGGTCCCATTACATGGTATTACTGATGATAATACCCAACTCTGTCTCAAAATTGCACATGGAAGGGGCTGGCTATAAGCTTTCTGCATCTGGAAATCAGTTTGGGCACAGAAACTGGAATAATTTGAACAAATCCTCCCTGAGACAATTAGGAAACTCAGAACATAATCCATGTCAAGGCTATCAATTAAGAATGGGATTGGAAACTGTACCTCACATTTGGCTAGGTTTCACTTGAAAACCAAGGAGCATAGAACATGGAAAATTCCCAGGACCACGACTGCCTTTTTCAAAGCAGAATGTCCTCTACTCTCTGGCTGACCGATAGCAATAAGGACTCTTATTTTTGTTCAAAGATAATTCTCCAGTGAAATCACTTCTACTCTTTTACCCCTCCAAGTAGTAACCCTTTTTTCTCACCCCATTTTTGCATGCCTTTTACTATTACTCCAAGACTTTCAAGAGTATGGCATAATTCCACCACCTTATCATATGCCGTGTTTCTCCGAGCAATTAATTTCATTTTGAAACTGCAAAGGTACAATATTCCCCATATTTGCCACTTGCCACCATAGCTTAGTCCTCAGGAATGAGTTCCAGAGTGAGGTTAGGGAGAGAAGTGAAACTACATATAGCCCAGAAGTCTAGACTCTTGGTTGTGTTTTCTTTTTACTGTAAGACCTTACCTTTCATATCATGATTTACTGTGTTACTCTCTCTCCTCAAAATTCTTATTTTTCAAGAGAATCTAAGTAAGAGGAAAATGTATAAATCTCAAGAAATGAATCACTAAGGGTTGTACAGGAGACATTCTGGATACTTTTAAATGATTCTCTATAAGAGGTAGTCTTCTTATCAGTCCTCCCCTGGTCCTGCCTACTCAGAAAGAATTTCCAAAGATTTGAACCGTGCAGACTTTTCTACCCTACAGTTTCCCCAAAGAGGCTGAAAATAAGAATTGTTCATTCATTTAATAATCAGTTAGATTATCTAGTAATTCCGGTCATTCTGATTGCTAGAGACACAAAAGTAAAGACAGTCGTTGGATTCAAAGAGTTCTTGGTTTAGTCTAGAAGGCAGACATTTGAAGGATTATATTACTTTAGGATAAATGTCATAGATGAAGGAGGCCTTGGGTGCCGAGACGGAGTCAGAGAATCTATCAATCCCTACAGAGGTCAGGGACGTTTTCAAGGATGACATGACATCAAAATAGAGTCTTAGAGGATGAGTAGAAATGAACCATATGGAAAGAGGGGGAAAAGGTATTGCAAATAGATGGAATATAAGCAAAGTCATGGAGTACATGCTGTCACAATGTGCCTGGGGAACTGCAAATGGCTTGATATGGGGGACTGGCCCAGTGGTGCAGTGGTTAAGTTCACACATTCCACTTCTCGGCAGCCTGGGTTCACTGGTTCGGATCCCGGGTGCGGACATGGCACCGCTTGGCAAAAGCCATGCTGTGGCAGGCGTCCCATGTATAAAGTAGAGGAAGATGGACACGGATGTTAGCTCAGGGCCAGTCTTCCTCAGCAAAAAGAGGAGGATTGGCAGTAGTTAGCTCAGGGTTAATCTCCGCCCCCCCCCAAAAAAAAGACTAGATATGGCTATAGTACACGTTGTGAAAGAGGAATAGAGATTGGTGAGGCCAGGAAAGTAAGCAGAGACATCGTGAATATAATCTAAGGAGCTTGAATTTTATCCAGCTGTGAGCTACCTTCTATTTTCCAGATCCTAATTTAATTAATGGGTTATTTTTTATAAGGCAGTGAGAGAAAAATTCAGAATTCGAAGACACTAAAATCAAATATACAACTATTTACTGCCAATTCCATTTGGATAACTAATAAGCATCTGAAATTTAATATCACCAAACAGAACAACTTCTTCCCCAGTCGAGTCATCTTTCTCCAGAAAGCTCTTCCCATCTCAACAGATGGCACCACCATCCACCCAGTTGCTTAATTCCAAGACTTAAGGGTCACCCTTGAGTGCTCCCTTTCCCTTATTCTTCATTTCGAAATCATCAGCAAGTCTTGCCAGCACTGTCTTCACAATTGTTCAGGATCCAATCGTTTCACGTCAGCTCCATGTCTATAACTCAATCTGAGTCTCCTCATCTTCCATCTGGAATACAAGAACAGCCTCCTAACTGGTCTCATTGTCTCTCCTCTTTCCCCCTAATAGTCTTTCTCCCCAAAGCAGCCACGATGATCTCTTCCTTTTCCCAGTTTTATTGAGATATAATTAACCCATAACATTGTGTAAGTTTACTTTGGACTACGTGGTTTAATACATTTATGTATTGCAAAATGATTACCACCAAAGTGTTAGCTAATACTTCCATCACATCACCTAACTACCATTTCTCTTTTGTGGTGAGAATATTTAATATTTAGTCTCTTAACAGCTTTCAAGTACATAACAGATTAACTATAATCAGAATGCTGTGCATTAGATCCCCAGAACTTATTTATCTTTTAACTACAATGAAATATCTGAAAAATAAATAAGGAAAACAATCTCATTCACAATAGCACCAAAAACAGTAAAACATTTATAAATAACCTTAACCAAGGAGATGAAAGAACTGTACACTGAAAACTATAAGATTTTGGTGAAAGAAATTGAAGAAGACACAAACAAATGGAAAGATACCCCAGGTTCATAGATCAAAAAAATTAATATTGATAAAATGTCTATACTTACCCAAAGCCATCTATAGATAGAATGCAATCCCTATCAAAATTCCAATGGCATTTTTCACAGAAATAGAAAAAACAATCCTAAAATTTGTTATAGAACCACAAAAGACTCCAAATAAAAAAGTAATCCTGAGAAAGAAGAACAAAGCTGGAGGCATCACAGTTCCTGATTTCAAGCTATGCTACAAAACTATAGCAATCAAAACAGTATGGTACTGGCATAAAAACAGACACAAAGGCCAATGGAACAGAATCAAGAGCCTAAAAACATCTCCACTTATACAGTCAACTAGTATTTGACAAGGGAGACAAGAATGTACCATGGGGGAAAGAATACTTTGTTTGATAAATGGTGATGGGAAAACTGTACAGCCACATGCAAAAGAATGAAACTAGACCCCTGTCTTACACCTCACACAAAACTCAACTCAAAATGGATTAAAGACTTGAATGTAAGACCTGAAACCAATGAAATTCCTAGGAGAAAACTTAGAGAATAAGGTCCTTGTCATCAGTCTTGGCAGTGATGGTTTGAGTTTGACACCAAAAGTAAAGACAACAAAAGCAAAAGTAAGTAAGTGGGACCATATCAAATCAAAAAGCTTCTATACAACAAAGGAAATCATTAACAAAATGAAAAGGTAACCAATGGAATGGGAAAAGATACTTGCAAATCACATATCTGATAAGGAATTAATATCCAAAATATATGAAGAATTCATACAACTCAATAGCAAAAAAGCAATCTGATTAAAAAGTAGGCAGGGGAACTGAATAGACATTTTTTCAAAAAATGATGTGCAAATGACCAACAGATACACGAAAAGTGCTCAACGTCACTAATCATTAGCCAAATACAAATCAAAACCACGATGAGATATCACCTTACCCGTGTTAAAATGACTATCATCAAAAACACAAGAGATAACAAGTGTAGGTGAAGATGTGGAGAAAAGGGAACATTTTTGCACCGTTGGTGGAAATGCAGATTGGTGCAGTCACTATGGGAATAGTATGGAGGTTCTTCAGAAAATTAAAAATAGAACTATCATACAGTCCAGCTATCCCATTTCTGTGTACATAGCCAAAGGAAATGAAAACAGGATATCAAAGAGATATCTGCACTCCCACGTTTTTTTCAGCATTATTCACAACAGCCAAGATGGGGAAACAACTTGAATGTCCATTAGTGGATGAATGGATAAAGAAGATATGGTATACATACACAATAGAATATTGCTCAGCTGCGAGAAAGAAGGAAATCCTGCCATTTACCACAATATGGATGGATCTTGAGGACATTATGCTAAGAGAAATAAGTCAGACAGAGAAAGACAAATATTATATGATATCACTTATCTAAAAAACCAAACTAGTAGAGACAGAATAGAATGGTGGTTACCAGGGGGTGGGGGTGGGGGAAATGGGGAAATGTTGGCCAAAGCGCAAAATGATCTCTTAAAATGTAAATCTGATCAATTCATTCTGATGCTTAAAACCTGCCAACGGTTTCTGCAAGACTGGGATTTTGCTAAAACTGAAGTTTGAACATGAAGTTTATCATCACAGGGATTTATTCTTACAGCTACTTGACTCCTAGTGGGCTCATTGTCAAGGAGAAAAAAAAAATTAATTCCTGGAAAATATTCAATACACAATCTGCATACTCTGTAGACATTTTAATACTAAACTGTCTGATGTTTCCTTCTGTTATAGGATATTACCCTCTGAAATTAGAAGGAAAGAGGTGAAGACAGAACTGGGTAATGTTGCCATAAATTAGTACATCTCTATCTCCTAAAAATTTCAACTTCTGAAACCATAATTTAAATGTATTAGATGAGTAACTGGAGGAACACAGTTTTAATGTAGCAATTTGGGAGGATTGCTGACAAAAGGTGTGTGTGTGTGGTTATAGACTGGGAAAAATTATTCTCTCTCTCTCTGTCTCTCCACATTTTTCTCTCTCTTTCTGTCTCCCTCTTTTTCTATACACACACACTCACACACACATGCACACAAAAATATAAACTTGTATATGTTTCCAGATATGTCTGACTTGAAATAATCTTTTTAAAGATGGCTTTCAAAGGGATATTCATTGTGAAGCTAAAGTTATTTTTCTCTCCAATTTCAAAATTACTTGTCACTCTGTTGTTAGTCCTTCATTTAATTTCATCACTGGAGAAATTAATTTAATGGCTGCTTACAATTCTGCATGGCATTGTCTTTGTCTCCTATGGTGCTAGAAAACAGTTTGGCAACACACTCAGTGTATTGATCTTACTTACATTTTGGGTAGCAGATTCTACTATTGTTTGATACTGTGAATAGCAAAACAAGAAGGATTGCTTAACACAGCTTCATAGAACTTCCCTATTTATCCCTGAAGAGATACAGCCTCACAAATAGTCAACAAGCCCAAATACTTCAATGGGCATTAGAAAGCATGAAAATAAGCTGGGCCAGTAATGGCTTATAATGCACAGCACACATATTCTATCTTATTAAACCTTACAAAGATCGTAGTTGAGCTTCATCACTCGTATAATTTTCCTATCTCAGGGTTGGATATTTTACGTGCCAACTTCTCTGTGAGAAGGTCAAGTGCAAAACTGCTCACCTTGACAGCTGCCCTTATAAGATCAGAATTGTACTTCCTATAATGGGTAAGAGAAAACTTACATAGTCTTTCTGTGTAAGTACTTTGAAAGACTTCCCAAATTCTTCTCCTAAAGTAACTCTCCCATCTACTGGTCACAAATAATAAAAGCTAAGAATTACAATGAGTTTTAACATCTAAAGAGAACTCCATCACACAGCCTGTTCACTTTTCCCAATAAATTCCTCTTAAATGATAAAGCTGAGATTTAAATTCAAATCTTTTTACTCTAAGTCCTGTGCTCCTTACACTGGAGTTTTTTTATATAAATGTGTGTAAATTAAGGACAATGTTTCTAACTTAGTGAAGAAAATGATATGAAAGCACAAGAAAGATATGAACCTAAATGTCAGAGTATTGTACTCAAAATTGAAATATCCAGGGTATGAAAACTTGATCAGTAGGAAATTTTAAAAAGTCTGCCATTAGAAGCAGGAACGTTTTCCATATTCTAGAATGGAGATTCCTTTGAGACTTGCTGTTAGTTTGTTCTGAACCAGCCCCTTAGAAGTATGGGTTAGTTACCCAACCAAATGTCCTTGGAGGAAACACTGTAAGGCACCATTAATCTGAATGCAGAGGTTTTAGGACCATTACTTGATATGTCAGTCAGCATAAATTGCTGTATTTAGAAACTATTTTTTCTGGTTTTGGAGGTTTTCCTTTTTTTTTTTTTTTTAAGAGGATAGGGTAGGCTAGGAAGGAAATCGTTTCCTTTAAAATGAGAAATGAAGAGTGACATTAGCAACATGACAGAGTGAGCTGTTCCCTTTATCGTTCCCCCTTTGAACTACAACTCAATGGACATTCACTGATCAATGGAGGATACCAACCCAGCACAACAGGATGCCTGAGAGACCCATGCAGCTATGCATCTGAAGGTGGATGGACTGCCCCCCAGGAGACGGTGGAGATAGATGAGTTCTCCCCTGCCCCATGGCAGCCCTGGGTACATGCGAAAATGCTTTCCCAGATGACACAAGTGCCCATAGTACCACTGCAGCCCTGAGGGCAGCATGAGGCTCAGTGCAACTGTGGGAGCAGGCAGTGGAAGTCCTGAGGCCCTGCATGATTGCTATTCCATCTGATGGGAGAGCCCACAGTGCTGCTGCAGTCCCAAGGAGTGGCCCAGGCTCAGACCCCATGAGGAAGCCCTGCCCTCCAAGCACAGTGGCCAGCATGACCGTAAGAAGAGACAGCAGCAGATCTACACATCCAGGTGAACACTTTCCTGGCTGGTGCAAGTGTCCAGAGTACCCCACAACTTCCAGCAGACAGGGTGGGATCAGAAACACAGTTCCTTCTTCCCCCTAGTGGTAGCAGATGGAATCTGTGACCTGATACTACCACAAATGCCCCAACAAAATATTAGTTCATCAAAAGCCATGAGAAACTACACCAACAATTCAGAGCAGAAGGAAAATGACAATGCTCCAGAAACAAACCCTGATTTCACAGACATTTACACTCTAAATGACAGAGAATTCAAAGTAGCTGTTCTAAAGAAACTCAATAAATTACAAGAAAACTGAGAGAGACAGTTCAATGAGCTCAGGAATAAAATTAATGAGAAGAAGGAATACTTCATCAAAGAAATTGAAATTATAAAAAGAAAGAAATTCTAGATATGAAGAATACAATTAATGAAATAAAAAAAAAATCTAGAATCCTGAAAAAATAAAGCTGATGGAGGAAAGATTTAGTGATTTAGAGGACAGAAATATAGAAATTCTTCAGGTGTAGGAGGAGAGAGAACTAACACTTTTTTTAAATAAAGGAATCCTTTGAGAAATATCTGACTCAATTAGGAAAAGCAACATAAGGATTATAGGTATTCTAGAGGGAGAAGAGAAGGAGAAGGGAACAGAGAGCTTGTTCAAAGAAATAATAGCTGAGAATTTCCCAAACCTGGGGAAGGAGCCAGACTTACAAATATACCAAACCAATAGAACTCCTAGTTACATCAACGCTAGAAGACCTTCTCCAAGGCATATAATGGTAAAACTGGCAAAAGTCAATGACAAGCGAAAAATATTAAAGGCAGCAAGGCAGAAGAAAATTATCTACAAAGGAACCTCTATCAGACTTTCAGCAGATTTCTCAGTAGAAACCTTACAAGCTAGGAGAGAGTGAAATGATATATTAAAAATACTGAAAGACAAAAACTGTCAGCCAAGAATACTCTATCCAGTAAAATTATCCTTCAGACATGATGGAGAAATAAAAGCATTCCAAGATAAACAAAAACTGAGGGAGTTCACTGCCCTAGACCTCCCCTACAACAAATGGTTAAGGATCCCTCAAACCCAAAACAAAAAGGCAGAGGTCTACAAAGCTTTGAACAAGGAGATAAGTAGACAAAATCAGAAAACTGCAGCTCTCTTTCAGAACAGGGAAGCAAATACTTAATTGTAACTTAAAAGATAAAGGGAAAGAAAACATCAAAAGTAACTATAAACACTTAACTTAGTCACAAATTCACAATATAAAACAGAATACCCTGTAACAACAATAACTCAGAAGGGAAAGAGGGTAGGGATAGAACCTGCTTAGGCTAATGGAGATAAGAAGCTATCAGAAAATGGACTATCTCATCTACGAGATCTTTCATACAAACGTCAAGGTGACCACTAAACAAAAAATCAGAGCAGAGCCACAATTCATAATAAAAGAGAAAACTTCCACAGAAAACCACCAAAATGAAACGGCAGTCAGAAATACAAAAGAATATAAACAATGGAAACAGAACAACCAGAAAATAAGAGATAAAATGGCAGTCTTAAGCTCTCATATATCAGTAATCATCCTGAATGTAAATGGGTTGAATTCTCCAATCAAAATACACAGAGAATCTGGATGGATTTAAAGACAAGACCCAATAATATGCTGCCTCCAACAAACACATCTGAGTTCTAAAGACAAACAGAGGCTCAGAGTGAAGGGATGGAAGATGATACTCCAAGCAAATGGCAAACAAAAGAAACCAGGCATTGCTATATTTATTTCATACAAAGCAAACTTCAAGATAAAAAAAGACAATGAGAGACAAAGAGGGGTAGTATATAATGATAAGAGGAACTTTCTACCAAGAGGACATAACACTTATGAACATATGCACCTAACACAGCAGCACCAAAGTACATAAAACAACTATTAACAGACACAAGGAAGAAACTAAGAACAACACAATAATAGCAGGGGACCTCAGCACCCAACTTACATCAATGGATAGGTCATCCAGACAGAAAGTCAACAAGGAAATATTGGAATCAAACGAAAAACTAGACCAGATAGACTTAATAGATGTGTGTAGATCACTCCATCCAAAAACAGCAGAATACACATTCTTCTCAAGCACACATGGGACATTCTCAAAGATAGACCACATATTGGGAAAGAAGGCAAGTGTCAATAAATTTAAGAAGATTGAAATCATATCAAGCATCTTTTCTCACCACATTGCTATGAAACTAGAAATCAACTATAAGAAAAAACCTGGAAAAGTCACAAATATGTGTAGACTAAAAAACATGCTACTGAACAACCATTGGATCAATGAAGAAATCAAAGGAGAAATTAAAAAATACCTGGAGACAGTGAAAATGAAAACACAACATACCAACTCTTATGGGATTCAGCAAAAACAGTTATCAGAGGGAAATTCAAAGCAATACAGGCCCACCTCAACAAACAAACAAAATCTCAAATAAGTAATCTTAAACTACACCTAAGAGAACTATAAAAAGAAAAACAAACAAATCTCAAGGTCAACAGAAGGAGGGAAATAATAAAACTTACAGCAGAAATAATTGAAATGGAGACTAAAAAAATAGTAGAAAGGATCAATGAAACTGAGGTGGTTCTTTGAGAAGATAAATAAAATTGACAAACTCTTGGCCAGACTCACCAAGAAAAACAGAAAGAAGACTCAACTAAATAAAATTAGAAATGAAAGAGGAAGAATTACAATGGATACCACAGAAATACAAAGGACTATAAGAGAATACTATGAAAAACTATATGCCCACAAATTGGATAACCTAGAAGGAAAGGATAAATTCTTAGACTTATACAACCTCCCAAAACTGAATCAAGAAGAAATAGAGAATCTGAATAGACCAATCACAAGTAAAGAGATTGAAACAGTAATCAAAAACCTCCCAAAAATCAAAAGTCCAGGACTAGATGGCTTCTCTGGAGAATTCTACCAAACATTCAAAGAAGATATAACACCTATACTCCTCAAACTATTCCAAAAAATGGAAGAAGATGGAATGTTTCCTAACTCATTCTATGAGGCCAAGATTACCCTGATACCAAAACCAGACAAGAACATCACAAAGAAGGAAAATTACAGGCCAATATCTCTGATGAACATAGATGCAAAAATCCTCAACAAAATACTGGCAAACTGAATACAGCAACACATTAAAAGGACTGTACACCATGATCAAGAGGGATTTATACCAGGGATGCAGGTTCAACATCTGCAAATCAATCGATGTGATACACCACGTTAACAGTATGAAGAATAAAAATCAAATGATCATCTCAATAGATGCAGAGAAAGCATTTGATAGGATCCAACATCCATTTATGATAAAAACTCTCAATAAAAAGGGTATAGAAGGAAAGTACCTCAACATAATACAGACCATATATGACAAACCCACAGCCAACATCATACCTAACAGTGAAAAACTAAAGTCCATCCCTCTTAGAAAAGAACAAGACAAGGGTGCCCACTTTTTACCACTCCTATTCAACATAGTACTGAAGGTTTTGGCCAGACCAATTGGGCAAGAAAAAGAAATAAAAGGAATCCAAACTGGAAAGGAAGAATTGAGACTCTTACTGTTTGCAGATGTCATGATTCTCTATAGAGGAAACCCTGAAGAATCCATCAAAAAACTATTAGAAATAATCAACAACTACAGCAAAGTTGCAGGGTACAAAATAAACTTACAAAAATCAGTTGCACTTCTATACTCTATAACAAACCAACAGAAAGAGAACTCAAGAATACAATCCCACTTACAATAGCTACAAAAAGAGTAAAATATCTAGGAATAAATTTAACTAAAGAAGTGAAAGACCTGTACACTGAAAACTATAAGACATGTTTGAAAGAAATTGAAGAAGATATAAAGAAATGGAAAGATATCCCATGTTCATGGATTGGAAGAATAGGCATATTTAAAATGTCCATATTACCTAAAGCAAACTACAGATTAAATGAAATCCAAACCAGAATCCCAATGACATTTGTCACAGAAATAGAACAAAGAATCCTAAAATTTATATGGAGCAACAAAAGACCTGGAATAACCAAAGCAATCTTAAGAAAAAAGAACAAAGCTGGAGGCATCACAATCCCTGATTTCAAAACATACTACAAAGCCATAGTAACCAAAACAGCATGGTACTGGCACAAAAACAGACACTGAGATCAATGGAACAGAATCGAAAGCCCAGAAATAAAATTGCACATCTGTGGACACCTAATTTTGACAAAGGAGCCAAGAACACACAATGGAGAAAGAAAAGTCTCTTCAATAAATGGTCTTGGGAAAACTGGACAGCCATATGCAAAAGAACGAAAGTAGACCATTATCTCATATCATATACAAAAATTAACTCAGAATGGATTAAAGACTTGAATGTAAGACCTGAAACCATAAAACTCCTAGAATAAAATATAGGCAGTAAACATTTTGACATCAGTTATAGCAGCATATTTTTGAATAACATGTACTTAGGCAAGGGAATAAAAGGAAGAATTAACAAATGGGACTACATCAGACTAAAAAGCTTCTGCAAGGCGAAGGAAACCATGAACAAAACAAAAAGACAACTCACTGACTGGGAGAAAATATTTGCAAATCATACATCCAACAAGAGATTAATATCCAAAATATATAAAGAACTTATACAGCTCAACAACAACGAAACAAACAACCAGATCAGAAAATGAGCAGAGGATATGAACAAACATTTTCCTAAAGAAGATATACAGATGCCAACAGACACATGAAAAGATGTTCAACCTCAGTAATTATTAGGGAAATGCAAATCAAAAGTGCAATGAGATATCACCTTATACCTGTCAGAAAGGTTATAATTACCAAGACAAGAAATAACAATTGTTAGAAAGGATGTGGAGAAAAGGGAACCCTCATACACTGCTGGTAGCAATGCTAACTGGTATAGCCACTATGGAAACAGTATAGAGATTTGACAAAAAATTAAAATTAGAAGTACCATATGATCCAGCTATCCCACTACTGGGTATTTATCCAAAGAACTTGAAATCAACAATCCAAAAAGATTTATGCACCCCTATGTTCATTGCAGTTTTACTCACAATAGACAAGACGTGGAAGCAACCCAAAGCCCATCAGCTGATGAATAGATAAAGATGAGGTGGTATATGTATAAAATGGAATATTACTCAGCCATAAAAAAGACAAAATTGTCCCATTTGCAACAACACAGATGAACCTTGAGGGTATAGTGTTAAGCGACATAAGCCAGAGAAAGATAAACACTGCAGGATTTCACTCGTATGTGGAAGATAAACAAACACATGGACAAAAAGAACAGATTAGTGGTTACCAGAGGAGAAGAGGGCTAGGGGGGTGGGCAAAAGTGATAAAGGGGCACGTATGTATGGTGACAGATAAAAATTAGACTACTGATGGTGAGCATGGTGCAGTCTATACAGAAACTGGTAAATAATAACGTACACCTGAAATTTCACAATGTTATAAACCATTATGACCTCAATAAAATAATAATTAAAAAAATGCAAAAACTGGAAACATGAATAAGTTCACATAAAGGTTGAATGCATAAAATAGCAGCTGTAATAAAATCTAATACATGGAGTTTTTAAAAAGTGAAAAATTGATAGGAAAATTTTTTCTCATGTACATTTAGATGACATTGTATTTGAACTGATGCTAGATCTTGTTACAATAGGAGTAGTATTTTTGTCATATCTTGAGAACGATTTACAAGAGATGGAGTAAAAAGCAGAGAAGCATCATTTACTGATGCTGCCAAATATACCACAGGTAATAACAATAATTAACATTTTAATGGCAATTTAAAGCTTACAAAGAAGTTTTTGGTTACCAAATATTGTCTTAGCGGATAACGTAAATTAGGCAACATACCCACTTCCACTTTACAACGAGGGATCTGCTTTACAGGTTCTGAGAGACGTTCAGTGAGGGATGGAGGCAGTTCTTCAGTTCTGAGCTTCTGATTCTGGCTCCTTCCTTCTTGCCACTGAATGCAGTTCCTTCCTCTATATATTCAAGCAAACTGAAAGAGACAAATACTTTTTGGCCTTCAACTCTCATAGGTCCCCAATTTGTCCTGGCATTTCCACATCCTGCCAATTTTTTCAGGGATCCTTTGGGTGGGCTGTGTCATATCCTCAAACAAGATTCACTCAGTCATAGTCAAAACATGTTGAGGGGTGGGAGGAGGAGACATGGTGGTCCTATTTTTTTCAGGAATCTCCCATTCTTTCCCCAATCCATGATGGAGGCGCTCGTAGATGCAGCTCTGGGAAAGATCTGCTTCCTCTCTCTGTTTCCAAAGTTATCGGAGAAATGAGTAAAAATTAAAAAAAAATAAAGTCCTGGGTGTGAGTAAATCTAAGCAAAGTATATACATTTCAGCTCTTCATTTTATACCTCTTTTAGTGAACATTTCACTAAATGTAGTAGTATCTGTGAGAACCCATTACAAGCTTTGAAGTGCTTATAATTTCCACTGCTGTCACCACCACCACCACAGCCACCCCCTAAGATCTCCCACTATATACTACAAAGATCTGGGATACCTAATAAGTGTCATCTTTCCAGCTAGCTCTAACCAATCAGGAGTTGTTTCCTGGGGCTCTGTGTTGAGAAGGTCTCTGAGACTCTCCCCAGATGTTGAAGGAAAATACCATGAATCTCTTATGGAAGACATCATAAGTAGAAAATGATCACATAGGTGTCAGATTCTGGCATCTCCGGCATGGATGGTGAGGCTGGTCCTTTAGTTCATGATATGAGCTAAAATTTCAATAATGACTCAGAGACCTGTCACATTTCCCAAGATTACATCCCCTCCCGCCACCCTGTAACTCAGGATGGAACTACAGATAAAAGAACGAAATTTTGGAGAACTAGGATAGATAGACTGAAAAAATTTTTCCATGAGCTCTAGCTCGCAATCTAAAGCCTTCTACCAACAACATTTTATCAAATTTTAAAAGTTGTGGTTTTCACATAATTCAAGTCTGAATGAAACGAAGGTGATCATTTTAGCTTTGGTAGCCCCTCAACGTCCTCAATCTTCTATTCCCCAAATTCAATTCAAATAAAGCTTGTTCCAAATACTTATTTCAAAAAGAAACATCCCCAGGCTAAAGGAATCAAAATACAGTCGGAAATACTTATACTTCCTAGCCCTTTTTTCTCAGGATATAGATAGGCCTGCCCACAGCATGACCGGACAGAGAAAGACCCAACCAAATAATAGGTGCAATTCAGGGGCCAGTTCCAATTTTTCAAATTCACCACCCTTATTAACAACACAATTAATGGGGGTAAATAGCAGAGCAATACAGCAATACCAACTTCACCCCAGAGTTATGGTCTGCCTCCACAAGAAAGTGATTCAAGAGATTAATTCACTCTGAGGCGAAAAACTTGATGACTGTTTTTTCTCCCTCTTTCTCTGCTTTTACTACCCTTTACTGTTCAAAAGACTTTTTATAAGGTATATGTATAGTTGTCATATTTTAAGTTGTACTCCTCTCTTTGGAAATTAAATTGCAAAGCAACCTTCTCCTCTGTCACTTCTGCAAATGATTAAAATTTGTTCTTACAGAATGGTCTTTTCTTAAATATATCGTCCTCCACAGTGACTTGTTGCAAGTAATTTCTCTATTGAGAAAAGCCAGACATCAGTTCTTTTCTCTGACTTTTGAAACGTCTTGCTAGTAGAGATGGCTTGAAATGACCTTGGTGTCAAGTAGTACCTGCTGAGCAGTGAAAGTTACCTTTGCCCTTTGCTCGGGAAAAGGAAGATACATTGAGCCTGAGATGATTTCAGTGTAACAGTATACACTCCAGAGTCTTGGGCAAATGTGTTAACTGAAGCCCAAATAAGCCACTCAATTCAGCCCAAGTTCAAATATTCATTCATCTTATACTATCATGCTCAGGATTTTACTTTGAAAATATGAACCAAAGTTCAATTCCCATGCAAATTAAACGTAAATATTTATGATTACCAAAATTTCTCAACCAACCACATTTTGATGTATGAAGCCAAATAGGAATAGAAATCTTCACAAACATTGATGTGATTGGGCTACTTGTTTTCAATCCCCAGACTGAGAATGATTTTACCTGGTTCACCAGAGTTAATGATCAAATCAATCAAACTTTTTGTACAAATGTATAAAAGTTGCTAGTAAGATTCCTGAAGGAGTTTACAATAGAGGTAGGGAGATAAAAGTAACACACATGAAACAATTAGGGAATAATGTGAGTGTATATAATCAAGCATAATCAGAAGATCATTTTATAGGTGATGAGAAGAGCAAAAGGCAAAGTATCAAAGTCTTCATGGAGGTGGGAGAAAAACGACATACGGAAAGCTTATTAACTTTTGAATAAGTAAAAGGACGAGGAAAAAGGAAGAAGAGAGATCATTTGCTGAGATTGATAACCAAAGCTATAATCCTTTTTTATTGTATTTTATTGATTCTAAGACAATAGATACTTAAAATTTCTAAGATCTTTTTTCACATTTTAATGTCTCAGAAACTAGGATTCAAATTACAATCAATGGCATGTCATAGTCGAATGGGCATTGATTTTCTATCATGATGGTACCGTCACGGTCCTCAGTGGTCTGTCTTTCATTTGATGATATCTTAGATCCAAAGATATAGAGAATGCATCTTCATCGTGTAACTGAAATCAGAGAAGCGGTGAAGATTGGACTGACCCTTTGAATAACACTGTAAGGCTACATGATCCTGGCTTGTGATTTACTTCTCTTTTGACTCTACTACATTCAAACCTGATTTCGCCATCTATAACAAGAAGGAATGTGTCAGTTATCAGATTATTGCCTTTCAGTTCCCAATCCAGCCTTCATTGCCTGCTTGTGATTCTGAAACATTCTCCCTTGCCAATTGCCATGGTGTTCCTCTTTGTCAGTAGAGGACATGGGAGGGACCCTGGAGGAGGAAGGGTTTCTCTTCCTGGTTCTGGCGTTCTTTAATTTTTCCTGCTCCTGCTGCACTGGGCTGGTAGTCAGGATGCCCAGTGAAACACACCCCTAGTGAGTTCAGTGGAACTCCTGCAGACAGCTACCAAGAAAGTTCCACAGCCCATCCAGCTGACTTTCTGAAGAAGAGTTCCATGGGGTGCCCCAGCTAGCTTCATAGCATCTTCCTGGTGATGGCTTCCCAGTGAATTCAATACCATTTTCCTCCCCTAGGAGGCTTCCTGGTGAATATCATTGGCACCTCAGCAGGAAGTTCTCTTCTTTAGGATTAAAATGGATCCTATACACCAGTAAGTAAAACCTGATAGTCTTATCCATCAGCCTCCTCAGTTAAGGTCCACCAAAGAGAGCAAAGTTAAAAGTGTGTGTTTGGGTTGAGGTTGTGGGATAAGGAGGTAGAATGCGTTGACTAGAAAATCAAGAAGTTAATGAAGGGATATATGTATATGACTGTCAAGGTTTTTCTAATGATCTTAAACCACTAGAAAGCCATTCTCTCTCAAATTCTGTTCTAGGAATTGTCAATGTGTTTCAATCCTGATCCTAGACAGAAATCATCCTAATGCATTCAGATGCAACATAAAAGAGCCTTCCACTGCTAGGAAGTTTTTTCAGCATAACAATAAACATCCAAATGTTTCCAAAAACCAGATATTTAACATTGGAGAAATAAAACACTTACCTGACAGTTGATTTAATGTTTCATTTTTTTCACTGAAATGTTTTGGTATCTCATACACACTTTCTAACTATTTTGGTGCAATATTTCCTTGTACAGCTTGGCATTTTGAAGGCTGTATTGTTTTAACATTGAGAAGTATAATAAATGTGAAAATAAGAAGTGAAATGATTTCCATTTCCAACTCAAAAATATAATGAGCAGATTCATGGCTTTAAAGACTAAGAAAGAATCAGCGCGGGTGAATTACCATCCAGATCTCATTTTAAAAAATCACTTTCTGTTGTATTTAGACTTTAGTTTTCCCTTGTATTTGCAGATTAGAGTGTAAGATATTTAAACTTCAACCGAAGGGCCTTATAAGGCATTGCAAAGTACTAAATTACTTTCATAAAATAGTTCCTTCCTTATTTACTACTTTAAAAATAGTATGTAAATTGTCTAAGTCTTCCTAAAATTCTAAACCTCTCCCTGAACATGAAAATTCTTTAATCTTAAAAATAAAATTCTATTTTACTTACATTATCCTCCTTCAAATTGATAGTTGCCTTAGTCATGTATTACTTTATGTCTATGTGACAGCTTTTTTTCCTTCCATTTCCTGAATGTGCTTTTTGTAAATGGAACTTCTGTCAGGATATTATCTCTGGGCCTTCCACATCCTTATTCTCTTTTCTTTCCCTTTATTTCTTAAAGTCAAAGACACAAGAACTAAAAAAAATACCAACTACATATGAGTTTGAGCAAAAGCATTGTTTATATTGAACAAGAAAAAGACTTCATTCAGATACTCTAAGATAAACTCAGAATAGTTATTTTATCCATTCTCATAGTCCTTTTCAGCCCAGAGCCAAGGACAGGAGCAGAAGGCTCTTACTCCACTCACACACTCACACACACGCTCCACTTTGTGCATATATTCACAGGATTATTCATACACATAACTCGCTTCAGATCTGTACTGCCAACACTGTGGTGTAGGCATTCCAATACTCTGAAAAAGCATATGAGAGCATAGCATCCTCCTCCACTCCTTTCTCTAACAAGCACAATGTTAATTCTCTGAATGTGAGCTGTGCAAAGAATATACCCTCCCATCTGCTGCACTTGTTAATGAATGTGTTGCCATCACAGAACATAGCAATGGGAAGGATGCTTGGAGAGCACCTAATTCTCTGTTAAAGATAAGAAAATTAAAGGTAAATGAGGGTGGATGACTTTCCCAAGGTCTCCCCAGGAAGCCAGTGGTGGAGCAAGGAAGAGAATGTCTCCAATCCACTGCTCTTTGTAGCACAATACACTTTGGCTGACTGGCTTTTAGTCAAAATTAAAAACATGCTCTACCTTCCTTCTTTGAGTAATGTTAACATCATCCAAAGATTTCCTCCTCCTCTACTAAATTAATCATTAAAATATTTTGTCAAACTATTTAGATTTATTGTTATCACCAATAAAGAAATGATGAGGTGTACTAATACCTGTCAGTTGATGAGGAGGAAAGATGACATGAGATGAATGACTTCTGGCGGTAAAGAAATAAGAGCAAGGGCAGGTTTGCACTTACAGATGCAGAGTTTCTGGGAAGACCCAGGTTGCTGCCTCTGGAACAGTCTATCTACTGAAGTAGAAATCCCACTATTAATGTCTCCTTTGAGATAGTTAGTTCATGCCACAATCCGAATACTTTCTTGTGGGCAGAGAGATTGACAGGAACCAGGAGGGTCATTAGGCAGTGCTGTGTGTTACAGTGCTGTGCCCTTGAGCAACTGGGAAAGGATGTATCCTATCTGCACACGAATATAGCTAAAATAAGGCAGCAGAAGGGGGTCATGTCCTAAGTACAGTTCAGTTACAGACGACTTTAGAGAGGTTCTCCCTTCCTCTCACCACACACACACACATGCACACACACACATGGAACTCCACTATCTCATTTAACATTCACAATAACAAATTTTTTCACTTGTATTAATGTTATAGAGACTGAATAATAAAACAAATTGAACACACCCAAGAAGCAAGTAGGAATACTTCAGAATTCACCACTGATACCTAATTCACTACCAGGAACTTGACAATAACTTTAAAGCAGATTTGCTGGCATGCCCAAACTTCTGTTACAGACTCTCTTTATAGCTCATCCTTTTAGTCTAGCTCAGTGTGTGTCAAATTTTAGTACACATACGGATTACTTATTATAAATTTTAAATATTTTATAAATATAAAACTATGTATACCATACTGTATAGAAAAATTTAAGATTTTCAAGGGCAATTTTGACCACATGCAATTTTTGCCTTATACCTTAGATTTGAAATCTCTGTTCCAGGTAAAATGCATCTCCATCATCTCAGCCATTGGAGCCAGGGCTGGAAATGTGAAGCCATGATGTGGAAGCCTTAACATCCATGTCAAGGTGTCCACATTTTGTCCATAATATTGGGAGGATTGTGAAGATCCCTGAGCAAGAAAATGACATGGCAAATGTTTTTAAGAACTGGTAACTTTGAAAGAGATGTATTGGAAGGGTGCAATTGGAGGTAGACTGAAGAAGGGTTACCAATTTACAGGTCATTTCAGTGGTTTGGGCATGAGATAAAGAGGCCCTCAACTAGGATGGTGTAGAAATGTAAAGGAAGCAAGAAGTGTTACAAAGGAGGATCCTGATAGCTGACTGCATGTGAACGGAAATAGTGATAATGTAACACAGTTCTTAAAAGTAAAATCTTTTCTATCTTCCACATCAGGATTAAACTGCAATTCTCACCACCATCTAGCCATATGATCACAAACATTTACTTAAACTCCCTGTGATGATTAATTTTCTGTGTCTATTTGACTGGGCATGGCGTGCCCAAATATTTAGTCAAACACTATTCTGGAAGTGTCTGTGAGAGTGTTTCTAGATAAGATTAACATTTGAATCTGAAGACTCAGCAAAGCAGATTGCTCTCCCTAATGTACATGGGCCTCACCCAATCAATTGAAGTGCTAAACAGAACAGAAAGGCTGAGTAAAAGTGAATTCTTCCTGCCTGACTGCCTTGAGCTGGGACATTGGTTTTTTCTGGCCTTTAGACTTGAAATGAAACATTGGCTCTTCTTGAGTCTTGAGACTGCTGGCTCTCAGGTTGGAGCTACACATTGGCTCTCCTGGGTCTCCAGCTTGCTGACTGCAGATCTTGGGACTTCTCAGCCTGCTTAATCACATGAGCCTATTCCTTATAATAAATATATATATAATATATTTATTCCATATATTACTGTAATTCATATATATTCCAGATAGACAGACAGACAGATAGATAGATAGACAGGTAGAGTAGATAGATGGATGTTTTATTGGTTCTATTTCTCTAGAGGATCCTGACTAATATACTCCCTAGGCTTTATTTTCCTTTTGTGTACAATGGGCTCAATAAATTTACTCATAGTTTTAGTATAAGGATTAAAATGAAATACTGTATGCTTGTGTGGCTTAAAAAAAATGACAATGTTAACAGTGAAAACAGAGATTTTGAAAAATTAAGCGTGTTTAAGTGATGTAGAGTTAGTTTAATGTATAGGTTTCTTATGTAATAAACAACTCCTAAGAGTATGTGGGGTTCAGGGGAGACAAGAGGGAGCCAGATGCGTGACAATCATTTCCATGAACCCACAAATGTGTCCTGAACTGTGCTTCACGTTAATAAGGGCTTAAAAATCGTTGCAGGATAGGAGGAAACAGCTTGTGATTACACAGTTGCACTATAAAACCAATCACAGGTAGATCCTGAACCTGCTAGAAGGTGTACTCCAAGCCGAGGGTGACTTCAGTTCAGTAGAGTGGCTGAGATGCCTCACCCATCTCTGTGTGCCTTCTCATGGATGGACTTGATGTCAAGCACAAGGCAAATTCCAGTCATACGTTTGTGCTCATTAAAACCTCCTCCTCTCTACTGAACAGGTCCATCTTCAGAGACCTTCTCTCTGTGAAATTTCCTGATGGGGAGCATAGAAAACTCTAGCTGTTTCCCTTACTTGTGTTGAGGGTGACACTGTGAACCGCCTCTGATCCTCTCTTCCCTTGAGACTCCCCATTCTCCGTAGCCATCTCCTCTGTTTTCATATGACGCTGGGGTCTTCTACTAATATCTCCCACATTCTAGACAAGGAATTCTTCATTATCTTAGATTTCCAAAATATATCTAGAGGGTCCTCTCATTCCCCTCTCCAAAGACTGGGCCAAATGGTAGACTCAGGCTCCCTACACAGGGGATACACACCCTATTCAACCTATTGTTCTCACCAGAGTCCCTCCTCACGTCCCCATCTCAGGGGTTCTTTATCAAGTCAAGAGTGAGGAAAAGTACTAATTTTATCATTTTGATTTTTTCTCAAAGCTGGTACCAGATGTATGTCACAAATTTTGTGAATCGATTCTTTTGAGGCTTTGATTTTGGTACCCAAACCAAGCTTTTGGAAAGTACAAAGCTTTCTCAAAATACCCAACTTGTACAAATCAGATGCCTCAGCACCCAAAACTATTGCCTCTGCCTTAAAATATAAATTTGAACTTCTCCTTGCTTCTTGTGCTTTGCATTTTCAATAATAACATTCTGCTCAAGATAGTGGCCTGCCATGCTACTTGATCAGAATATGGATAAAACACAGAATAGGAAAAGCACATAGTTTAATATCAAAATATCACTCTGCCACAAATAAAACATAATATTTATCTTCAGGGTCCTCCATACATCCTTTCCTTGTTTGTAGTACTTCCGCTTCCTCTTCTTTGCCAAGTGTCATGGACCCTCATGATCTTGCCTTCTACCAAAAGCTTCTTTAGAGCAAGATTCTGCTCTTCAGTTGGCCCTTAAGTGCAAGAGGCTGAAAAGGCTGGAGCACTAACACTTTCAGAGTGATTTGCATTTTAATAGTAATCAAATACTTGAACTAAAAATAAAACTCAAATCTGCAGTAGTGGAATTTCCAGCATTAGTTAGCCACTGAGTAGACACACTTTAAACCAAGGAGTCTTCACAGACTTCTAAAAATTACACCAATAGGCAACTCTTTCTCCACCAGACATTCCACCTACAGGGGAGAAATCGTACCTCTCCGGACAGTTCATTGCTTCAAGTCCTAATTTTAAGTGACATATAAGAAGAACGCAAATTGCATGTAGCACACTAAAACAGGAAGAAAAATATGATAAATAATTAATGCTACAGTGGATTGTCAATTAAAGTATTTGAAGTTAAAGTACAATTGTGAATCATATGACGTAAATGAAAGAGAGATGACTACATAGAAACTGCTGGGGTGTCAGTTTTTTCTGAAGGCTGCTTTAAGGCCACCATTAAAGTATGCAGGCATTTCATGGCTGGAAAGATTTCAAAAAGCTACAAAAGATTGGATTACTATATAATACCATGTTGATAAATTGGAGAGAATGTCTGAAATCAATACAGTGAAGGTCAAATAAGGTTCAAAGAATGCAGAATACAGCACAGATACAAAATGAACAATCAAATGGAACATTTAAGCTAAGTCACAGCCACAGAAATAATGATTCATTCAGACTGCCATGAATGGAGATCAACCTTGAATGTTGCCTTCCTTCCACCCCTACAAGGCAGATGTCTTTGATAAGTAGTACAAATGGAAATATTACAGACTCCACATGCATAATAATTATTTTACGGTTGCATACGCTTTTTTCAAAATAATATCCAAAAGATAAATTAAAGGGACACTGAGAGTGGAAGGCTATTCAGGATAGAGAGAACAATTTTTTTTTTAGTATTTGAACTGAAAACCTCTGAAAGAAGAAAGTTTAATACAGGTTGTGAGCTTCTGCCAGTAGGAACAGTGATTGGCATCTAGTATAAGTGTGTTAAAAAGTGCATGTGGTCATTATAAAAAAAAAGGAGGATTAAGATTTGATGAATCAGAATCTGGAGAGAGATTTGCTCAGGTAACAGGATTAGAGTATAGATTTAAAATTTAAACTAATGAAATTTTAAGCCAATTAATAATTTAGCAACATAAGACTTCTTGCATGAATAGAGAAAAAAATAAATAAAATTGATATTGATATTCTAGTATAAGATAACTGTTTGGGGGATAGTTGGAGCATAATTAAAACTCATTTTGGGGCCAGTCCCACGGCCAAGTGTTTGAAGTTCAATGTGCTCCACTTCAGCAGCCCAGGGTATGCAGGTTCAGATCCCAGGTCTGGACCTACTCCACTCACCAGCCATGCTGTGGAGGCATCCCACATATAAAATAGAGGAAGATTGGCACAGATGTTAGCTCAGGGCTAGTCTTCCTCAAGCAAAATAAAAAGGAAGATTGGCAATGTTGGTTAGTTCAGGGTGACCCTTCCTCACACACACACACAAAAATTCTTTTTGAGTGATGAGAGGAGTTGCTGCTGAATGGATATAAAGTCTCAAATATGCAAGAAGAATAAGTTCTAGAGATCTACTCTACAACAGTCTGCCTATAGTTAACAATCATGCATTGTGCACTTAAAAATTTGTCAGGAGGGTAAATTTCACATGAAGTGTTCTTATCACAATTTAAAAAATTAGAATCATAATGACAGTATGGGGAAATAAAACAGGTAATTTTAAAAAATCGATTGACTAATTAAATCCAGCAAAATTTTGCCTACTCTCAAACCACATTCATGAAAAGCAATAGAACATGAGAGATGCTTCCAAAAGTTGACAAATGGTGTTTCTGAATATTACTGAGTGCCCAACAGCATGATGATCAGACTACCAAAACAATATTAACAATATAGTGATACCTTACTTTTGTGTGGTACCTCACCATTGTCAAATCTCTTTCATTTTGGCTTTCTCCAGGTGCTCCCAACCACTAACTCCTTGTTCTCCTGATCTCTGACCTTATGCTGTTAATATATGTCACTCTGTGACCATATTAACCAATGAACTTAATCAGCATTAACTGATGCCAGTATCACACAAGCTCTGCTGGCAGCTTCAAGAATGTTTCTCAAGTCAAGCTGTGCAATGACGTGGACAACTGCTAATTATATTCTAAAGGGTGCTGCAAAGTTCTCAGAACAAAATTAATCCATATGCTACCTTTGGGCCTGCCATTGCAAAGTAAGTGATGAAAAGGGGTAGTTAGTAAATGGATAAGTGAAAGGGCTTCAGGATGACAAAACAATAGAGTGTCACAGCTCTATGGAAGAGTGCTCCTCTAGGGACACTTTCTAAATAGAACTAGAAAATAGATAGGTTTAAAATAATTTGAGGCCTGTTATTTGTTTATTGCTGAACTGAGTGCCATGGGGCTATCAGAAAAGTCCCTGCCTCCGGGGAATACAATTCTAATTAGAAAGATAAGAATAACAAAAATTAAATGAGCAAAGTATGAAAGGTATATACAGGTATGTGATAAATTATGTGGTGTTCAAAATTCTTCCTGTAGAAGCTCAGAACAGCAGAGATCTGTGGGTACAACAGCACTTTAAGGTGTGAGGGACCATCGTCTGTATGATAGAGATAAGCAAGAGGGCCTTCCTGATAAAAAGATCAGTGTAAATCAAGTAATGCATGCAGAGACGTGCAGAGCAGGTAAGGTCTCCTGTAGGAGAGAATGTCTGAATACAATAGAAACATCTTCAGAACGCAAAGATAGTATCAGATTATGGCAGGTCATGAAAACCTCACAGTTAGTTTAGGCCTGGTACAATGACAGTGTGACATAATTGTAGGTTATGAAATGAGGAAATAGCATGATAAAAACATTGATAAGAGAAGCTAAGCCTCATAGAGCGATTTTTCAAGGCTCTGACTTCTACTCTTAGTCTAGTCAGTTGTGCAAACTGGATGAAATTATAGTATTCGCAAGGCCTGAGCGTAGCTTTAGGCTCAGCCATGTATAAGTTTTTTGCATGAAGACGATATTGTAGGAGCTCATTAACAGAACATGTGCTTTGGGTTATTTCTTAGTAAGGAGATATATTGGCAGCACACTCGGGGAAGGGCAAGTCTTCTTATGGTAACACTCTTCTTCAGGGATGCCCGCTTCTGCACTGGTACCTTGGGCACAAATCAGTGATGCTCTTCCCAGTTCAAATCTCTATCTATAGCGATACTGGCAATGGTTCTCTACCTTAGGAATCTATGGAGACAAAATGTCTCCGACAGGTTGGGAATGACTAAACCCACAGAATGAGAACTATAAGTTATGATGCGGTTAACTTAAGCGTATTTGCATAAAACAGACTGGAAGTAATGAATAGTAATTTGCAATTCTTTGCCACAAAGGAGAGAAATGGTATGCCTAAGGGAAGGAGTGAATTCTATTCAGTCCATATTTCTCCTAATCTAAACACTGTTTTTAGGCTTCCCCCATACTCTTTTCATCCCACATGCTGTAGAAGTCTCTGCACAGGCACCAAGCCGTCTTTAGATAGACTCTTTACTAATTTTATTGGTAAAAAGACAGCTTTCCTTCAACATCTACTGCAAAAATGTCTGCCTCTAGTTTCTTTTTAGGGAAGGGCTTCTCTTTGACTTCTCAGGCTCCTGCAGATTCGGTTTTCTGTTTATAGTGCTGTGTCTGCTAATCAACCTGCCTCTCTGTTCTGCCTGAACTGTAGCAGTTAGGGTTTTCATGAGCCTCCATACTGATACCATCTTTGCTTCCTGAAGAAGGTTCCATTACATTCAGGTATTCTCTTCTACAGCTAGACACCACCTGCTCTACACATCACTGCATTCATTACTTGATTTACGCTGATCTTTTTTCCAACCTTCTCTCATTTTGGTTGAAAGGGTAACTTCCAGACTGAAGTCCAAACTGAAAAAGCAATCCTCCAGTAGACAAACATCACCAAAATTTTACTTTATACATAATATTATTTAAATGTTTTTCTAGTCATAAAGATCAGAATTTTATTGCTCCTTAACCGTGTCATATCCAATGTAACGTAATAAAACTGTTTTGCCCTGTCTTTCAAAGGCACAGATTTGTAAAATGCCTGGAACACCTTGGAGTCAAATAAGCAGCTGAGCACAACTGTCCCCTTAGCAACAGACTGATTCACCCACCAAATTAGCATATGGGCCAACAAATGACCCATAATATCTTTTTCAGGCACCACAGACTACACAAATTCTAAAAGAGGATGTCAACTGGCCCACGCATTTCAACTGAAAAAGAACAAGTCTGTTTGCCTACACGTGTTTATTACCAAATAAGCATCCAAGAATCTCTTCATTGATTCATTTATTCATTGATGTTTATTGAACAACTATCATGTGCTAAGCACTGTGGCTAAAAATACCTCTAATAGACGTTATATCCTAAACTAAGGAAGGAACAGACCAAGAATTATTTCCCTGAAATCACATATACAAAGAGAAAGAAATAGTGATTTGAAAAGAGTAAACAATACATAGATTGGGTCAATTCAAAAAGGGAAAAAGATGAAAGAGAGACCATCCTGTTAGCTCTTAAAGCTGCCACTGGTCTACCACTTTACTTCCTAGAGCCAATGTTCTCCCCAGTGACCAAGGACAAACTCTCACTAACCAAAACATTTATAAGCCATGTAGAGATAGTAGGATGTAAACATAGGAAATTGAGTTTGAAGAAAGAGTAATGCACTTACTTTGTGAACAATGGAAATCCTCGTATCAAATGTAAATCTCATGGGCTTCTCCATTTGAGACCTCAGCCACTTAAAATTTTTTATTTTAGGCATCACAAACAAGCTGTTCTGGAAGCTCTCAGTTGTTAATTGGTCCACTTTAAAATGAAGTTGTGCTCTCTTTCTTAGGGCTGGCTCACTATTTGAAATGCATTAGCACTCATTTTTAAATGTTTAATCATGTAAAATTTTATTTCAAACTCAATAATTTAGCCTGGAAAGTTCCTGGTTGATGAAAATGTCAAATGCAAAAAAGATAAGAATGTTTAATTAGTCAAGTACCTTAAGTTTTTGACAAATACTAAGTGGACTTGTTGAACACTTGCTGCAAGAACTCAAGAGTTTATTAAAATTAGCAACAGGGAAAATCAGCCTCACTGAATACATGATTCTCCACAGCCCAGGCCAAGCCTTCCTCTTGTCTCATTCTGAGTCTCTTCTTTCTGAAGGGTCGCTCCTTATTCTGTTTTGCTTTTACTGGCAATATATTTTAAAAACAGCAACGACAATACAACAGAAGAAGAACAAGAGAACAAAAAACAAAAAAACAAGAGAACTGAATAAGAATGCTTGGGTGCTAGACGTAACTGAGAGTGTGACTCTAACACGTTTTCACTCTTCTGGTCTATGTTTCCTCATCAATAAAAGCAGAAGACTAAATTAAATGATCTCTTACATGCTTTCACTCATTCCACGAATTCAGTTTGTGAGATTATCTGCCTTCTTCTCTCCCTGCTTTCTTCCCTTCCTCTCTTCCTCCATCCATCCTTCCCTCTTTCCATCCTTTCTTCCTTCCTATGGGAAATACTTTGGAAGATGAAAATTGCATCATTTTTTTTTCTTTTCATTTTTTATAAGAGCTTTATTGAGATATATTCACATATCGTAGAACTCATTCATTCATCAATTGATTTTTAACCAGAAGTATTTTTTAAGTTAACATTAAAAATATATTCCATGTATTCAACATGGTGCTTTTCAAGAAGCTTATAGTCCAGCAGCGAATGACACAAAACCGGAAGTTGTCTCAGTACCCATAAAAAGACAGCAAAATGTGGCAGCTTTACTTAACCTAAAAGTATCCCAAATCTATTTTCCAACTCAGAACTCTCTCCTAGTATCCAAATTCATGTTTCTTCCTGGCTACTGGAAATTTCTACCTGAATATTCAGATATCTTAAATTTAACCTCTTAAAAATTTAACTCTTCAACCTCCCTTTAAAACTGCTTTCTTTTTCTGTGCCACTATCCTCTCAGTTAAGAGCACATCTATTCATCTAGTTCCCTGCGTCAGAGGACTAGTAGGCATGCTTGAGGGGTGCCTCTCCTTCAACCCCTACCCTGAATCAGTCAATAACTGATTCAACCACTGTCAAAATACCTCTCTGAACTCCATGTCCTTCCTAGACTTAATTAGTTGCATTTCTTATCTTGCTTCAAGATATTTGTTTATGTTATTCTTTTTTTACCCCTGTTAAATTGAAGTCCCATGAAATCAAGGGTTGTGCCTTCTTAAGTTTATGTCCTGAGCATACTTGGCACATAATAGATGCTCAATAAATTGAGTTCCACTCCTAAAAAGTAAGTAGTGATGAACTAATATTTACTAACTTTTTTGTGAATTGATACTTCCTAAACTAAATTTTAAATTTTTTAAAGCTTCAAGAATAGAGCTTAAAATTCTAGAATAATGAGACATTCACATTTACACTATCTATAATATATATTATTTTCTACATTTGAATAATCTGACCCTCATCAATTACTCATCCTTTAATTCAGTCTCTATAACACTTCTCCCCAAGCTATGATTGCATTATTTCTCATCTTTTTGAAACACAGCTAGCCTAGGAGCTAATGGACATCATCCCATATGAAAGAGTGGATCTATACCAGCCAGAATCCTACAAACGTGTGTTCTCTACTTGCCAGGAAAACAAGTTATGTATAAAGTTCTGCTCAGTCTTCCTCTTCCCACAGAATAGCACCTAAAGGAGGTGATAGAATGCAGAAACATGTGGCAGTACACTTGGAATGTTTCTCTGCCTAATTGGCCTGAATTTATGAGTACATAATAACCCTCTCTATCCACTTTCAAATCCAGGCAGCATTATAAAATAAACCTGAGTAACATTCAGGTTGCTTTGTTTTATGGGGATCTTTACAGCAAGAGTATGTTGTACACAAATGCATGGGGTATGCACAGATGTTTGCATTCATTTATGTTTCTCGGGGCAGCAGCAACAATATGAATGCAGTTTGGACAGCATCATTAAGAATTACTCTTGGACTCACTTTACTACGTTAAAAGGAAATGTGTTTCTTCCCACTTCCACTTCATTTGAGAAGTCAAGAATTAACTTGGCCAATCGGTGACTGCCTCTCCCTTTTCAAGCTCTTTTCCTAAATTATTATTGTATTTGCTTGCACATTCTGGTCTCTAGGTTTCTTTGCTGTTTTGTATTTTAAATAGCTAATCAGCTCCAGAAGCAGAACATTATTGCTGTTCAGGGCCTGCTATTTTTCCTTCTGTCTGGTTACTTGAATTAATGCTATAATATTTTGGATGCCATTACATTATGCTAGAACAATCTTTCCTCTGCTATGAGGACCAGAAATGAACAGTTTGTAAGGAATATTGTACCTTCCTGATTCAATAAGTGGGTAATTTGTTCCAGTGAGCAAACCTGCGTGACTTTCCCATTATGAAAATAAATGAAATAAGAGACTCACCTGGGTTTTCAGAACTCTACTATGAGGTTTGTGTTGGATTTGAAGAGACATTAAGAAAGGCAAGGGGGTAAAAACTCTGGAAAATAATGCAGGAGCCCCTGTCGACATCGCAGCTAGTAAAGGGCTTGGTTCTTCTTCTTTGTAATCTGCTAGAGTCCTCGCAATAGATTCTTTAACTCGCCAACACTCTGTAAAAGCCGGAAAGAATCAGAGCCCATCTGAAATGAGCATTCTTATCTAGGTCCTTTCCAGGCAGGAGAGGTTCCTGGAGGAACTTTCCTGAACAGGCAGCCCATACCTACCAAGATTTTTAAATCTGTAATACATCTAGGGACTGGATGTATCATAAAAGAAGATTAATTTTTTACTTGCTCTTATAAAATCCTGTCTCAGTCACTCATTGATCTAGCAACATATTTAGCTAAAACTGCATATCCAAATGTTCTATTCAGTCATATAAACTCCTTTTTAAAATTGCTTTAAACCAAAGTTTCTCCACGTTGGCACTGCTGACACATGGCCCTGGATCATTCCTTGTTGTGGGGACTGTCCTACACATTGTAGGTTCTTTAGCAGCATCCCTGGCCTCTACTCACTAGATGCCAGTAGCACCCCCACCAAAGTCATGACAACCAAAACTGTTTCTGGACATTGCCAAATGTCCCCTGGAGAACTACAATGATCCCTGGTTGAGAACCCCTCTTTAAAGAAACCACCTCATTTTTTAATGCAAAAGAACTTCTAGTACCACACAACTCCCAAGAAGCCAGTGTGATACAGTAGGGGCACAGGCGACATGAGTGCATGGGCTTGGAACCAGCCTGCTAGGGCCTACAGTTTCCTCATCTATAAAAAGCAGATCACAAAACCTGCTCTTGCAGGTAGCTGAGAGGTAATGTATGCCAAGTACTAGCAAAGTGTCTGAATCATATTAGCTATTTAAAAAGGAGTAGCTATTTTGGCACCAGCAAATAAAATCTATTAAACAGTTAAACCTCTCTTTCAGCTTCAAGATCATCTTTGCGTTGTGTTTTAACGTCCATTGCTATTGAGAAATGAAGATGGTATGGAAAGTTGGGCTGAAATTATGCTAATTCTAGGATATTTTCTGGATGTAATTTTCTACATAAGTTTATTGCATCCCTAAGACAAAGCTGGCAACTGCTCCCCATAGTGGAACAAGTTCAAGGGTAAGTATCAATGACAGAAATTTCAAGCAGACCATTAAGTATCTTCTCCAAGCAGGAGAGCGACCCCGGACATGGTCAGGCAAGTGCTAGCAACCAGTGGTCCAAGGAAGGGCAAAGGGTCACCACGACTGGACTTGGAAAGGACGGAAGGTTCTTTGCAATTTGGAGTGGGTGTGGGTGATTCTCAGGAGTTAAGAAGAAAGAGGGTTAGCTCTCAGGAGATCTGCTAAACACGAACATTTTGGCAACCTCTCAAATAGCAGTAACATTATATCCTGTCACTTCATAAGTTTGACATCAGAGTTCTTCTTTTTAGGTATTTAGCCTGCATTGTGAGAGAGTGCCTGTCACAATCTGGTCTTTGTATCCAGGAGGAGTTTGGACTAAGGCAGCATCTGATGGCGTAGGGAGAGCAGGGCTGGGTGATTGATCTGGAAGCTACAATTGATGTAGAAGCTCACGATTCTTTCTTAGATCATACCCTTCTGTAATTAATACACTGAATAAGTTAGGCTTATCCTGTAATACCACTGAAGCTCCTTTATTCTTTTTCCTCATAACCCTCTCAAACCCAATATGTAGGGCTTTTTCTTCCCCTACCCCTGCATCAAAACCTGGGCAAGTTCCATAACTTACATGCATACATTCTGATAATTAAATGTTGTCCTTTACTTTGGTCCCTAAAACAGTCAGAGTTGAATAACAAAATTTTCGGTGCAATGCCACGTCAAAATTCCAACTTGATACCAGATTTATCTCAAGACTGCTCCCAGCAGGAAGCAATGAGAAGTATCTGAAAATTCCTTTGTAGCAGCCATAGGGAGACGGGGGTAAACGGAAAAGAGTATAGAAAATGCCTTTCTTAACTGGAATCATCTGGAGTTGTATCTGTCTGACTACAGCTTAAAAACTGAGTCTCTCATGGACACCTTTGTGTGTTTTTGCAGAACCCTGGTTGCTGTGGTCTCTCACCTGCCATGCCTGCCACAGCGATACAATCCCCACTGGCCTTTCTTACTGCTCAGGCTCCTGGTTCTCTGTGGCTCTACTCTTTACACACTCTTTCTCTGGTGTTCCACTCCCCTCCAAGAATCCCTCTTAGAAGAGTCCCTGCAAGATGACTCTAGACTTCTGGCAGTCCCACTCCACGACCACCACTAGTTCCTGGGAATCATTTGTAGCCCATGATTGGTGGGAATGCAGTATGATCCCAAACCTCAGATTCCGCACCATGGCCACAGCCCACTTTGCCCTTAGATTTCTTAGGCAAGAGTCAGACCATAGGCTACCATTCCTCCAGTGCAGAGGATACATGAAAGCTCTCCAAGTTGTTTCCTTGAAACCCCTCAACTGGTGTCCTTGAAGCTCCCCTAATTAGCCTCGAATTGAAGGAAAACACAAAGGACTAAAATTCTCCAATCTTCAGCCACTCTCTGCCTCTACAATGCTAGTTAATTTGTAGTCATAAGCAGATGAGGGGACAAGGGTCAAGTCCCACATAAGGGTCTTCTCGCGTCTCTTCTTGGAATGTGTGGAGCATTCAGGCCTGGAACTCAGCCAAAAAAGAGAGGAATTACTCCCCCATCCACATCTTGCCTAATACAACAGGGAGATCTAAGGTTGTTGGAGACTGGTTGGTGTACTTGAGGTTCTTAGTGCTGTCCTTGGAGGGGCTGAGGTGTTCAGGGAAGGTGACGGTGAGAGAGAGCTGACCTCTGTTCCAGGACTAGGATGCTTGAAGGAATGAGTCTCTTGTCACCCATACCTTAGTGTAGCTGCGAGTGGAAAAGTCCTGGTGAGACTTGTAAACTTATTTTTAAACCACTGAAGCACAGGCAGTGAGAATAGCACTATGTCACAGTTCCCAGGCTGGCCCCTGACAGGCAAGCTCTCAGCCATTTGAGGAGAAGCCACCTAAGCATTTCTTCTAGGTTTTCCACTTAAAGTTAAGAAGGTCAGGATCCCCTCCAACAGGGGGAACAAGATAGTATCTCAAAGATTCTCTCAAACTTCAGGAAAGCATTAATTTTTTTTGAGACATCCATAAAAGTTTGCCTCCAACAGAGAAATAACGCAATGAATACTTGGCAGACAGTTCAGTTGTTCAGAGCAAAGATTCCATGTAGCAGATGCCACTGACAGAAACCCCCTCCAGAGGGAGACTCTGAATCCAAATAAGCTAATAGGAGTTGGAGTCATGCCTCGAGAAACAAGAAGAAAACCTAGTAAAAGACAGTGAGATTTTTTTTTCTGGTGCCACCAGACTTCAGCTGGAGCAGAAACAAATTAACTGTCCCTATTGCTACAATAAAAATACATTGTCCTGTAAGGCAGAGCCATAGCCTTGCTAATAAGAGAAACGTTCTGTCCACAATATGGGATTCTCTGTGTAGCTTTGGAGAAAAATTAATGTTTCAAGTGACAAGGTTATTTGTCAGGTTCCCTAGAAAGATAAACAGCAGTTTCACCCAGACAACTGGTAGGAAGATGTGAAAAGAATTTGAGGGCCTATCTGTACTGTTCCTCCTAGACTCGATCCTGTTCTCTATCCAGAGACTTTGGGAGTATTTAGAATGGACCTCAGGGCATACTGGATGAAAATCCAAGGCTGCACTTGACATGAAGATTCAGAGAGGAACTAGAAACTCCATCTGCATACAGTGGACTTTTCCAGAGAGAGAGAAGTGATGTTTGAGTGACTTGAAGAAGAGGGTGCATGTGAAAAACTGAAAGAGTTAATTAACCAGTGGAAAATGCACCCATGAAAGACCCTTTTAGGAAAGCCCCAGTCTTAAAGAAGCTTCACTTTTATCAAACTATAAAAAGTTCAAGTGAGCTGAAATTTCAACCACCAAATGTGTCGAATTATAGATTGTTGCATGGAACAAGTTATAAATTACAGTATTTTTATGAATCCCTTCTGAGGGTGTCTTAACCCTTAAATTCCAATCTGGTGAGCTGGTTCAGAGAAGGCTGAGTGCACAGGAGAAGGACTGTCTGTTCGATCCCAGTTTTTTCTGGAGCCCTATGGAGAAAGAAAGTGTTCATCTTTGTTAAGGTAAAATGCGCAATTCCTGGTGGCTCCTAACTGCATCCAAGAAAGACTCATGACTTTCGGGGTGTGAACGGGCAGGGATGAGAGTGAGAAGGTGTAAGAACAAATACGATCGCTCTGTAGACTAGCAAAGGCAGCCTCTACAGCCCAAGAAACATGTTGTCTCTGTTCAAACCAAAGCTATTATAATCCCAACATGACATTTCCAGTGATCCTTGTTTTTTCCATAAATTAATATATTTCAGTTATGCCAGGGCTCTTAGAGTGTCTTGGGCCATCCCTTACCAAGATTCTGGAAGAGAGCAAAATCTTCTTTTCCTCTTGGAAACTGTAGAAACTTAGGCCACATAATAACAGATACACACAGTCTCACTAATGATAGGAAAGAGAGTTTGTTAAAGAAAGAGGGCTGGGTGATTCATAGGCAATTCCGATGGCTCAATACATTCACTTGGGCTGCTGGTTAAAATTATTGGGGAATCCCAGAGAGTTCTCTTCTGTTTTGTTCCTCTGGAGTCTATAAAACTGATTTCCTAGCCCCTTTTCCCAATTACAATTTTATCACTCTGTTCTTATTCAAATAACCACATGCTACAGGGCTGTAGCAGCATTTCTCAGATGAAGCACAATTTATCTTTGAGGGTGACACACTCTGAGCTTGTGGGCGATGATTGGTAGCACAGCACAGATGGACAGGAAATTGTGTGTCTTCCACAGCACACTGCTCACATATTTTACTACCGAATACAAAGCAGAGAGGGTATGTTTGGGGCAAAGAAATTTGGATCTCTTAGAAATCCAAACCCTTCTAGCTCCTCCCAAGATGACCGTTAGCTAATAAATCTCCATCTTCTAGCTTTGTTCCTCCAATAAGGAACAAAAGAGAGCTCCTTGTTTGATGGTCCTCAACTCACAATGTATTGGAAATCTATCAAAGAGAAAGACCCCCCACTACCATTTTTACCCTCTGAGGCAGAAAAAAATTCTCAAAGAGTAGCCTAGAGATGATCACAGTTGTTAGAAGTAGGATGTTATAGACTGATGTGACTTCAGTACAATAATTAACACACACACAAAAAGAAGTAGCTGTATAAGACATTCCTCCGACATTTCCATGAGTCCATATTTAGTAGAACAACTCTTCTTTAACAAGAACCAGCCTGTGGCAGAGATCTCTGGTGCTAAGGAATGGGTGCTTAATAAATGCAATTTGTTATAGTTGCTATTTGTTTCCTTATCAAAATCAGCCTAGGGCATGAAAATGGCAGATTTTTCTTTCAAATGTTCTTTATTGCAGAGTATTTTATTCATGTACTTCTTGTAGCATCCTGACTTGCCTTAAATAAATAATACAAACTGCCTGCCCGTGTGTGGTGTGTATGTATGTGTGTGTATAAGCATTTTGCCCTAAAAATCACAAATGACATTTCATCTTCTTTTTTTTTTTGAAAACCATGTGACCTGCCCAGCAACCTGGGCCTTTTGAGAAGGTTGGACAGAGGGTCAAAGTCAGCACGTTTCACCTTAACCATTTTTAAGTATACAGTTCAGTGGTATCAAATACATCCACATTATTGTGCAACCCGTTACCACCATCCATACCTATAACTCTTTTCATCTTATAGAACTTAAACTTAATGTATGTTAAAGTTTGAGCAAAAAACCAGCGTTTACTTGGGCAGTATGTTCACTAAGACAGCTGATAACTTTTACTATAGCCAAATATTTAACAAACCCATATATATATTTAAGAAAATACTTTTACCAAGATATTATCAAAACCACTACTCAAAATTACTCAAAATGATTACTCCAAACATTACTGAAATGGAATGTGGAAGTGTAACTGAAGCCAAAGTGGGTGCCCTCCTGGTGAGTTAAATCAGACTGTCTACCAGAAGTCGTTGTCTCACAAAGCAAGGTGTACTTGCAGCAAATAGGAGACCATAAGGAATCGTTTCCAGAGTCATGGCGTCCTCGAACAAAGGGAAGCAGAGACATTTATTTTGGATGGGGAATGAATGCTTAAAAGGGAGAGATGGGTATTCTCTTGCACAGGCTTAGTTGGAAAACATGCTTCCACATACACTGCAGATTACAGTAAGGAGGCTTACACTCTTCCTGAAGAAATCTTAGCATTAAAAATAAGGCAACAGTCAAAGGTAGAGGCGTAGCTCTTGTGGCGAGGCTTGGTGTGGTTCAGGGTGATTGGTGATTGCATCTCCTTAACATAACAAAAGGAAAAAAAGGGGCCAGCCCCGTGGTGCAGCATTAAGTTCACACGTTCCACTTCGGCGGCCTGGGGTTTGCTGGTTCGGATCCTGCGTGCAGACATGGCACGGCTTGGCAAGCCATGCTGTGGCAGGCATCCCACATATAAAGTAGAGGAAGATGGGCATGGATGTTAGCTCAGGGCCAGTCTTCCTCAGCAAAAAGAGTAGCAGTGGCAGCAGATGTTAGCTCAGGGCTAATCATCCTAGGAAGAAAAAAAAAAAAAAAAAAATTGGGAAAAAGTTAAGTGCTTCAAAACCTACCCTTGAGTTCCTCAGGGCAACTAATTGGTGACAGAAATGCCAGTTCAGATTAATTTGATACATTGTTCTCTTGAATATTTTGTGTGCTTACTTTGGATTTCTGATCCACCTGGTGTAAAGTCCCAATTAAGATACGTTATCCAATGTTTTGACTTCAGAAGACCCCCAGTAAGTGAATTTATATTTTATTCATTACAACAGCACTTTATCCATTTGAAATATATGGGCACAATCATGTGGGAGATGTTATTTCTTGAGACTATAGACTATGTAGTCTGTGCAATTGAGAACCTATGTGATACAGCACAATTTTAGCTCTAGAAAATATGCCCGTTGGAATTCTTAGTCAGGAAAAGCTTTAAGGAGAAGATAACACCATAGAGTAGGCATCAGTGAACTTGGATTGATAGAGAAAAAAGAACTCATTGCAGAAGGTGAGGAGGAGAGCTGAGTCTGATCCATCTAGTATAAGAGTTGCTTACAACAAAATTCAATTAACAATTGCAACTAGTAGAACTGAAGAAGCACTCAAGAATCATTCAACAGGACAATTGAAAGGGTTAAGAGACTGGCTACTTCACATTGTCATCAATGTCATTAACTATCACATGGCCATGCCTTACCTTCTGGGCCTTTCCCAAGCTGTTAAATGAGTAGATTAAATGGAAGAAAATATAAAATTTTACCTGGCAAGTCACAATATTTGTATTAACTGGATAAAGAGATAAGACTATTTTTCATTAGAGCAGACTCTCTTTTAACATAAATCTAAGTGGAAAAATGAGTAGTATTCACAGCTAATATCATACTTAATGGTGAAAGACTGAAAGCATTTCCTCTAAGATTAGGAACAAGACAGGGACGCCTGCTTTTGCTATTTCTATTCAACACAGTTCTGGAAGTTCTAGCCAGAGTAACTAGGCAAGAAAAAGAAATAGAAGATATCCATATTGGAAAGAAAAATTTTCTCTGGCTGCAGACAACATGATCTTATATGCAGAAAACTCTAAAGATTGAATTAAAAAAAAAAACTGTTAGTAATAAATGAATTTGGCCAAGTTGCAGGATACAAAATCAAAAAGGTAAAAATCAGTTGCATTTATACACACTAACCACGAACGATGTGAAAAAGAAATTAAGAAAACAATTCCATTTATAATAGCATTTAAAAAAATAAAATACTTAGGAATAAACTTAACCAAGGAAGTGAAAGACCTATACACTGAAAACTTTGAAACATTGCTGAAAGAAATTGAAGAAGACACAAATAACTGGAAAAGCATCCTGTTTTCACAGATTGAAAGATATAATATTGTTAAGATGTCAATACTAACCAAAATGATCTACAAATTTAATGCAATCCCTATCAAAATCCCAATGGCATTTTTTGCAGAAATAGAAAAATTTCATCCAAAAACTAATATGGAATTTCAAGGGACCCCAAATAGCCAAAGCAATTTTTTAAAAACTAGAATGAAGTTGGATGATTCAGACTTCCTGATTTCAAAACTTATTACAGTAATCAAAACAGTATGGTACACAGACATATAGACCAGTGGACTCAAATGCAGAGGCAAGAAGCACATGTTGGCATATATGGTAAAATTATTTTTGACAAGGATGCCAAAACCATTCAATGGGAAAAGGATAGTCTGTTCAATAAATGGTGCTGGGAAATCTGGATATCCACATGCAAAAGAATGAAGTTGGACCCTCACTTTACACCATATAAAAAATTAACTCAAAATGGATCAAAGACCTGAACACAAGACTTAAACTATAAAACTCTTGAAGCACAGGGGGAAAACTTCATTACGATGGATGATTTCTTGGATATGATACCAAAAGCAAAGGCAACAAAGTAAAAATAGCTAAATTGAACTAAATCAAAATTAAAAACTTCTGTGCATCAAAGACACAATCAACAGAGTGAAAAGGCAACCTATGGGATGGAAAAAATATCTGCAAGTCATATATATGATAAAGGGTTAATATTCAGAATACAGAAAGAACTCTAACTCAACAACAAATAACCCCCAAAAAACCCAATTTTTAAAATGAGCAAAGGACTTGAATAGATATTTCTCCAAAGAAGATATGCAAATGGCTAACAAGCATATGAAAAGATGCTCAACGTCACTAATCATTAGGAAAATGCAAATCAAATCACGATTACTGCATCTTACCACATACCCATCAGGATGGCTACTACTTAACAAAAAAACAAAAGCAGAAAATAACAAGCATTGGCAAGGATGTAGAGTAAATGGAACCCTTCTACCCTGTTGGTGGGAATGTAAAATGGTACAGCTCCTATGGAAAACAATATGGCAGTTTCTCAAGAAATTAAGCATAGAATTCCCATATGATCCAGAAATTCTACTTCTGGATATATATTCAAAAGAATGGAAAGCAGGATCCTAAAGAGATATTTGTACACTCATGTTTAGAGCAACATTGTTCATAATAGCCAAGAGGTGGAAACAATCCAAGATGGATAGGTGAAAGGATAAACAAATGTGGTATATACATACAATGGAATATTATTCAGTCTTAAAAAAGGAAGGAAATTCTGACACATGCTAAAATGTAGATGAACTTTGAGGACATTATGCTAAGGAAAATAAACGAGTCACAAAAAGACAAATACTGTATGATATATGAGGTATCTAGAGTAGTCAAATTTATAGAAACAAAGTAGAATGTAGGTTGCTAGGGGATGGGAAGAGAGGGAAATGAGCAGTTGTTTTTTAATAGATATAGAATTTCAGTTTTGCAAGATGAAAAAATCCTGGAGGTTGTTTGTATAAGAATGTGAATTTACTTAGCGCTACTGAACTGTGCACCTACGAATGGTTAAGATGACAGATTTTATGTTATGTGTATTTTACCACAATTAAAATGTTTTTTAGAAAGGTGCAGTAGCAGAGGTGCAGAGAACTGTAAGAGCCTAATCCAAGGGCTTCTTTGTGCCACATTGATTCTCAGTCTCTTCAAAGACTTGTCTAACTCTCCATTTGCTCAAAGAGAACATATCTGAAGAACCCCAGCTCAAAATAATCTTTCCCATTTCAGTATTCTATATTGCACCAAAGAATTTTGAATAATATCCATCCCTGATCCAATGCCCTGTGTGAAGTTTTTCCATTTCCCCTTTGGGGACTTTCACGCCCTAAGGGCACCCCCGCAGCAATCTGGAAAACCATGCAATTCCAAGGAGACAAGATTGAGGAAGGGTTTTTTACTAATCTCACCAAAAAGTTAAAAAACAACAACAAAACATTCGAATTAAATGAAGAACAACTTGGCAATTATTCAACTATTAACAAAATTTTAACTTCCCAATATTGTATTTTTCAAGGCACACTCCAAGCTCCTCCCCCATCTTCTCTATGAAACTGCCTATTTCCTTTTCCCCTACAAAATTGTATTGCTATTTTTAGTGTTGGTATCGTAAGTCCTACAAAATTGTATGTTCTTTTAGGTTACAAATATTGCCTTAAAAAATCATTGTATCTCCACCACACCCACAAGCATTTCACGAACTGTCTTACTTATAGATACTGTTTGATTTATGAAGTCGGTTCCTAGCCAGTTTTCCCTCGCCCATTTGCCATGAGAACTATTTCAACTCTCTCAGATCCCTCTTCAAATTTCACTTGCTTAATGAAGCCATTCCAAGAAGGCAGTGAATTGGACTTCGGGGACATAACAATGAAAATTGAAAGAAGCTGCCGACCACATCACTTTAGTATAAATCATTTATCCTCCACTGGGTACTTTTACCCTTGCAATTTCTCAGTCTTACCTTGATTGTCAGCTCATGAAGTACGAATTATGTCTCTATATGCATTTCTTCATCTAGAGCTGGATAATTGATAGCAGTTACCATACATTTACTTTTACTCACTGTGAAGATTTCCCCATATTCCTCCTTCTCTGCACACCTTGTGTTTGTATATTCAATATTATCTGGTAATGCTGGATATGGACAATGTGAAGAATGGGGGAGGAGGGAACCAACTGAGTTTTAGCTTTAGTTTTATGAACTCTGTAATTATGAGCAAGTCATTTATTGATTTTAGGTCTCAATTTCTTTTTTTATTGAAAATAATAATAATAAACTGATCTCTAAGGTCACTTCTCCATTTTTTAGAGTACTTCCAAGCTGCCATTAAAGAGAGCCAAAAATATGTTGGTATAAAATAGTTTATATCTCCTTTACAGACCAGAGGTAGCCAATCCAAAGCTAATAGGACAGTCCTGCCATCCTCAACAGATGGCTTCTACTCTGAGTCTAAGTTGTCTTCTCCAGCTGCCATCATTAGGTCTGTATCCCAGACAAACAGAAGGAGGAAAGGTCAAGAGCAGTACATATCCATTCCTTTTATGATCACGATCTGGAAGTAGTTCTTTGGCTCACATCCCATTGGCTAGAACTTGATCACATGGACATGAAAAGGGAGATGGGAAATGTAATCTTTTTCCAGGGTGCCCAGACAAAACTCAGATGCTCCTTCATTAAAGAAAGAAAGAAGAATGTCTAATTTAGTAAACCATATAATTTATTGTACTAACTAGAATGTTAAGAACTCTAAAGGTTCAGAGATTTTATGCCACTTGCAAGATAGCAAGTTTACCGGGCACAGTCTCACGGGTACTGGCAAAAGACATGGGACTTCTGGGTGGGGACAAAGGTTTTTACTCATGGCACTGCAGGTAGCATGTGCATCACCATATTTGTATCAGTTCACCTTCTCTCCCAAGTTCCACAGCGGCAATGCTGAGAAGCCTAGACAGATGCCTGCACACAGTGTTGTTTGCATTTCAGGAGAGGAACTTCAAATTTAGGGAAACCAAATCTTTTATAATGGCAGGAAAACACGCCTGCCTTTTTCTCTGGAGAGAGGCACATTCTCTGTCTTCCAAGGCTGTTCACTATATAAACATCCTTAGAAAGATAGCCCAGAACAAAGGAGTTATTGCTTCACTCATAGGATGTACAGAAATGCCAGAGACCCATAGAGCATTGTCTCCCAACATAGGGCACTATTAAGAAAGACAGAGGATGCTATTACTAATCATGCTGGGACGACAAGCATGGACCAGGACTTTTCTAGGGAAATCAGGACATGTGTTCATCTTAACATTAGTGGATATTTAGCAATCTCTGCCACATATTCTAATTTTGTAATATGTACCATTTGAAGGAACAATATAAAGGCCACCAGTTCTTTAGGGACCAAGATGTATGTAAAGATAACAGTGCCCAGTGTAGATATTTTCCAGTTATCACAACTGGCTCCTTAAAATGACTGCCTCTAGCATTAGGATCTTACAGGGATTTCATGAGTCATGATGTGAATGTTGTGTAATTTAGTGTGAGGGCTCTAGACTAGGACCTCGGGCACCTGAGATCTAGGGTCGGGTTTTTTTATGAATTTGATTTCTGATCTTGGATAAGTCACTTGGCATCTTTTAACCTCAATTTATTTATTCTGTACAATGAATTGTTAACGCTTTTTCTGTCTATCTCAAGTTTCGTTTGAACTCAGCCTCCGACCATAGTCTAGTAATCTGAGATTAATACTGCTCCTTGGGTAACTCCCTGGCTGGAGCGTCAGTAGTTCCACTAATGATTTGAGTACTTCTTGCTTCTTTTAGAAGCGATTTCTTATTTGTGCCACTAAAAACAATGAAAAGTTCTTCTCTTTCTCTTAAGAGAAAGAAAACGTTCTTTCTCTTAAACCTGTTAAGGTTTGGTCTAATTTTTAAATAAATTCAACAGGAGCAAAGTGATTTAGTCATACTCTGTTTTCAATTAGGTTTACCTAGATCATAGCTTTCATCTCACATACCAATTCAAGTGCTATTCTGGAAAATTGTAGGCGAAGTTTGTGAGGCTGCATCCATATTGGCACGGGAGCAGAGATTGGGGCACTCGCGCCAAAAAATCCCGGCCCTCATCTGATTTTCCTCTCCTTATTTGTTACTATTTGATCCATTCCTTTTCATCTAGCTGCTTCAAAAGACAATTAAAGAGTGAGAATCTCTTTAACCACTTCTTCAATGAAGACCTACACATCGCATTACCTATTAGGTATATGATCTCCTTTTTATCCATGATCTTCAGTTAGTCCCACTAATTCTTTGGTAGCTTCATGCTTTTCATGTTTCTATTATTTTTAAATATTGGTTCTGAAGTCATTTTAAAAGGATTCACAAACTTTGGCAGTGGAAATGGACTGGGGAGGAGTCTGCCCTTATGCCTGATTTCCGGTCTGCAACCTTGCAATGCTTCCATCCTCCCATTTCATTTTCAAAAACTATTATTTTCTTACAATTGACTTTTTGCAAATTAGTCCTATAGGATTTCAATTCAAAGAACTTGTCTAGGTCTAGGCTTCTAATTGTGGTATTTTTAAACAGATTTTGGAATTCTTGTGCATTTTTTTTGTTTTAAATTCTCTCTTCACTATCTTCCTAATTAATGTCCTTATTTTATAACAATTTCCTATTTATACTTTAATCTTCATTTAATTTTCTTTGTTGTTATTTCAAGTCATAAATGCATATGGTTTAAGAAGTAAAAAGAACAGAAGGCCTTACAAGGAAAACCAAAAATGCTCTTCTCCATACCTCCCCACATACAGAGTCTTGATCCCAAGAAGCAAATACTTTTAACCGCTTATTTTTTGTTTTTCTGGGGCTCACCTCCAAATACTTAATTAGCACATTTATACCACTATTTGTTGGCTACTGGCCTCCTGCTACGATAGATGAGGATTTTGCTCACTCATACCACTCCTGGCCTCCTTGTCTCTTTCTCTCTACATATAGTTTATCACCGTAGTGTCTCCGCTGGAGATCTCTGCAAAAACAATAGCAAAATTAGTTAAAACTTCATTTCTTGGCCCATGAATGATAAACAATGCATCTTGCTTCCTCACGTTGTAAGATGACAGCTCACTAAAGTTTTCACCCTTCTCTCCTCTCCTCCCTCCTTCCATCTCCCATCTCTGTCAACCGTATGTATACTTTGAATAATAGCAGGGTTAACACCTTTACGATTTGTTCTATAATCATAGGACAGTTTTCCGTGATTTGTCTAGATACTGATTGTAAAAGATGGAAATCAATAAGCGATATTTCATTTACTGTGGCCATGTCAATAAGGAGCTATGTAATAGGCTATGACTCCATTTCCTTTTTCAATGGCATATTCTCCACTTAAAGTAGAATGTACTTAGAATCAGTTTAATTGGATTCTCCTCTTTCTTTTCCTATAGTTTATCAATTTCCTTTAACATGTTCTCAAACATTTCTAGAGTCATAATCATATCTATCCTTTCGTTTTTCCTTTCTTTCCCTTCCAGAGGGCTTCCTTTTGGAGTCTTCCTTCTCTTTCCATAATATGGATTAGTTTCTTCCTTCCTTGCCTGACATACAGACTTTCCTTCACTACACTCTGGTTTGAATCCTCTGTTTCCTGCATCTTGTATCTTTTTTGTTTTGTTTAGTTTTGTTTTGTTTTTGTCTGCTCTCTTATTTTTCTGGAGCATATCCTCAAGGAACTTTCTAGGAAAGGGTACCTGAGCACCACCTGGTGGGTCTGAAATATTTTCATTCTACCATTACCTTTCTTTTGTTTTAAAAATTGGCCCTGAGCTAACATCTGTTGCCAATCTTCCCCTTTTTTCTTCTCCCCAAAGCCCTCCAGTACATAGTTGTATATTCTAGTTGTAGCTCCTTCTACTTCTGCTATGTGAAACACCACCTCAGTGGCTTGATGAGAGGTGCCATGTCAGCACCCAGGAGCTGAACCAGTGAAAGCCTAGGCTGCTGAAGTGGAGTGTGTGAACTTAACCACTTGGCCACGGGGCCGGCCCTTACCATCACCTTTGATTTATTGACTATTATTAGACAGTGCTGTTGGTAAGAAATCTAATCTCCCTCCTTTGTAGGCAACTTTTGTTTGAAGCTCTCCATGACCCACTTTTTGGGATGTTCTCCTTGTCTTTTGCTGTTCTAAAATTTCACAGTTCTTTCTCTTTTCATCTTCATTGTTCTTAGCGCTACCTGAGCCTTTTCAGTCTGAGCACTTGTATTCTTTTTCAGTTCTGAGAAATTTTCTTTGAATTTCTTCTGTTCCACAAATCTGTGTCCTAGTCTCTCTCTCTCTCTCCTCTAAATTTAAGATTCAGTTCTACCTCTCATTCTTTTCTATTTGCAACCTCTCCCCAGATAATTTCATCATCTCCTATGGCCTAAAATCCACCCATATCCTGATGATTGCTCCGGGAGGCAAAGATTCCCAGGCCCTTCCTGCTCTAAGAAAAAGCAGTCCAGGCAGGCTCAGGCAGGTGGGACAGCCCTTGAGGACAGACACGGCAGCTGGCTGCTGGAAGTGAAAGAGCACAAAATGCTCAACGAGTCTGAGGGAACAGGGGAGCACTGGCATAGTCTGCTGTAGATGGCAACCCAGTGGCAAAGAGAACACAACTCTTATCTTTCTTGTAAGGGCCTCCATGTCTGAACACAATTGTCTTCACCTGCCTCTCCTACTTCATCTCCTCTCTCTCCCTCCACTCTCCTCACTTCACGTCAGTCCCGAGAACCTCTCAGATCCTCTAGAGCAAGAAGTTTTTACTTCATGACTTTTGACTTGCTATTCCCCATGCAAGAGTATAAGAATGACATTTTGAAGCATGGCATACTCAGAAACAATATAATATAGAATCAATCTCCCATGGGAAAAATATTCAGGAAAGACCTCCAGCCAAAATAAAAATAAACCAGATCAACAACCAACCTCCAAGGAAAGGAGAGATTCAACAATCAGAAAATAGTGGTAAGTAAACTACTAAGCACTAAATTCTAAATGATTTGAACAAAACCTGAGATTTAAGAACAAGGTTAGATTGGGTAAATAAAGCAGGGAGAAGTGAAATAAAATAAAGCTAAAAGTTTTATCTTATTTGGGGAGTGTTATGTAAAAACTGTAAAATTATCTCTAAGCAGTAAAACATGTTTTTTTTTTCTTTGTTTCTTTGTTTTTGGTGAGGAGGGTTGCTGCTGAGCTAAAATCTGTGCCAACCTTCCACTATTTTGTATGTGGGATATTGCCACAGCATGGCTTGATGAGTGAGTGTAGGTTTGCATCCAGAATCTGAACCCATGAACCCCAGGCTGCCAAAGTGGAGCACATGAACCCAACCACTATGCCACCGGGCCTGCCCCAAAATGTGTGGTGTTTTTTTAAATAAATGCTGAAGGATAGGAAAAGATATAAAATTCCCAAACAACTAGAGAGATAAAGGAATGAAGAAAACCAGATTATTCCACCTAGAGAATGGAAAAATGAAAAGAAGAATAAGAAAAAAAATTATAAAAGCTGCCAAATTAACTCTATATGAATTATAAATTTGAATGCAAAAAAATGTCTAAAAGAAAATACAGATAAACGTATTAGAAAACATTAGGCTCGGGAAAGACCACACATGTCACCAATACGAGAAACTGTAATTGATTAACAGGTTGAACGGCACTAAAAAACAAAAGAAAGCTTCTGTTACTTGAAAAACACAATGGACAAAGTCAATAGAAGAAGAATATAAATAGTAAACAAAAATGGTTTTAATTATATAAATACTTCCTACCCACCAACACGAAGGACATACAAAGAAAATATGGTAAAAAACAAAAGAAGTGAGCAGGTGATTCTCTGAATCATAAAAGCATTTAGCTCATTCCAAGATGAAAAGAAGTTTATGGGCCAGCCCCAGTGGCCTAGTGGTTGAGTTCAGCGTCCTGTGCTTCAGTGGCCCAGGTTCAGTTCCTGGGCACCCATCTACACCATTCGTCTATCAGTGGCCATGCTGTTATGGCAGCCCACATACAAAATAGAAGATTGGCAACAGGTGTTAGCTCAGGGTGAATCATCTTCAGCAAAAAAAAAGAAAAAAGAAAAGATGATTAGCTTCAATAATAATCAGATAAATATTAATTAAAACAAAGAGATGTCACTTTTTACATGTCATATAAACAAAGATGTTAAAATATGGGGGCCGGCCCGGTGGCAGACCTGTTAAGTGCGCACGTTCTGCTTCCACGGCCCAGGGTTCCATGGTTCAGATCCCGGATGCAGACATGTCACTGCTTGGCAAGCCATGCTACGGTAGGAGTCCCACATATAAAGTAGAGGAAGATGGGCATGGATGTTAGCTCAGGGCTAATCTTCCTCAAAAAAAATAAATAAAAAATAAAATAAAATAAAATAATAGCATATATGTGAAAACATTGGGAAGCAGGTACTCACATAATATTGGCGTGCATGTAAATTGGTACAATTTTTTGGAAAGTAATTTAGAAATGTATATTGAGTCTAAAATTTACTGTACCCTTTGACCAGAAATTCTGCTTTAAGAAATTTGCCCTACAGAAGTACGAATACAAGTTCACAAGATATTTACCCTAGAATGTTTGCGCAGACTGACTTACAGTAAAGAACTGGAAATAATCTAAACAACTTAAAAACATTTCAGTAGGAGAGTGCCTTAAAATTATCATAGAGTCATAAAATGAAATAATCTGTAGCCACTAAAAAGAATGAGATAAATCGTATACACCAACATAGATAGATGTCCATACCATACCAGGTTACAAAGCAAATTTTTAATATATACTACACATTTGAACTTCAAAAACATTGTGCTAAGTTTAAAAGGAAGCTGTAAAAAACCCACACATTGTATGATTCCATTTATATGAAATGTTCAGAGAAAGCAAATCTACAGAGACAGACACAGATCAATGGTTGCCTGGGGCTGGGGTGGAAACAGAGATTGTCTGTAAATGTGCATGAGGAATCTCTGAGGTGTAGGAAAAATTCTGAAACTGGATTGTGGTGATGGTTGTACAGTTAACTCTGCCACTGTACTAAAAATCACTGAATTTACTTGTGAATTTTATGGTATGTAAATTATACCTCAGAAAAGCTGTTTTTTGACAAAAGCAAAATACTGATCAGTATAATAATGGTGTGTGCATATGCAGATGTATTTCCATTTCCACAAAGAAAGCTTTGCCTTGGGACATTTCTATATTGTTTGAACATTTTTCAATAACCAATATTACCTTTACATTCAGAAAAAATCATAAAGACAAATATAAATATTATCTTTGAAAGCGCCTCGATTAGATACGGTATGATCCCCCTAACCCAGCCTCCAAAAAAGCAAAACTTGATTTAGTGTATTGTCTGCCGGACATGGGAGTTTGATATATTTCGCAAAAGTAGAGTAAATAAAGAAGACCAAACCATTTGTAATGACAACATGGCAGGACAAGATAGAATAAAGGTAATCACTAACACTTACTGAACACTGCTCTAAATGCTTTAAATGACTTCAACTATTTAATCCACAGAACCGCCCAGCCTTGCGTTCTAACCATTAGGCCCCTGGCAAAGACCGCAAACTGGAGGACTCAGATCAGGGATTTAAGCCCAAGCAGTTGGAATCCAATGCCTGGACTCTAAAAATCACGCCAGACTGCCTATACCTAGGCAGTAGTGGTATCATACAAACAAATTCTTCTCTGATTACACATTTACTTCAAGAAAATATTTTCTACATTTTGATTTTGGTAGTAAGCTTGTAATGTTGTTGTTTTTTGTGGTTTTTTTTATTATTACTACATTGCCAATTCAAGTCAATGGAATGTGTAAAGTAGGTACTCAAAGCTTTTGTTTATACAATTCTAAATAGCTGATACAGGTGGCCGCCTGGTGGTGTAGTGGTTAAGTTCGAGCCCTCCCCTTTGGTGGCCCCAGGTTCAGGGGCCTGGATCCCAGGCATAGACCTACACACCACTTCATTAAGGCATGCTGTGATGGCATCCCACATACAAAACGGA